>NW_006287081.1:0-775 GCF_000327345.1 Myotis davidii | reverse complement strand
GAGGCAAGAACATACAATGGAGTCTAGATAGTCACTTCAATATATGGTGTTGGGGAAATTGGACAGATACATGTAAAAAAATGAAACTTGAGCACCAACTTACATAAAAATAAACTCAAAATGGACAAAGGACTTAAACGTAAGATGGGAAACCATAAAAACCTTAGAGCAAACCACAGGCAGCAAAATATCAGACATTTGTTGTAGTATATCTTTACTGTTACAGCTCCTAGGGCAATGGAAATTAAAGAGAAAATAAAAAATGGGACTACATCAAAATAAAAAGCTTTTGCACAGCAAAAGAAAGCATGAACAAAATAACAAGAAGGTTTAAACATACTATTTTTTGCCCTAACCAGTTTGGCTCAGTGGATAGAACATCAGCCTGCAGACTGAAGGGTCCCAGGTTTGATTTTGGTTAATGGCATGTACCTTGTTTGTGGGCACATCCCCAGTTGGGAGTATGCAGGAAGCAGTCGATCGATGTTTCTCTCTATCCCTCTCCCTCTCCCTTCCTCCTTTAAACCTACTCTATAATCATGTCAGCGAATTATCTATCTATCTATCTATCTATCTATCTATCTATCTGTCTATCTATCTATCTATCTATCTCTATCATCTATTAAAAAAGAAAGAAACCATCAACAAAACAACAAGAAAGTCCACTTCATGGGAGAACACATTTGCCAATGTTATCACTGATAAGGATAACATTAATCTCCAACATTTACATACAACTCATCAAAAGAAAAATAAACAACCCAATCAAAAAATG
>NW_006287080.1:0-226 GCF_000327345.1 Myotis davidii | reverse complement strand
TTGATAGAGTTACTGCCATATCAGGCGGCTTCTTGGGAAGGCCAGCCCTGGACCAAATCCTATCACAGGCGGCAGCCAGGCGGCTTCTGGGGTCGCTCACAGGGGCCTGGATGGCAGCTCCCGCTGGTGTCTTGCGCTGTTCCGCCCTGCCTGCAATATGCAAATTAGCTGCCATCTTCATTGGCAGTTAATTTGAATATCTCGCTGAATAGCCAATGGGAGGAGT
>NW_006287079.1:0-243 GCF_000327345.1 Myotis davidii | reverse complement strand
GATAGATATAGATAGATAGATATATAGATATATTTAGATATATATTCTTATTGATATTAGATGTAGAAAGGAAAGGAAAGGGAGAGAGACAGAGAAACAGGGATGAGCAAAAAACAAGGATTGGTAGCCACCTGTACAATCCCTACTGTGGATCAAGCCCACAACCCAGGCATGTCACCTCACCAGTGCATGGGTCTATGCTAAACCAATTGAGACACATCAGCCAAGACTGTAGATCACTTT
>NW_006287078.1:76425-77576 GCF_000327345.1 Myotis davidii | reverse complement strand
AAGTCCATATATGACAAACCTACAGCCAACATCGTAGTCAATGGGCAAAAACTAAAAGTGATTCCCTTGAGAACAGGAACAAGACAAGGATGTCCACTTTCATAATTCTTATTCAACACTAGACGCCCAATGCACGGATTTGTGCACTGGTTGGGTCACTCAGCCTGGCCTGCAGTGATCTGGCTGAAGCTGGCTCTCCAACATCTCCCAAGGGGTCCTGGATTGTGAGAGGGTGCAGGCCCGGCCGAGGGATCCCATCGGTGCACGAATCTGTGCACTGGGCCTCTAGTATGTGTATATATATAATTGAAAAAAATATGCTAATTAACCTGGACACCGTAATGGGTCGACCAGACAGGAGGTTGCGCATGCAGCATTGGGGGCGGAGCGGCAAGGGCCTCTGTAGGCCTGTACTGGGGGAGGGCCTGATCAGGAGTGGCTGCCACTGCTTCAAGGGAGGAAGAGGGAGGCAGGGCCGGATTGGCAGGCTGCAGGGCCTGGGGAGTGAGGCAGGGTGGGACCAGCAGGCTGCAGGGTCCAAAGATCCAGGGAACAAGCCAGGGCAGGACCAGTAGACTGCAGGGTCCAGGGGTCCAAGGAGCAAGGCAGGGTGGGACCAGCAGGCTGTGGGGTCCAAAGGTCCAGGGAGAGAGGCAGAGCCAGACCGGCAGGCTGTGGGTCCAGGGATCCAAGGAGCGAGGCAGGATGGGACCAGCAGGCTGTGGGGGAGAGAGAGGGAGGCAGGGCAGGACCAGCAGCCTGCGGAGCCTGGGGAGCGAGGCAGGGTGGGACCAGCAGGCTGCAGGGCCTGGGAGCAAGGCAGAGCCAGATGGGCAGCGGCTGCAGGGGCTACTGCTCTGAGGGCCCAGGTCAGGGCTCATGCAGGAGGCAACCAATCGATGTGTCCCTCTCACATTGATGTTTCTCTTTGTCTTTCCCTCTCTCTTCCACGCTCTCTAAAAATCAATGGGAAAATATCCCTAGGTGACTCGAAGGTGGGCGGCGCCATGTCATTTCCAATCGCGCACTGGGCTCCTAGTATGCATATAAGATCTTTGGTTAATCTCTTCCCGTCCTCCCGCTTCCCCCCTTCCCTCTGAGATTCATCAGTCTGTTCCATGTTTCCATGCCTGTGGTTGTCGCTCCTGCGT
>NW_006287078.1:72684-74613 GCF_000327345.1 Myotis davidii | reverse complement strand
GAGTTTTCCTTTTTTAACTAATTTTTTAAGTTTATCTTTATTGTTGAAAGTATTACCGACGTTCCCTTTTTCCCTCCATTGACACCCCTCTTCTCCACTCCCATCCCTCCCTCGATCTTCACTCCCCTATTGCCTGTGTCATGGGTTACACATATATGCATGTAAGTTCTTCGGTTGATCTCTTCCCTCCCCGCACCTTCCCTCTGAGAATCCTCAGTCTGTTGCATGCTTCACTGTCTCTGGATCTATTTTGTTTTGTTCAGTAGATTCCACATATGAGTGAGATCATGTGATACTGGTCTTTCTCTGACTAACTTGTTTCACTTAGCATGATACTCTCCATGCTGTCTCATAGGATAAGAGATCCTTCTTTTTTACTGCTGCATAGTATTCCATGGTGTAAATGTACCACGGCTTTTTTTATCCACTCATCTATTGTGGTGAGCATGGTTTTAAAATTTATTTAGATGTGTAACAAAGTTTACATGAGCAAACAATATTTCTCCAAATTTGACTGGGTTAAATATTTAGCATATAATTGAGTGGACAACCTTACAATATAATTGCATTTTATATTATTTTTTTCTTATTCCATCAAAGCTCTATTGTAAATGCATAATTTAAAATCATTTATTTTGAAAAAATTAAGGTGAAAATAATAAACTAATTATTCATTTGTTACAGTTACAAAAAAGAAAACAAGTAAAGCCAAATCAATGAAATTAGGAAGATTTGAATACAAAAATTATAATAAGACAAAATATGGACATCAAAAATATAAAATCCTATAAAATGTATGCTTAAGAAGAGATATAACAGACACGTAAGAGATTTTAAAGAATATAGAGAAAATCAGAGGAACTATTACATCAAAAACTTTAATGTATGAATGCTTCTGTGATGAAATAAAAACTGCCTAAGTTAACAGAAGACAATAACAGAAATACAATAAAGATACAACCAAGAAGTAGATATTTTTAGTTTAAATTATCTCTAAGGCTCATTTCATATCGTTTTCTACTCCCCCCCCCCAAAAAAAAAATCCCAGAAATAATTCTCATACCATATCAGCTGCCAGGTCCTCCAGATTTGATTACATAGAACTTAAAAAGAACTAACACCAAATCCCACGTAATGTAGTCACAGGCTCCGTCTGGTGAGTAACTAACATTGTATGTGAATTTCCGGAGTCAGTTCCATTAAAACCAGGAAACAAAATATATGCAAACTCCTCCCAACAGCGTTAAGTCCTAGCCACTGAGAGAGACTTGGAGCAAAAGGCAAGCAAATGCCAACAAGTCATAGGCTTCCCTTTACATCAGGGTAACCCGCTGAAAGCGTAATAAAAATTCAACAATGTTTATAGAAATAAACTATATCCAAGGAATACTGTAATAGGAAATATTTCAAACAATATGAAGAAATTCCACTTATTAAACAAAAACATGTATAATTCTGAACAAGGAAATGGAAACAGGAACTCTCAGGCGAACCTTTCGCAAATAAATCTGTCAATATGTATCTAAAAAATTTTTAAATACTTTTGTTCAAGATGGTGCCCAGGAATCGCACACTGGACTTCTCCTTCTCCTAAGATGTAAGTTTAATGCCAAGAATCATGTAAAAGGCGATTTAATAAAGACATGTAAAGAAAGTGTATCACCTGTGGTGTGGTTGGGAAGGGTGGCTGCAGGGCTCATCGTCCATGAAAGTTTCAAAAGTTATTAAAAAGCCAGGGTGCAAGGAAGCTCTCAGGTGTTAGCAGCACAGCGAGGTGAGCGGTACTGAAGGCGGAAAGGGAGGCTGGGATGCAAAGCTGGGTGTTGGCTGGACACGTGTCAGTTCAGCAGCCACAGCCCTCCTCTCACTGCTGCAAGCTGATGGCCATCGGTGTCAAAGGGAGGGGGAGGCTGGAGAGCAGCAGCAACT
>NW_006287078.1:66740-71662 GCF_000327345.1 Myotis davidii | reverse complement strand
ATTTATTTTCTCTTTGTAGTTCCATGAGGTGTAAAGTTAGATTGTTTATTTGAGATGTTTTGTTTCTTCAGATAGAGATTTATTGCCATGAACTTTCCTTTTAAAACTGCTTTTGCTGCATCACACAAAGTTTGGTATGTTGTATTTCCATTTTAAAATTCTCTTTGATTTCTTCATTGACCCATTGGTTGTTTAATAACATGTTTATTCTCCACATATATGTGAATTTTCTGCTTTTCTGTTGGAATTTATTTCTAGTTTCATAACATTCTGGTCAGAAAAGATGTTTGAAATGATTTCAGTCTTCTTAAATGTATTAAGTCCTGTTTTGTGGCCCTACACAGTATCTGTTCTAGAGGATGTTCCAAATACACTTGAAAAGAATGAGTATTCTACTGCTTTTGAATGGAATGTTCCATATATATCTCATATATATCTGTATATATGCTCATCTGATCTAATACATCATTTAAGGCCAATACTTATTTATTGATTTTCTGTCTGGATAAACTACTTATTGAGGTAAGTGGTGTATTGAAGTCCACTGCTATTAGTGTTACTGTCTATTTCTTTCTTTAGTTCTGTTAATATTTGCTTTGTATATTTAGGTGCTCTTATGTTGAGTGCATAAATATTTACAAATGTTATATCCTCTTGCTAGATTGATCCCTTTATCATTATGTAATAGCCTTGCTTTGTTTTAAAGTCTTTTTTGTCTAATATGAGTACAGCTACCCCAGCTTTCTTTTGGTTTCCATTTGCCTGGAATGCCTTTTTTTTTATCCATTTACTTTCAGTTTGTGTGTGACTTTACATCTTGTAGACAGCACACGCGCGCACACACACCCGGAGCAGGCAGAGGGCCACCACTGTCCCCCTGCCTTGTGCTTCAGTGCTCTGGGTCCCTGGCCACACAGAGCCTGTGTGACAGGATGACGTGTGGAAACGTGAAGTCATACTCCGCCGCGGTTCCCCTCCCAGACCTGGTCGCTTCCCTCAGTAGACCCCAGCTCAGCTGTTGTCTCAGGGAAGGGATGACTCACCACAGAGGGAAGCAAATGTCCTGGCCTGGCTTTTGAGTTTCAAAATCGCAGCCCTCCAGGGGAACAGAAGTGACTCATGTGGGTGGGAGGACACAGCAAGCTTCCCCTCCTCCCTCCCCCTACACCCCGGGGTTTCCGGAGGAGGACTTGGGGGAGGCACAGGGAAAGTAAGCAGGACAGAGGTAGATGAGGCCTGAGGTCACAGGTGGCCTTTAGCTTCGCTCCTCTGCTACCTGTTGGGCTGCTGCGTCCCAGTTCCAAATCCTTCCGATCTCATCAGCTCAGCTCATCTTTTCCAGCCAGGCCCCAAGTCAAGGTCAGCGACCAGCCTGGGAGGAGACGGCCTTTGGTTCCGGTGACCACCTCTGGTCTAAGCCGGACCACGTGGATCGGGGCAATGCATTGGAAGGGGCGCAGGAGAGGGCGCAGCCGACACACCTGGTCCCGGACGCCTGCTCCTCCCAGCCAGGGCCTTCAGGGCAGCCTGTGCTTGCCGGCTCCTGCGGTTCCCTCACCGCGTTGGGCATGGCAGAGCCACTGCGTGTCACCTCCAGGAACGGGGAGTTTTGCCAGATGCATGTTTATTTGTTTTTGAATTTTTCCACGTTGCAGGACCCTGTGTTGTTAAAAATCCCAGGTATTCCAGCAGCAAATTTCATGCCCCAGTTTCTGCTAAATGCTATGGGAGTTGGGCCTGCCACCCGAGCACACTGTGCCTCATTCCCTGATTGTGAATATATACTCTTTTGGGGGCTTTATATGACATTTATCTGCATAAAAATCTACACAGAAGCCCAAAGGGGACCCTGTGGGCTTCCTTTTCACCAGCTCCTCCTCTTCCTCTTCCCCAGCTCCTCCCCGCAACCGCTCCCCGCTGGCTGGGCCACCAGCCCCGGCCCCACCTCAGACCTGAGCAGGAGAGGCAGAGCCCTGCACCCTGGCAGGCGCACGAGGGACTGGCCGGCCTGGCTGGGGCCGCGAGGTGCTGGCGGTCTCTCTCCGTGATGGATGGCCCGCTGGCTAGAGCCGCAGTTCCAATTTGCTCCCCATTTGGACAGCGTTTTACCCACAATTCAACTTGTCAGGGCCACAGATCACTCTGCACAATCAGACAAGGAGGTGGGTGGGGGAGACGGAGGCGGGCACAGGGCTCCAGAGGGTCCTGGGCTGGAGAGGGCCACGGGCTTGGGGCACTGATGAGACCAGGTTTGGTTCCATGCCGGGCCCCTTTCCCCCCACGCCCGCCTGCTGTGGGCTCCAGCCTTCCCCATGGCTCCAGATGGTCTGCTCCACACCCAGCCCTAACCTGGCGCCCCTTCCCAGCTCCCTGTCCCCCAAACGAGTACAAAACCCAGTGCTTGTCCTCCACCACACACTTCCTCCACCCAGCCCAGCCCAGCCCAGTCATCACTTGCCGGCTGCCCTCCCTGGGCCTGCGGCTCCACCTCCAGGCCGATGAGAGGGATGAGAGGTGGGTCTGGTTCATTCATTCACTCTGCAAACGCTGAGCATTCCGGTCACAGTGAGCAGACCCCCGTTCAGGGAGGCAGCAGACCTGACTGAGCCCTTAGAGAAGGTGGCTGAGGGGGAAAGTCCTGGGACAGTGAGGGCCTGGCCTAGGTCCGCCAGGTGGGCAGTCTCCCTTCACTTCCTTTAGGCTCTGGGTAGGCTGCCCTCCAGCAAGCCTTCCCCAGGCCCATCTGCAGGGCGGGGCGAATGTAGGTGTGCAGTTGTGAGTGCGCGCAACGGAATTTATTCTTGTTTATTGTTTATTAATCATTGTACTATTTTCCATACGAACAACTGTGAACCTACTTTGACCCCACCCTGCGTGTACCCCATCAGCGGGCACTTTGTGAAGGGTCTGAATTCAAGGCTTCTCCTGGTGGTGTCTTGCCTTTCTGCTAAGCCCCCAAGTGTAAAGTCTCCCCCTTATAGGGGTCTGCCCACCCAAGCAGGTCCAGGTGCCAGCAATGCCTTCTTGGGACTCAGCTAGATGCCTCCTCTTCCAGGAAGCCTCCCCTGGCATGTGGCCTGTGCTGGAGTCCACACTTCCCCCACACACACACAAACCCTGTGCTCAGAGTGTCTTGGAGCTGCCCCTCACCTCCACTAGGTGCCTGTGTGGGCTAAAGGTCTCTCCCCAACCCCACTCCTGCCCCCAGCTCTCCCCTGCTGCCCTCTCTAATGATGATGGAGCTGCAGAGCAGGGACTCTGCTTTGATCTAAGGCAGCTGCCTCTCCCCGTGAGGGACTTCCCGCCTCAGACATCCTCTCCCTGGCCAGTCACAGTGCTCCGGCTCCATCTGGCCCCAGGAGCTGGTGCTTCTGGGCTTGGAATGAACAGGGCAGTGCCTTTCCCCCTGTCCCCACCGCCAGGACCAGGCCAACAGCTGGTGGTGAGGAAGTCAGGCCCCACTGCTGGCAGGGCTGGGTGACTGGCAGGCCTGCATGTTCTCTGAGTGCCAGCCACCCCTCCTCAGAGCCACCAGACGTGAAGGGGCGGGGCAGAGGGCAGGCCTGAGGGCCAGCAAGCTCGCCCCAGCCCTGGGGTCTGGGAGGCAGAGGCAGCCCACCTCCTGTCCTGGTCCGGCCAGAATGTCCCCGCGATGAATCCTCAGAGCGGGCCCCCTTTCAACCACTTCTGTGACTGCGCCTCTGCTCTTAGACAAAAGCAGAGGGGACAGCTGTTCTTCGCAGAGAGGAAGCCTCTGGGGTCCTCAGCAGAGTGTGTCCTCGTGCATTTCATGAGGGCGCCTTGCCTGGTGTTGATTTATGTCTCCAACCTTTCAGCACTCGCGCTAGTATAAAGGGAGGGCTGTGCACACCAGAGGCGGGTCTGCTGAGCTGACCTCAGCAGAGAGCCATCCCCCAGCAGATTTGGGGGAGCAGGGGGAGTGGGAGGGCGCCGCCCGTCCCTTGCAGGGGCTGCACTCCAGCTGCCTCCCCGTGTGGGCTGTTCTGACCCTGAGAGACCTGGGGTTTGGGCCTTGGCCAGGACCCTGCTTCTAGGAGGGGCTGTGCAGAGCTGCTTCCACCCCCCCTCCCTCCCCCTACCCCAGGCTCCTCTCCCCTCGCCTCTTCCTTCTTTCCAGGACTTTGATGTGTCCTGCGTTTTCACCTGCCTGCTCCTCTCCCTGCTTCCCACACCTTCTCCCAGGCCTCCCTGCACTGGACAGTCTCCATCCCCCTCAGCCCAGCTCCCACCCCCCACCAGGCCCAGTGCTGTTTGCACTGTGGGTCTCAGCAGGCATGGTAGGGGGTGGCCGGGAGGGGGACAATGGGATGGGTGCTCATGGCTCCTGTGCAGCAGCCCCTGTGCCCATCTCTCCGGGCACATTCTCCATGTGCTGCCAGCCCCCAGGTAGCCACCACCTGGGGTTTTTCAGAGTCCTGTGTGCGCCTTTGGCAGCTGGTCCTCTGTGTGCGTCCTGTTTCCTTCCTCTCCTGCCCTCTTCCCTGTTCTCTAGTCCTATCCCTTTTCTCTCCCTTTTCTCCTTTGCCCTTCCTGGGGCTCATTCCTGCGGAGAAGGGCTGGCTGGGCAGAAACGGGGGCGATGTGGGTGGCCTGGTGGGGCCCATCAACCCCTTGGGATGTTCGGAAGCTCGATTGTAGTTGATTCGTCCAGGGGTGCACAGGCCCAGGGGAGTGGCTTCAGGTGAGTCACCCCCCTGCCCCGGAAGCAGGTTCATCAGCAGACCCAGTGTAGCTGGCCTGGGGCCACACACCCAGTGGGATGGACCTGTCCTATTATTTGCCCAGGACACCCCCTTCCAGGGCCAGCTAGGGTCGGGGAGGGGACATTTGGTTCCTTTTCATAAAACAGTAATCCCATAAAATGCTCTGAATAAAAGGGGTCCCCTGGTCAGGGGTTAGAG
>NW_006287078.1:57045-66706 GCF_000327345.1 Myotis davidii | reverse complement strand
ATTCCATAGACTCCCGACATGTTCCCTCTGGCCAAGGTTCTGACTTGCTCTGCAGTGGAGAATATCCTGTTCAATATGTGTCCCCAAAGCTGATTGGGGAACCAAAATACCCCCTCCCCACCCCCAGGCTCATTTCCTCAGCCAAGGTTCCACGGAACACACTTTGGGAACCCTTGCTCTCAGGCCCAGCGTGCGTGGCCCTGGGCTGTGGGGAACAGGAGCGGGCTTTGAGCCACGTGGACGAGGGACAGCCAGGTTTGCTGAAAACCATTTGCCATCTTTTAAGTCTCAGCTTCTTCGTCTCTAAAAAGGGGCGAGTCCCTTGCCCTGAGGGTTCAAGGCGATAGTCACATGTGAGTGAGGACTCTGGTGGCAGCAAGGCAGGAGTCACGCTAAACAAAAAGGGGGCTATTGGAAGATGCTGAGGGTCTGCACACCCCCGGACGGGAGTGCCGCATGAGGGCCAAGAGCCAGGAGGTGAGGGGTGACCTTGGCAGGTCCACACTCCATCCTCTGTCCCTGCTTCCTCCGCAGACCATGTCTGTGGCTTCCAGGCCTACGTGGGCAGATGTGCTGCCCAGCCCCATGGCAGCCTCGGCTCCCGAGTCTGGACCCAGTAGTGCCCCTCAGGACCGATTCCAGATACCAGGAGAGAGCCTGATTGGCTCGGTGGTTGTGCTCCTGTCCAATCACGGTGGCCAGGGCGTGGGGTCAGGTGCCAACGTGGCCCATGGCCTTACTCCATGGCCCATCTATCCCATGGCCGCACGCAGAACACACGGCCCAGCGGACGGCCAAGCAGATGCTGGCAGAGGCCCGGCCAGAACACACATGGCCGACAGCAGGGTCAGTACTCGGGCAGAGAGGCCACTGTGATTCCAGGGAGCCTGTGTCTCTGGCTGAGAAGGAAGTGGGTTTGGCAAGAACAAGACTGTCGTCCATCTGGAAGAGCTTCCTTCCCCCCTCAGCTTCCACGCGCATAAAATCGCCTGGACACAGGACACAGGACACAGGAATGTTACCCCAAAGAGGAATGGCTCACTGGGACTAAATTCAAATGAAACCACATCAGTAGAGCATAAATTAGTCTTCACCAAGTTGAAGAAGATATTTGCAATACGAATATCCCACAAAGCACTGGGATCCAGAATGCATCCAGACTCCTATAAATCACTAAGGCAAAGACAGACAATTTGATTTTAAATTGGCAAACGATCTGAACAGGCACAAAAGAGCCTGCCAAACGGCAATTAACATAGAAGTGTGCTCAGCACCACTAGTCTCAGGGACATCAAGTTGGAGGGGACTAAATTCAAATGAAACCACATCAGTAGAGCATAAATTAGTCTTCACCAAGTTGAAGAAGATATTTGCAATACGAATATCCCACAAAGCACTGGGATCCAGAATGCATCCAGACTCCTATAAATCACTAAGGCAAAGACAGACAATTTGATTTTAAATTGGCAAACTATCTGAACAGGCACAAAAGAGCCTGCCAAACGGCAATTAACATAGAAGTGTGCTCAGCACCATTAGTCTCAGGGACATGCAAGTCGGAGCGTAAAATGGTCCCACCGCGCACCCAGCAGGACGGCTCCGGTGAAAAGAGAATGTCCCTCCCGGTGAATGTCCCTGCGGGGGCTCTGCTGGCAGAGCCCAGCCTGTGGGAAGCTCACTCCCAGGGTCTGTGGAGCCTGAACACGAGGCCATTCCGCTCAGGGGCATGTGCCCCTCAGAAATGCGAGCGAGTGCCCAGGAGGTACCTTAACAGAATTTTCAGGGCGACCCCCCCCCCGATGTCCTGAAGCTGGAGACAACCCTGTGCCCAGCGACAGGACAGGACAGGACAGGACAGGACAGACAGGACAGGACAGGACAGGACAGACAAGACAGGACAGGACAGGAGAGGACAGGACAGGACAGGACAGGACAGCGCGGATAAACGGCTGCAGCCGCCGGCTGGGTGCTGCTCGGCTGCGGGAAGAGAAGCCGCGTCTGCACCCAGCACCTCACTGTGAGCCACACACAGCGTCTGAGTGGTTCCACACGCATGAGGCTCAAAGGCAGGCCAGGCGCTGGGAAGGTCAAGTGGTGCTTGGCCATTCTTGGCAGCCTGTCAGCCTTCGGTGCTGGGGAATGGCTGGGGGTGCTGAGCAGGGGGTGGGAGCAGGCAGGGCAGCCGGAAGGGGCGGGAAAGCAAGGGGAGGGGGAGGCTGGGAGCTGCTGCCCTCCAGGGCGCCTAGGTAGGAGTGTGTGGACTCTCAGCAATGCTTGCCAGGGCGGGTGTGTGAAAGGACCCATCGGGGGAGGTCTTTCTTAGGGCGGAAGTGGTAGCCAGGAGGGCCCCATTCAGTGCCCCAGGTAATGACTCTCTGGCCCAGTCGCCTTGTTCAACGTGGGGAGTCACACTCTTTACAGCCTCAGAGGGCGGTTGAGTTCCAGTTCTGATCCCGCCCCAGAATAACTGTGTGGCCTTGGACCAGTCACCTTTCTGGGCCTTAGGTTGCCACCCCTGAAACCAAGGGGGCTCTATGACTCAGGCCTCTGTTCGCCTGGCCCGTCCAGCAGCTCTCCCACCCACATTGAGACCCTCTCCCCACACCTGGAAGGGCTGCTGTTACAGCACCGCCCTGTGGAGGGTCCGGCTCAGGTCTCTTTGCTTCCTACTCACCGCCTCCATAGCGATCCTGAGCTCCTGAGCTCCTGTTCGCCTTTGTCCCAGTGCCCCAGGCAGTGAAACGCTCAGGCCTTCCTGCCCTGACAGGTTGGGGTTCCCGTTCCTTCTGGGAATAGTTCAAGGATGCACAGGTCCCCAGGGCAAGGGGGTCTACTCTGCCACGCTATGTGCACTGGCCTATGATGTGACTTGACTCTCAGCGGTTGAGGGGCACCCCCTGCACCACACCCCGCATCCTGGCCAGAGCCCCTGTGGTCAGGCAGGGGGCGGCAGGTGGGTGGCTCTGGCTGTCTCTCTGCTGTGCTCATTAGAGGGTGAATTATTAGCTCCTGGCTTGGGCAGGCAGCTGCGCCCGGGCGCCCCTCGGAGCAGGCAGGGCAGGCCTGCGCTAATTGAAGGCGTAATTAATTTTCCCAGAGGAGGCTGCAGCCGGTGCCTTCCCTCTGCCATCTGGCCCTTCGTCTTCTCCTGCGGGATCCCCTCTGCCACCCTGGGGATGCTGGCTGCTCTTCCACCTGGCGCCCTCCACACACACACACACACACACACACTGCAGGGGGTTCCTCCTTGGCCCCTTTCCAGGTCCTGTGCCCCGGGTCACTCCTCAGTCTTCGGCCTGCAGGGCTTCCTCAAGCCTTTGGCATCTGCACACAGGCCCTGGGCCTTGCCAGCTACAGCTGAGGGGCCACCAGAATGTCCCAGAGGTGGGCAGGGTGAACACTCTCAGAGGGCCTTCTGGTCATTCCCGAGGACTCGGGGTATCACCCTGCACACCCCACCACTGTTCGTGTGAACAAGACACCAGCTCAGCCCAGATTCGAGAACCGAGTGCGTGGTCCTGAGGGTTTGCTGCTACAGAGGCAGGGGCAGGCAGGCTGCCCAGAGTCGACTGCCCAGAGACAGGGTGGGGGGTGGGGGATCTAGGCCAGGTGCCCCTGCAAGGAGCCAGGCATCCCTCATCCCATCCTAACGGGATGCAGCATCTTGAGCAGCTGTGTGGTCCCACTGCACAGATTGGACGGGCAGGTGCAGGCAGGTAGTTCATTTGACCATGTTAACCACGGGCCAGTGAGTGGTGGCGGCCATTCTGGGACAGGGAAGTATTTCTCTCCTCTACTGTGAGGACTAGAAACTGGTGGCCCACCGCCTGGGGTCTTGTGCAGCTTCCCGCTTTATTTCTTCCTCCATACCGGCTCTGTTGCCCAGACCCCCCTTCCCCCAGTGGGAAAAGAAGAGTTGGGGGTTGGGGGGGGCTGTCAGGGGACCCGGGCTCTGGCCCTGTTCTGCCACTGGCCTGATGAGTGGCTTTGGGCTTTCCCCTTGGGAAAGACTAAGGATCACTGGGTTGCTGCCTTCTCCAGACCCTGCGGGGCTCCAGGAGGGCACCTTCAGGGGCATGCAGTGAGGGGTGTCAATACCACCGGCCGGGGGTGCCCACTGCCATCTCCTTGCCCCGCACCTTCCAGGCCTCCTGGGAAATTCCAGGGCCTCAGGGACCTGGGCTCCAGGCTCCACTCTGCCACTCACTCTGCATGGCCTTAGACATAACCTCACTGACCCTCACACTGCCCCCCAGGGCGGGGGTGGAGCTGGACCCAGGCCACAGCCCAGCAGGGCTTTCCACGGAGCACTAGAGGGCGCTCACGTGCCTGGGCCAGGGCAGGACTGGTGAGAGCAGGGCTTAGGCTGCTGTAGGGACTGAAATCTGATGTGGGATTGGGTAGACCCAAGCTTGCTGGCAATTCATAGAGGTTGGGACTTGTGTTCTGATGCTGCTTAGGCAAGGACTGGGGTCAGGGATGGGGTTGGTTGGGGTCGCAAAAGGCCTGCTGTGTGAAGGCCAAGCCTGGGCTGGGACAGCGGGAAGGGATGGGGCGTGGGCGTGGGGAGCGTGAACTCCCGTCCTGGCCCTGCCTGACCCCTGCAGGGCCCTGGCTGGTGTTGGCCTCTGAGCCTTGGCCTTCTCCTCTGAGGCCAGGGGCGGTCACTGTGCCGTGTCCCTGCAGCCTCCGTGCACAAGCAGGTCCACAGTATTGTCTGTGTTACCTTCTTTAATTATGAGGGGCGGAGGAGAGAGACGGTGCACAACTACCAGCACACGCAACAAGCCGCTTGAGCTGAAAATATGTGAGGTTTGTGCGTGTCAGGCACTGGGTTTCTCCGCGCTCTGTGTGAGGCCAGCCCCTCCACTTGCAGCCCCAAACATCACAGGAGTTTGTCCTCCCAAGATTCAGGCTCTGTATCTCCTCCAGTTTTTCTGAGCCCTGGGTCCTGGAGGGCTGAGACTACCATCACCTCCTGCTCCCGGCACCCAGGGCCCCTAGAGGCCGGACCGCTGCAGCTGTAAGTGGGACCCCCAGTCCCCCTCAGAGAGCCAGCTCCACAGGAGTGGTGGCAGGCGCCCAGCCCCTCCCGCCTCTCCCCAGCGCTTCCAGCCCCAGGCCTGGCCAGCTGGAGAGGGGAGAGTTGGGCCGGGCCTTCCTCCCTCCCAGCTCCTGGGGCCATAGCGTGTGTTCCCAGAGGCTGCTGAGTCACAGCTGCCAGCCTCTTAGTGCTACTCACTCTCAGGGGCCGGTGACTCCAGGACAGAAGTGGGGACGAGGGCAGGTCCTTCCTTTCCGGCCTGGAGTCCAAGGTCTCAAACTTTTTGACTCGAGGGTCACAATGGGTTCTTAAACTGGACTCAGAAGAAGGAGCTGCGGCTGTGTTTCCTGACGTTGCCATGTTAACACTGCTCCTGGAGGGGAGAGCAAGAGAACCCTCCGCTCTTTCGGCTCCATGGGCCGGACAGAACAGCTGAAGGAGCCGGATCAGGCCCGCTGGCCGTAGTTTGCCCACGGCTGCTAGCCCCTCTGCATGAGGCTTTATCCCCGCCCTCTCCAGACAGGGGCGCTGATGTGACCCCGTTCTCTCTCCTTGTCTGAGTCTAATACTGGCAGATCCAAATCGTCCCCATCTGCTTGGAGTGTTTTGATAATGTCACTCAGAGTGGCTCCAAGAGCCCACTCTCAGAGGCCAGCAACTCGCCCCACTCTGAGAGGCATCGCTGTGCCCCCGGAGAGCCCCACTCCCCGAGAGGTGTCCCTGTGCCTCTGGAGCGCACTGCGCTCTGTTGCAGGGTCCACACTGGCTCCTCTAAGACTTAGAGTCTAAGTAGAATGCTTGCCCCCAGGGCCTGAGGTGGAAGCCGCCTTGGCCTTTGGGGACCAGGGGCAGAGTCGGGTCCTGTCCATGAGTCAAGCCCTGCTCTGAAAGCAGACACTGACTCCACCAGCCACTATGCCAAGAAGGTCAACCCTGGCGCCATTTACCAGTCACCTCAGTCCTCACACCTGCGACGACAACGGCTCTCTGAGCCCCTCTGGCCCTGACATTCTGTGTCCAGACCATCTGGGATCTGGCCCAGTACCAGGCACAGAATGGGCAGGATCTGATGGGGGAGGGGAGAGGGTGTTGGTGGAAGGTTTGGGGCACAGAGGGCACAGGGCTGGTAAGAGGGCAGCATTGGGACCATGGGTTGGGCAGGTGGGGTTGAGGACATACCCTGCCCTCCTCATCACTGTGTTTGGACCGTGGGGCAGTGATGGCGAACCTATGACACGCATGTCAGAGGTGACACGCGAACTCATTTTTTTGGTTGATTTTTCTTTGTTAAATGGCATTTAAATATATAAAATAAATATCAAAAATATAAGTCTTGGTTTTACTATGGTGGCAAATATCAAAAAATTTCTGTATGTGACACGGCACCAGAGTTAAGTTAGGGTTTTTCAAAATGCTGACACGCCGAGCTCAAAAGGTTCGCCATCACTACCCTGGGGTGTCGCTTGCCCTTTTTCCCAAGGTGAGTGGCTCCAAACCTGCGGAGCCTGGGATGTGCCGGTAGCAGACACTAGGGGGCGTGGTGGCCTTGTGAGCCTGGCTGAATGACACTGGGAAAGGGTAGACTGGGGAGGAGGGTGTCCAAGCCCTGCTTTTTGGGTGGGGCAGACCTGGGATGACCAGCCAGGTGGCTGAGCACAGCGGGGTCTCTGGACCAGGCCTTGCGCCTGCAGGACCCCTCACCTCAGCTCCTGTGGGAAGGACCGGGGCTCATCTCTGCTGTCCGAGGCCCCAGCTGGAGGCCACTCCTGGGGCATAGAGGATCCTGAGGCTCAAGGGGGTTAGGGAGGGGGCAGGGAGATAGGGCGGGTGAGGCTGCCACCTTACCAGAGGGTGCCTGGCCCTGCCTGCTGCTGGGACAGTGATGGTTCGATGCCACTTCCCACAGGGCCTTGGGGAGGCCACACCCGCTCCAGGGGACCTTCTACCTCTTTCCTCCCACATTTGGGATTTTCCAAATCACAAACTCATGACCCAAAAGGGATTTTTGTTCTGCTCTTGGGATGACGCAGTCTGGGTGCCCACTGTTGGCACTTCCGGGACATTTCTGGAGTTTGGGGACTAGGGCTGGGACCCTACGGGACGCGACTGTCCTTGAGGTGCAACACCTTGTCCACTGGTCCCTGGCTCCTGGCCTCGGTGGGGAGGCCTCACTGCTGTGGGAGAGAGGGGGCCCATCACCACCACAGAGAAACTTGGGGAGCAGACGCTCCCTGGGGGCACCCTCCTGGATGGAGATGAGCCCAGGCTCTGGCCCCGCCCCTCTGTCTTGGAGCCAAAGGACTGGGTTCCTGGGGCCCACTGAGGCCTGCTGCCCCAGCTCTGGCATGGGCTGGGGGCCCGGAGCCCTAGGGAACCTTGCCACCCCCCTCAGCACGCTGTCTGCTGGGCCCAGCCTGGTGTTTGAGCATCTGGCTTGACCCTCTCTGCGTGGAATTCTCCCCCTCCAAGACCGGCCTCACTCTCGCCTGGAAGGGCCGCCACCAAGCCTTCCACACAGAGCCTCGAACACGGCTGACTGCTGTGTGGCCGGTGCACACCTGAGGCTCTGGGGCAGAGGGCCTGGGCCCGAGGCCTGGCACTGTTCCTCAGAGCTGAGGGCTTAGGGGCTTGGTCTCCGCATCTGTAAGATGGAGAGAATGAGAACTGCAGGCGACAGTGCAGGAAGGCCCTCGGCGGAGAGCAGACACTGCACTGGGCCCAGGGCATTTCCGCGCTTGTGTTTAGCAGCCCTGAGGGTGGGAAGAACATACAGAATTTGAAGTCAGGCTCATCTGGCCCGTTTCCTGGCTCTGACTCTGCTGACCTTGGCCAAATCAGTTAACCTTGGTTGTCTCTTCTCTCAAATGCGGTTTAAAGGACTAGGTACCCAATTCCTCAGGCTCCTGGGGGACTTGAGGGGCTCATCTCTGCAGCTTGGCTCTGGGTTTACGCACAGCGAGTGCTCATTCCCTTCTCCTCCCTCCCATCCTCACACCCAAACCAGAATCTGAGCATAGCCCTGCCTGGTCCGCTTCAGCCTCCATGCCTCGGCCCAAGTCACCGCCTGGTCCCTGTGTCCCCCTGTACTCGGCACTGCTGGGCTCCCCGGTCAGGCCACCCTGCCTGGGCTGGCAGAGGCAGTGAACCCCCTCCCCTCCCAAGGCCTCCTCATGCTGCCCCTGCCCTGCGCCCGGCTCCCTGGGCTGTTTTGAAATTGGATGAGACACCAGGTGGGAAAGCTCTTTACTGACTGTACGTGCCAGGAGCTAAGGTGCTGCCTGAATTTAACAAAGAGCTCAGGGGACTTGCCTGTGGTCCCGGCAGAGCCTTCTAGAAGCAGAAGTCCCCGGCTATGGCCACCTCCCTCTGAGCCAGCGGGAGGCTGCTCCAGGCCAGTGCTCTCGCCTCTCATCGGGGCGCCATTCCCCGGCTGAATGCCATGTCCCCTGTCTGGGCCCAAGCCGCAGCCTGCTGTCTGGGCGGCTGGAAATTTCTCACATGTCGCTTTGATTTATGGCTCTAGTTAATTCTCCAGGAGGCCCGCGAGGTGCCCTGAGCTGTGGCGCCTCGGCGGGATAAATCATTTAACAGGTGGTTAAATATTCTCTAAGCTCTGAGGAGCACAGGCAGGGTGCAGGCTGCGGGGGAGGGGGAGGCAGGCTGAAGGAGACTGGCAAGTTTCTAAGCGGAAAAGGGGAAACTGTTCGGCCATTTCAGAATCTATAGGAGCAATTTGTCATAAGCTGTGGCTGGAGGCAAAACATGTGGGCCGCTTCCTACCCACAGGCCCAGGAGGCTGGGCGCTAAGCATTGGAGGGTGTGTGTGTGTGGGGGAGGGGGGGCAAGCGGCAGAGGCAGCCTGCTGGGCCCCAGCCAGCTGTGTGGTCCAGCTGTGTGGTCTCCCTGCTGGCAGACACCCACAGGACCCCGAAGGTTCTAGCTGGGAGTGAGGACTGATACCAGCAGACGCAGAGGCAGCCGTGGGACACGGCCGCCGCCCCAGAGAGGCTGGCGGAGCTCCCACTCGGAGGCATGCACAGTTGGAAGATGCTGCCTGGGATGGTCCTGAGCTTCTCTGAGCTCAGGGCTCCTGCGCTGCCTCCTCCAGAGCCTCCCCAGGGTCCCAACAAAGACATGGATCCTGCTGCCCAGGACCCCGCAGCACGGTGTCTGCACTGACCACCCTCCGTCCTCAGCCTGGCTTGGCCGGAGACCCTCAGGCTGGAGGAAGGGGCACCCTGGTCCCCGCTGTCGGAGGGATTTCAGCCAAGCTACGCCTGAGCACGTACAGAACCTGTGACCCTCTGCCAGGCTCTCGGAGCAGCATGGGCGCTCAAACCGCACCTCCAGCCCCAGTCCCATGCTCCTGCCCTCGGCCTGTCTGGGGCCTGGTGGGGCCTCTGGCAAAGTCCGGCAGAGGCGCTTCATGCCCTGGGCCCGGCCTGGAGCCCGCAGCCTCCTGTGCGCTGGTCGTGCAGGGACCCCAGTGGCCAGGCCAGAACCCCACAAGGGGAAGGTGGGCAGAACCCAACATCCATCACCCCTTCCGCCGCAGCCCGCAGGCTTTCCTTTGGGGAACCAGCCCTTTGCCTTGCTCAGTATGTAGGTGTGTGCAGG
>NW_006287078.1:49073-56846 GCF_000327345.1 Myotis davidii | reverse complement strand
AAGGGGCTCCAGTGACCAAGGAATGCTACCTGTCTACCCCCTACCCCTCAAATTGCTGGTTGCCCAAAATTCAAGATGGCCAAGCCTTAAATATTATGGTCATACAAATAAGCTGATGATTGTCATAGTATTGTCATTACAAAGTCACACACACTCACAGACACACACACACTCACACACACACCACCCTGGCTCAGGATGCGACCTGGCCCATCAGCATGTCCTTCTCCCTGCTCACTGTGATTGGCTCAGGGGGGCATGAGGCTCAGTTATGAGGCAGGCCACTGGGTCACTCACCTCGCCGCCCACACACTCCTGGCTGCTCTGGGAGGGGCCGACCTGGGACCTGTGGTCTCCATTGCTCTATTCCCAGCCTAGTCCAGAGCCTGGCCTGGAGGAGGGCTCTGTGCACACATGTTCGATGGGCTGACTGTGTGCTCCCTCAGAAAAAGCTTACTGCAGCTGCTCCTGAGTCTAATGCTTAGAGCTGGCCCACTGTGCACCAGCCACTGTGCGCCACCCACTGTGCGCCAGCCACTGTGTGCCAGCCACTATGCGCCACCCACTATGCGCCAGCCACTGTGTGCCAGCCACTGTGTGCCAGTCACTGTGCGCCAGCCACTGTGTGCCACCCACTGCCTGAATTGTAGGGAGGGGAGCATGCCCTGCCCTCCAGAGCGGCGCGCTGCCTGGTACCTCACACTGTGTGCTGGGGATGACCTGGCAGATCGTGTGCAGGGATGGTCCCCACAGCAGGGCTTACGGAGGATGCAGGGCCCTGTGAGCACAGGAGGGGTGTGAGCCCCCGGCCCAGCTGCCTGTACTTCTAACACCTTCCCCAAGTTCAGGTGCATCTTCTTAGGTCTCTGCCTCCCCGTCCTGGTCACATCTTTAATGTCTCCCATCGGGAGGGTCCCGCATCCTCCCAGCCACCAGGCAGCACCCCTAACCAGTTATTCCCGCAGCTGCACAGCCCCCTTCATGAAACACAGGTTGGAGCTGCTGCTCTCCTGGTGGGGGCACCCCCTCCCCACAGCAGAGGGGGCCGCAGCTATGGCTCCTCAGGGTCTTCTTAGCCCCGGCCTGCACGCCAGTCCTGAGGCTTAAGTTGTTCAGGAGGCTGCACACATGAATCTGGTTTCTGGCTTTACTTAAAAAAAAACAACAACCATTGGGCCCAAGTCTCTGCAGACCTCGGTGCAAAGGGGCTGAGAAGGGAGGCTCCCGTTAGAGCTGTGTTCTCAGTGGGCCACCGTCCCACCGCTCCCTGCGCCCTCAGCACCACCGCTTTCTCTGCTCTTTGCACACCCTGCTTTCTTTGGCATTTGGGTTGGTGATCTCTGGTCCAGAGAATGAGGCCCAACTCCAACGCTCTCCATGTGTACCAGGCCTTCCATGCCAGGTCCCTCCGCACACGTCTGCCTTCACCCAGCCGCCCTGGTCTCTTTTGACTGATATCAAGGCCTGCGCACAGCTTCCCGCAGTCACCATGACGCTAGCTTCTCTGTGCCTTCGCCTCACCCACTCCTAGCGCGGTCCTCCTCATCTTTCCTCCCACTCCCCTCTCAAGTTCACCCATCATGGTGGCCTGGGGTGAGGGTGGAAGACACTGGCTGAAAGGAGGCGAGAGGGGCCTCCCGGGTGATGGAGCATGCTATACCTTGACTGCGGTGGTGGCTACACAGGTGGGTACATCTGTCAAGATTCACTGAAGTGTTGACTCAAAATGGGTGCCTTTAATCATTTATAAATTAAATCCAATAAAGTAAATTGAAACTAAAGCTCAGCCCAGTGTCTTCGCTCCAGGAAGCTGTAAGGCCAGGAAGAAGCCTCTCCCTCCCCCAGACCTTTCTTGCAAGCCCTGGCCCTAGTTTAGTCATAGCAGAGTCATTTTATCTCTTCCTGGGACCGGTCTGTGCTAACTGACCTTTCCAGTAAGCCTGGTGCTCTGGTGTAGTCACAGCAGAATTGTTTTGTCTCTCCCTGGGGTAGGTTTGTGCGAGACAGACCACCCTGGCCCCCTAGGAAATAAGTCAACTGCAATCACAGGCCAGGCCCGTCATTGCAGAATGTTTTGTGAAACTGAAACCCTGTTTTTCAAGGCCACCTGCGTGTGGTTTCTGCCTTTATAAACCCCAGTTCCACTACAGCTCGGGGCTCCAGTCAGCCAGCACTTCCCTCGGGATGCTGCTTGTCTGCCTGAGGGCCCCTGCGCTGCGCTTGTAATAAAAATCCTCTTGCTTTTGCATCAAGTTCCGGTCTCTGTGTTTGACTTGGGGTCGTCGCCCTCTCCGACGGACTCCCCGGGGGTCTTAGGACCTTACAAAGCCATCCTGTGCCCAGGCGGGGCCAAGTGCCTCCTGTGGCCTCTGGGCCCTGCACAGAGCCAGGCACATGGGAGGCACCTCAGAACTGATGCATGGGGGTTGGGGGGAGCTGCCACGAGCTCCAGTTTTTCCCCTTTCTCTCTGGCTTTGGGATAAGAGCCTCTGGAATCAACAAACCTTGGTTCAGATGCCTCCTGGCTCTGCTGCTAGCTAACTCACTGTGTGACCCCCGGCAGCTGAGGAGAGAGGCCAGTGAAGACTCACCCACCGACACCACCCGCGGGAGTTAGGGCCCCATGCACTCAGCGCGCCCCCTGTGCTCTCAGCGCCTGGCTCCTCCTAAAGGCTTTTCTTGCACGAACTAACATAAGCCTCACATTGCTCTGCCCTCCGCTCTGCACAGGGGAGGAAACTGAGGCACAGGGTGATATGCCTGGCCCAGGGCTGAGGTGATGGAGAAGGCGGTCTGACTCCCGGGGGGCACGGACCCCCCTGTGCCAGCTGCTGCTTGCACTGTGTCGCATTTCTTGCTCCTCCCCCCTCACTGCTGGACTTTGAATGCCTAAATAGATAAAACCCAAGGTAGTTAATTAGACTAAGTGCTGCTGGGGAAGGCTCTCCTCTGGCGCATTGCCTGGAGAGATGATTAAGGATGCAGAAAAATTAATTTTGCATCCAGGGAAAGGTGAAAGACGCCCAGTGATTCATTCAGTGGCTGTTAAGGGCGTTTTGGCATCTGAGCTGTAAAACAAAATGCTGTCTTTGTGTGAATGATGTTTCCCTGACGGTTCCCGGGTGGACACTGCTAGGCCCAGGGCTCACCTTTCCCTCCACATGTTCTTTCAGTTGGGGGAGGGGGGGGGAGATTATGGATCAATGAGAAGATATTGAAGAAGCTGTATTAGTTTTAAGGATCCACTTTGGAGGGAGACACCCCTTTTCTTTGTGCTTTACATCATAATATAATCATGTTCCTAAAATCTATTCACCTTTCTCCCTTTTCCTTTCCTCCTCTCCTCTCCTCTCCTCTCTCTCCTCTCTCTCCTCTCCTCTTTCTCTTCTCCTCTCCTCTCCTCTCCCCTCCTCTCGTTGAGAGCCACCTCGTCTTTAAGGCCACGGTGACAGTTAGTGGAAGCTTGCAAACGCGAGCTCTCACCCTCGCGGATTCCGGATGGAAACAGGCGCCCCCTCGCCAGGCAAACGCCCGCGCTGTGTTGACAGGAGCCGGGCAGCTTAGCCACGCAGAATTCAGCCTTTTCACAAACATTTAGCCAACAGCCGCAATGTGCCAGGCACTACACTGGCACCAGGGAGCAGAGGAGGCCGGGAAGATGGAGAAGGCTGCAGGCCGGGCTGGAGGGCCAGAGGGGCCCCTGGAGGCCCACCCACCCCGGCGGCCAGGCTTCCTGGTTTAACCCCCATCTGGCCTAGGCTTTGGGGCTTTGGAGGTGATGTCTGTCATTCTCTTTGGTCACTCAGACCCTAAGAAGTTGGGGGCACCCCCATCCTGTCTCCCCTATGGAATCCCATCACTTGCTTTCCCAGACTCCCTTGCAGCCAGGACAGGGCTCTGTGACCCACTTTGTACCGAGCAGAAGATGCGGCCTGAGCGGCGGGCACTTGAGCCATCTGTCGGGGAGACGGTGGCAGGCGTACCCGTTTCCCAGCGTCCAGGGTGGCAGAAGTGTGGGTGGCGTATGCTCAGAGGCGTGGGCGAGAGGGCGCTGTGGCGGAAGCTCTGTTTTGCAGTGTGATTTTGGACAATGTTCCTTGTTGGGCCTGGTCTCTGGTCCTCCCAGTGACTCCGATTTACCGCTTGTCCCTAATATAGTGCTTTTCTGCTGAAACTGCTTGGCAGCTGGGGGTGGTAACTACAAAGCTGGGCTCAAGGCCCTCATCACACGACACCTTCCACAGCCACTGCTCAGATCACACCGAGGAGCCGGAGAAGCTGAGCCCGCTGGCGGACAAGGAGTGAAGAGACAGTGGAAGGGACGCATGGGGGACACGTGGGTTGGCTTGCTCGATCTCCACGCCCACTCTCCTCTACTGTGCTTTCTTTTCTGCCCTGGGAGGCTGGAAAGCTGCAAACTACATTTCCCAGGCTCCTTTGGGTTCCTGCCCGCTGATGTCCTCACATGAGACTGATTCCTAACTGAGTGATGAAGGAGGGAGGAAGGGCATGAGATGTCCATTCATTGGAGTCCATCGTGACATCAGTCATTTGATGGCAGCTTCCTGACCCCCACCTTCCAGAGGCAGCAGTCCCCTTGGCAGTCCCGCCCTGGAGGCGGGAAATCCCAGCTCAAGGTGCCAGCAGTACTGATTCTGGAGGGCTGCGGGGGAGGATCTGGTCCGTGCATCTCTCCTGGGCTTGTGATGGCTGTCTCCGGGTATCTTCACACCTTCTTCTCTCTGTGCATGGTCTGTGTCCAAACCTCCTTGCAACCAGCAGCACTGGAATAATCTATGCTTCTCCAGCGTCACTGTGCAGAGGCGTCATCCTGTTAACACTTAATTGTCATCTCATTAACAATCAGGTCTCTTCTTAAACAAATTGCTGAAAGTACCTGAATAAATGGCTCCTCTGGATAAAGTGATGCCGTGCAGCGCCAACCCCCAGCCCCCGAGTCCGGAGGGAAGACAATCGTCGCTAATGTCAGAGCACAGCGGGCACAGCCCACACGCAGGTGCTGAGTCGCTCTGAGTGTGGATATTCTTCTAAGTTCGTCCCGACTACGCCAGAGTGGGTTCCTTCTTGAACGTCCTTGCTACACTAACTGCTGGGAACTTAGTCCAAGTTCCTCCTTTATCTTCTGCTCATCAGTTACAAGTGTCAGGTCTGAGCCCCTCTGCCTGGGCTGGACCTCCTAGGACCCCGGGTCTTAGACAGAGAAGCCATGAGAGGTTGTGGGTGTATAAGAATGAGTCTTTATTATAGGAGCCATTAGACAAAACAGTTCTTCAGAGTAAGTCCTGTACAGGTAGCCGCACACCAGCTGATAAATGCATCTTTCCCACACAGTAATAATAGCCTTAATAGCCTGTGTACCTATAGCTACTATCTGAGCAGCTGCCTCTAAACTCACCACCTGACATCATAGCGGTATCTGAGCTCTCTGCTCCGGCAGCTTCTCCTGTCTCCCCTGCCCTCTGGTAGCCACATCCTCTGTGCCTATCGCCTCTCTAGCACACTGTTAGCAAGAGAATGCAGAGACACTGTGTTTGAGGCATTGCCAGTACTTGCTAGGACAGCCATCTGTTAAATTTCTTAAGGTGGCTTTGTGATAGGCCACATCCCCTAAGCCAGCTCTAATGAGGCCAGTGACTCTCTTATTTCGAGGGTGAGTGGCCTTATGAACAGTGACAGAAATCCCTCAGGGGCAACCTGAGGTGCACTGGCCTTGAAGTTGTGCATTGTCAACACATGGAAAGGCTAGGGCAGGCAATGCTGGTGGAACTTGGTGTAATGTCGGCCATCATAGGGTGAGCTATTTGGGGGGTGTCTACAAAGAAAGAGGTATCCAGATGGGGTGCCCACCCACCAGGGATGGTGGTTGAGAACCAGTCCTGTAAGTTCAGATTCCAGTTGGCATCTCCCCTGCAGTCAGGGGAGAGGGTCCCCCTGGGAGGGTCCCTTGGCCGGTGGGGCTCTATGTGTGGGGGGACTGGGTAGAGCACTCGCCATTGATATCAGTGTTTCCTCGCCCGTAGCTGCAGGTGTTCTGGGGGTCGGTCTGGAATTAGTATCCCAGATCCCTGATAGGCCTGCGTGGCCTAGCGGGCACCTGTGGGTCTGATAGGGGTGCAGGAAACATTGCCGGAGGGTCTTTGGATGTACTGAAGACGGGGTAGAATGATCTATTCAGGCTTTTTGATACAGGCATTGCAGGTAACCAACAGTGACAACAGGGTTCTTTAAGGGTCTTGCATGGGGCATCTGTCTGATTAACCCCCAAGGTGAGGCTGGTGCCAGGAAAGCCTCCAGGAACTGGTTCCCTAAAGGGGGCTGGCCTTTTAAAATCCTGGAGCACTCGGGGGGGCGGGGGAGGGGGACTCTGACAATAGAGTTAGAGTAAAGCTGAGGACTGCGGGCTAAAACTGAGGCAGAGTGTTGCTGCAGGTGGTTGTCTGGCAGATCCAACAATGATGCTGGGAAGGTTGCTTAGTGTATTGGTCTCCGTTCTCCTCAGAGGGATCCTGGGGACAGTAGGGTCAAGAAAACAATACATATGTACATTGTCGGTTAAAGTTTAAATAATTTGACAGGAATCAAGGACCTGAAACTATCCGATGAGAATTCAATCCAGCACGGACAGAACAATTCTTTTCCTGGGGGAGGAGCTAGGAGAAAGCGTCAGAAATAGAAGAAAAACCATTATACTGATGCCTAACCACCACTACTTATCTGTGATGGAGTTCTTTTTTTGTTTGTTTTTTTATTAATGCTCACCTGAGGATATTTTTCCACTGATTTTTAGAGAGAGTGGAAGGGATGGGGGAGGGGAGGAGAGAGACATCTATGTGAGAGATACTTCGATTGGTTGCTTCCCACACTCGGGACTGAACCCACAACCCAGGTACATGCCCTTGACTGGGAATTGAACCCACAACCCTCTGGTGAGCAGGCTGATGCTCTAACCACTGATCCATACCAGCCAAGGCAAGTTCTTGTTTCTTGAAGAGGAGCTTGAGGTCCTTGTCGGGCGCACAGGAATAGTCTCAGGTTGCAGTTTCTGTGGGGCCTCGTAAGAAATGGGTTTAATTCAAGATGAGTGAGCCCACCCGGTCCTTCCAGCCAGCGGTCCTGAAGTGGGGGTGCTGCGTGGAGCTGATGCGGGCCCTTCCATCTGGTTGTGGCTGGGATTCGAGACAGCTGTCCCGGTTTTTAACTGCCCGTGTCCCCTGGTTGGCTTGTGTTGGTGGTCCTAACCCGGGGTGGGAGTTTGTCTGTGCTTCTGTGATGCTTCTGTGCCTGTCTCAGATCCACGATGTAAGAGAAGAGCTGGAGGGTTTCCGCATCTGCTAACAGGTCAGGGCGGAGATGGGCTGCCCAGGAGCTTCGAGGCTCACGTGTAGCTTTCCCTTGGGAGCAGCTCTTGTTCTCATGAGCCCTACGAGCAGCAGCATAGGCCCCGGGCTCGGGTTTCTTGGGAGCGTCCTTTTCAGGGTTTGGCTGCCCTTTCTGCCTCACCTGGCACTGGGGTCCACGGTGAGTGTAAGTGACAGCTGACGCCTACAGCTGAGCCTGCTGTTGTGTAATCTTGGCTACAAAGAGGGCCCACTGTCGCTCTGTACGCTTCTCCGGAGCCAAACCTCAGGTCAGGTTCCCCTCAGTAGCTACGGGGCCCCCTTGGGAACCTTCTCTGTTATGTGGGAAAGGCCTCCACCCACCCAAAGTGCCCACAAATACTAGCACATATCCCAACCAGCACTAGGGAGTGTC
>NW_006287078.1:35934-48994 GCF_000327345.1 Myotis davidii | reverse complement strand
CGTTAAGGGGGTGGGGAGGTGCCCCTCCTGCTGGCAGTTATCTGGGAGCAGAGTGCATGGCCGGGGGACCTGCTTTGATATTTCAGAAGCCCCTGCATCACGAACAATGGGATATGAGGGTTGCAAGTGCATCGTCCCCAAGTGGGTGTCGCTGTGGAGAATTCTGAAGTGTTTCTGTTCTAAGATTTGAGGCAATAAGTGTTTTACCTCTTGACACCCAGCCTGTAGGGTTTCTAGAGAACCCATTCTTCAGGGCCCAGGAGACCTCCCTGGTGCGGGAAGAGAGGGCCGGCCGGGGCTGCGGGAGTGGGGAGCAGAGCTGCCTGCAGGGGCTGGTGAAGACGGCTCTGTCTTAGCGGGTCTGCCAGTGCGCTGCCTGCGGTTACACCCGTGTCCCCTTTCGGTGGCCCGGCAGGCGGTGTATTCCTGCAGCGTCCTGGGGGAGTGTTGCAGCTGCCAGGAGTTATAACACTTCTCTATGGTGTTGATGGGGGAGCTTTTCACTGTTGAAGTTCTCCTTCCAAATAGCAGCAGCGTGGCATGTGATACCGGAAACCCACACCCTGAGTCGGTGTAGATATTAACTGGAGGTTTTCCCGAACCCAAACGCCCCATGAGGGCTCGCTCAGCCTTCTGGGCCGAGATATCAGGGCAGGGGTTTTGCCTCCACTGTTTCCTGAAGGCTGACAGGGGCGTACCCCACCCTCCGCCCCCTGCAGTGTCCACTGCTGCCACCCGTGACTCATTCTGCTTCAGGGTTGGGTGACGGTTCATCTCTTAGGTCAGGCCTCCGGAACATGCTTGTTCAGTGGCTCCTGTGCAATGGCGTGGGACCTGGGTTTCGTGTGGGAGGGAGGCAGGATGGAGTTTGGCAAACCTTTGGGGTTAACTCGGGAAAGCCTAGGAGGGGGGTTGGTATTTCCTTAGCCTCCACCCTCCTTCCCCTCCCTGCTCTCCACCCCATCCCCACCCCGTGAGCACTGATGCCCCTTATTCCCAGTACAGCTGTCCCTGGTGAGGCTGCGCTGCCCGTGCTGCCTGGGGGAGCCTCTCGCATCTCCACCAGGAGAGCAGTGGCCGCCCAGCTGGAAACGGCAGTCCAGCCGGTGCTGTGGGTCCAGCTGTTTTGAGAAGTAGGAGCCGCCTTTCAGTGGCAGCCAGTTCCCAGGCCAGGACTCCAAGGGCTGCTCTGCTGTGCAGGCGTTTCTGACTTGACAGCCCTAAGGTGGGTGCACGCTTCGTCTGGCTTTTAATGCCTCGAAGCTCAGTGGCCTTCAGGGGTCCAGTCTGCAGGCCCTGTGTTTCCGTGTCAGTACCCCTCCGAGGTTTAGCAGTCAGCCCCTACCTGGCACCCACAGGCGGCAGGAGCCAGCCGTTTCTAAATCTCGAAGCTTTCGCTTATTTAGTGGGACTCCAAGGGCCAGCATGGCCTGCTTTCTTCCAGTGACAGCATCCGGGCTCTTGGGGTGAGTAGGGCCCCAGATATGGGGCCGCTGGGAGTTATTTGGGCCTTTTGGGGAGGCTCTGTACCCTCTATCTGTGAGAACATTGAATGCCAGGTGACATGTTTATCTGCATCCTCTGCTAGAAATCAGTAAGCACCACCCTATTGTAGGAGGTCCACTGGCCAATCAGGTTCCCTCCATGCTTCACTAGAGCGCCTCCAAGTAAGGGAGGAGGCTCAGCCCAGTGTGCTGGCAGGTTTTCTGGCTTGGGGGTTGGTCGCTGAAAGGCCAGGTGCTGGGAGTGAGTAGGAAGCTTGCAGAAAGGGCACCTGCACTCTAGGGCAGCGAGACCTTGCTCCCCCGGGGTTTGCGCTGAGATAGAGCAGGGACTGGATAGAGGATGCACCGCAATTGCAGGCTCCTGTAATCCCCGGGGTCTCACACCAACCCTGCCCTCCACTTGGCTTTTGTTCAGGGAGGGAGGACAGGGCATCACATGAGGATGGGCAGGGCCTGAGAAGCCCACGCTTTAAACATTCTCAGTGAGAAAGTCCCTTTATGACCTCAGGTTTGAGAGGGTCGGTCTCTTGTTAGGGAGGGAACCCCTGGTTTAAGGGCATCCTGATGGGGGGTGGAGGCAGTGTTTGTTGCCCTGCCCGTTGTTCTAGTTTCCATACCTCGGGGCTGACTCGGACGAGGACAGACTCTGGAATATCACTAGTGTCCGGCTCAGGGTGAGAAGTTAGATTGGCCATCAGGCACCACCACGAGGGCCTCATCGTCTATGGCGGTGTGGGCAAACTTTTTGACTCGAGGGCCACAATGGGTTCTTAAACTGGACCGGAGGGCTGGAACAAAAGCATGGATGTCATTTCAAACGGGCTGGCTCAGGCCCGCGGGCCGTAGTTTGCCCACAGCTGGTCTATGGCCTAGGATGGGGCACCGGAACCGCAGGAAAGGCAGGCGGCTGCAGCCGAGGGTGAGTGAAGTGTGAGTGTCAAGGTGCCATCCACCCCCCTGATCGCACAGGTTTAGGGAGAAAGAGGCCTGGTGAGCGAGGGGGAGCAGGGCAGCCCACGTCCAAGGAAAATGTCGTGGGCTGAGCTGCCATGTCAGGGTCACAGAGGCGCCTGTGGTCGATGGCTGGTGGGGGCATGCGAGGCCTCGGCACCGTCGGTCCCTGGGGGTTTCAACCGTCATTGGTTTAGAGGCATCAGGTTCCCTGTGGACACGCGCTTCTCCGATGGCCTCCCTCTCGGGGAGGGCGTGGTCCTGGGACAGCACAGCGTCTGCTGTGGGCGATGGGTCCTCTAGCGCCCTGTCCGCAGGAGCAGCATCGTCCCTTCGCTTGCGGAGCCTGGGGCTGGGTAACCCTGAGGCAGCTAGGATTTGTGTTTGGTCACTGGCCTTGTTCTTCCCCAGGGGCCAGGGGTCAAGGCTAGTTTTCGTCATTGTCTTCTAACGTCTAGGGCTGCAGGCTCAGGGGATGTCTGCTTTCTTTCTAAAGCTTCTGTTATTCACCCCGAAAAAGCAGGGTCTTCATCCTTCCCCCGAGTAAGTGCCTGCACTTTATAGTAATTGACAGGCTTAACGGAGCATGTTTTCCTGGGACAGGCCGCCATGTGGGCTGGGCATCCCTTCACTCTCCTCCTTTACTGCCTCAGGTTGGTGGACCCAGTTAAGGCCCTGACCTGGGATCCATCCCCCTGGTCGCTGTGTGCGATGTTGAGCACGTCACAGGCTAGCTCCGCACCGGCCCTCAGGGCTCCTATCATGCTGCTTCCCATCGCCAGGGTGTCAGTGGGAGGGACCACCTGCAAATCACCCCCGCCTGGTCCTCGGTCAGGGTCAAGTGGTTGAAGCCCTGTGGACCTGGCAGGGGCCTCGCATAACTGACCGGCTTGCTTTGCAGTGGCCAGATCAGAACAGAGAAGGAGCATGTACCCAGATGAGCCCCCTCGGGGCTCCCTACTTGCTCCTTCCCTCAGAGGTAACAGGCTAGGGTGTGGGTGACACTCCGTGTGCTCCCAGTGCGGCTGGATGGCATAGGGGCAGGTGCAGCGGCTCTGCAGTGGAAGAGGGGTACAAGGTGGGGTTACTCTGGGGTGCCGGCAGGTGGAAGGCGGGCCGTCCCACCCTGGGCTGGGTGTTGGTCGATCCCCTAGGGGCAGACTCTCCATAGGACTGAGAGAAAGGTGTCTCCTTACTCATCTAACAGAAACTGTGGCGACACACCTTCAACATGACTCCCCTAGGTCCTCACCGGATGGTTCGCTCCAGCTACCTTCATTCTCACAAGTCCAACTGGAGGACAGAGTTACAGCTCACGAGGTCCATTTCCTGCCAGGCTTCCCCGCCCTGGGTTTATAGTGGGGCCAGGCCGGTCACACAGAAACCGAGGCACTTTTGAGCCTTGCCCTTAAAGATCGCCCAGCTGTTAGGGAGACACCCCAGGAGGAGGGAGGGGGCCTGGGGATGCTCTGGGTGCCACCCACCGTGTCTCTTTTCACCTGGTTGACACACTGGTGAGAGACTATGAGAAAGCGGCCTGAAAGAAAAATAGGAAGAGGGTGCAGGAGGTGACTAGGGAGGGGCTGCAGAGGATTCCCCAGGGGAGCCTGAACTGATGCTCCAAGTGGAGGCCCAGGACATGGTGTGAGTCACAGAAACAGCATTTTCTGGAAGCCCAGTTAGTGCGTCTCGAAGTCTGAAGCGAGCGGAGGAGGCCAGGCCCATTGCACAGAGCAGAGGTCTGAGAAGGAAGTGTGTCTGCAGGAAGCTGACAGGACAAGGGCTCCCCTTGGATGTCAGGGAACTCAGCCCTCACTCATAGGGGCCCTCACCCAGGAGTCACCTGGGCACCCTCATGTGGGCGGTCACTGGTGCCCCGAGGGTGGACTTGCCAACGGTCAGTCAGGCGCTGCATTGACGAGGCGCTCAGACGATGGTTTACTCCACTTTGGCAGGGGACTCACCCCCACCAACACTGAGAAGTGACAGGAAAGGCCAATTAGATGCTGAGAGGAAAGAGGCAGGAAGCAAACACAAGTCCTTCATGGCCTCCGAAACAGGGGAGCCCTCCCCCCACGTGGTCTGGCCGAGCAGGGTCTTGGCTCCTGTAGGAAAACAATTCAAGACGCGAGTACACGAGTCCAGGTACGAGTGAGAGAGCACGTTGATTAAAGCTTAGGGCGAAACAAGCAAAATCACATGCCTGTGTTGAGGGTGTATCTCTTTCCTACAGGTGAGAAGTTTAGGGGCTGTCCCGGGGGGTGGGGAGGAGGTCTGAACAGAATGGCCATTAGGTTTCCGGTGTGTCGGTTAGTGTGCTGATGTATCAGAATAAGCATACAGTGGGGTCAGGGCCATCTCTGGTAGGTTCCTCTTCGTCTTGGGTTAGTCTGGCTCTGATTGGCTTTTGGTGTTGTCATCTATCCTTCTGACTGAGGTGGCTGACACACTGCTCTGAGGTGGCTTTGCTTGCAAGCAGCGGTTCTCAACCTGTGGGTCGCGAACAATGAAAATACATCCTGCATATCAGATATTTACATTACGATTCATAACAGTAGCAACATTACAGTTATTAAGTAGCAACGAAAATAATTTTATGGTTGGGGGTCACCACAACATGAGGAACTGTGTTAAAGGGTCGCGGCATTAGGAAGGTTGAGAACCACTGGCTTAGGGGATGGAGTTTTACGATGTATCTGATGTATGGCTGGCTGTGAGTTACTCAGCGTTCAGCCTTTGTTCAGAGGTTTGTCTGTTTCCTATTCCACCTGCAGGGAGCTTTCCTGGCTTCCTTACCTGCCTCAGTCCCAGGTAGACACTCAGAATCTCAAAGGATTGGGATAGTGCTCCAGAGAATGGCAGTTTTCATCTATTTTTATACATTGCAGTTAAAGGAGGAGACCTAGGTGGGTTACATGAAATCCATTGGTGATAGGTAGAGAGGCGGGAGAAAGCAAAGCGGGGTGGGGGGCGACCTTTGGGGTTGGATAAAGAGTAAAAGGATAGACACAAACTTCCTTTACTCAGGTGGGTACAGGATAGTTAACAGTTAACAATTAACATGGTAACAATAACAATGAAGGAATTTGTGGCATCTGTTCTGGCACCCAGAGCATTTGGTTGTGCCCTCAGGGGTCCAGAAAAAAAGGGAAGTTACACATTGCCCTGACAGTTCAATGATGTGTTATCATAGATGCAAAAGTTAAGGTAAAGATTGATCTTGTCAGGGAAGATACCGGCCTAGGAAGTGACTACCCACCATAACTGCTTTTCAAGTTTAATTTCAGACCATCCTTTGTGGTGACTTTAGGTCTCTGATTTTGCAAGGCCTGCCATGCAGGCCTCCCCTGAGCTTGTCAGGTCAGCATGTGGTCCCTTTCACCCACGGAACTCTCCTGATTTCCATCTCAGGAGTTCCCAAGGACCCCAGACGCCAGTAGCAGTATGATGACATTTCACAAGTCATCTAACCATAGCTGTTAAGAGCAAGTTAGTAAATAGATGTGAGTGGAATAAAAAAAATTAGGTGAACTCTTCAAATACTTGCCCTAATCTGTTCAGTAACCTGAAACTTTAGAGTTTTAGTAAGTTAAATCGTTGTGGCAGAAATGCACTGGAGAATGATCAGCCAGCACCCTGAGGGAGGAAAGTTTAACCTTTATTTCACAGACCTGCTAGTCCAGGGGAATTCCAGATCCAAAGCCTGAACTGAACTCGTGTGGAGGCTCTGAGCTATGTATCTCCTCCTGTGGCGGCTCCACCCACTTCAGTCAGAGTGGGGAAGTAAGACTGCAATTTCAACCAGATACTGAACTAGATTGCAAGCGCCAACCCCCCTCCATTTTCCTTTTCAAAATAATGAAAATATGTTGAATATTTAGATTATTTTCCAATAGGATACTTGGTGAAACATTAATTGCTAAACATTGACAGGCCAGCAGAGGACATTGGCTCAGGCGGGCTAGAAAGTACTGAACGAGGAAGTGGCCCCAGCCTCATTTCCTGGGAAAGCCAGCTGTCACCCAGTCACCCTATCCCGTGCAACAGGAGGCAGCCGCACCAAGAGGAGACAGCAGGCCAACTAGAACAACGCTTACAGCCCACAGCCCACACCCTCAGGCCAGCACTAATCGTTCTGAAGGACAATGAACTCCATCTAATCCAACTGGAACACCTACATCCCCAGCCTCCTCCCCTTGTGCTTTTGGCTCATAAAATTCAACCCCAAGGACAGTGGAGGCTGAGTCCTAACCTCCCCTGTTGTGGCTCCAGCCCCCATTCCTTCTAATAAACTCCCCTCTTACTTGCTGGCTGTGTCCACCTATTTCCTGAGCGACTGAAATCTCACCTATCGGTGCCAAAGCCCGGGATCAGGCAACGGGATCAAGGCAACCACAGCTGGGGCCCACTCTCGCCCTCTGGGTGGCCTCGGAACCGGCCCCTATCCCTCTCGAACCCACGTGTCAGGGTTTTAGTTCAGTGGCCTGAGCCCATCTTTCCCTTTTCTCTTTCCCCTTCCCCTTCCCTAAAACCGCCCACTCCCTCACACTTCACAGGAAGGAAAGTTCCCCTTTTCTGGAACCACACAAAGGTTTCCTCTTTTCCTTTGGGCAACCAGACACTCGGACCTCAGACAGACCGTGTTCCTCCTCGTGTCCAGGGAGACCCCCAGCCATGCACCCTGCACGGCTGAACTCCAGACCCCCACCCCCTGCATCCCCATCCTGAGCTCTGGTAGGTCTGGGTACTCATTTTCCTCCCTTCCCTAGTCATTCTTGTTCCATCTTGTTTTGAGTGCTGCCGCAACCCTGGACTAGTCCCCAGGGAACTCTCCTGCCCCTGCGGGACCCTGATTCACCCTCCCACTAACCTCCTGAAACCTCTTCCCTCCTCTCCTGCCTCCTCACCTTCTCCTTTGTTCCCAGGGACCATTCTGATGATAGGATGATAGGCACCACACTTTCACACAGCAACGGGCACTCATCTGTGGGGAGGGTCTTTGGCCCTTGATCAATCGTATTCTCTCTGAGAGTTTTGTTTTGGGGCCACTCAGGCCCCACTTTTGGCCTCCCAAGGGAGACTGCAAAGCTGAGCGCCAGTGGAAACTCCACTATTTCTTTCTTGGGGGGCTCTCTCCTTAGGGACACCTTTGGCGAAGTCCATCCACTCCTACCGAATCCTCGAATCCTCGCTGGCAACACAGGGACACCTGCCTCGCCCACCAGATTCCTTGGGTCGTGGTCATTAAGTCTCACCCCTGTCTCCCTCATTCCTTTATTCCCATCGCCTACACTCCATGGGGACTTCACAGTCGCTTCCCCCAAAAGACACTCCCTTTGGATGCTTGGTCCACAGCCTCTCCAAGCTCCGCCTAGAGCAGCGGTTCTCAACCTTCCTAATGCCGCGACCCTTTAATACAGTTCCTCATGTTGTGGTGACCCCCAATGTCATTGTTACAAATTGAACATAATGAAAGCATAGTGATTCATCACAAAAACAATATGTAATTATATATGTGTTTTCCGATGGTCTTAGGCGGCCCCTGTGAAAGGGTCGTTCAACCCCCAAAGGGGTCGCGACCCCCAGGTTGAGAACCACTGGCCTAGAGGGAGACATCAAACCAAAGGCTTCTTTTTCATTCCAACGTGGCCTGGCCACAATAGCCTTTAAACAGCCAGAGCCGATGCTGGACAACAGCACTTCTGATTTCCAAATCCTAACTGATCTCGACAATTTAATTCGGTGTAACGGCAAGTGGTCCGAGGTTCCATGTGTCCAGGCTTTGGGACACTTTGATCGCGTCCTTCTTTCTGTCAGTCCATCACCTCTTTCCAGATCTTGCTTCTCAAGGAAAAGCCTCCTAAAACTCAGTCCCCTCCAGTAATTAATACACAGCAGCCGATGACCCTCCCACACACAATGTTTCTTCCTTTGACCCTGCAGATCACTCTCCCCCCACTACCCCCCTCCATCTTCTCCTTCTCCTTCCCCTTCTTCTCCTTCCTCACCCTTGCCCTCTGCCCCCTTCACTTCTCCACTTCTTGTTAAGCCCCTTCTCAACCCATCCTCTATCCTGCTATACCCTCTAAGGACCTTGCACCAAGGGAGGCCATCTCCCCCCGATACTTGATGCCAGGGTCCCCCTCCCCCTGAGACCAAAGCTCCCTCCCCCTCGGGTCTGTATCCCCTACGGGAGGCTGCAGGAGGACAGGGCATCATGAGGTGAGAGATCTGCACACATAGAAAAGAATCTAGGCTCCTTCTCAAATGGCACAACCAAATTTACAAAAGAATTTAAATACTTAACTCAAACATATGGTCTGACTTCTCCAGCCGTCCATGCCCTCCTTACCTCCACAACCACCCCAAGGAAAAGGGTCGCATCTGGGCAGCTGCTACAGCTCCCGCGAGGAAGTATTCGCTGAAAATCCAGAGGAATGTAGGGGAATGCGAGGCACGAGTGCAATTCCAAGAGCCGAGCCAGGCTGGGCTGCCAGGAGCTTCCCCCACAGGAAGAGGATGGTGCATTTCCTCACTTGTCTTTCAGAGGGAATGCGGAAGGCAGGATTTTAAGCTGCCAACTATGACAAAGTCTCAGAAATCACCCCAAATCCAGACGAAAATCCTGCCGCCTTTCTAAACCGCCTCACGGAGGCCAGAGTAAAATATACCAATATAGCCCCGCATCCTGCGAGGGAGCCCTCTTCCTCCATACCCACTTCACCAGCCGATCAGCACCAGATACTCACAAAAACCCACAAAAATCCCAACAGGGGCCTCAGTTGCCCCAGCAAGAATGTGTACAGGCTGCTTTTAAGTTTTTACTAACAGACAGGAAGAAAAGGAACCAAGGAACCGTCAGAAAGGCAAAAGGAAAGAGAGAGGAAAGGGAGGCGGCCTGCGAGAAGGCGAGACAGGAAAGAGATGATGCCCGCTATTTGCTTCTGGCCACCCACCGCACTAAGAGCGCCCAGGGCTCTCATATTTAAAATCGCTTTTCTTGAGATATTAATGTTTATTGCATGTAACATGATTATATTTAAGATCGTTTTTCTTGGCCTAAGATCTATATAAAGCCACCTCAGGGACCCTTCACGAGCCAATCGATGATCCTAATAAAATATTCCTTTAACAAATTAAAAACTGCACTCACGCAGGCCCCAGCCTGAGCGCTCCCTGATCCCAGGAAGCCCTTTACACCTCACACAGACACCCGGATAGATTCGCCTGAGGAGTCCTCACACAGACTTACGGCCCTGACCAACGGGTCATCGCCTATCGCTCCAAGTCCTTGGGTTCTCCTTTCCTTGGTTGGCCTGCCTGCCTTAGGGCCCTGGCTTCCGCAGCCCTACTCATACAAGAGACACTCAAACTGGTACCCTATGCCAATCAGAGTATTTTCTCCTCATGACCTTGAACCTTTACTAACCCACCAAGCTATCACCAATATATCTCCCTCCCAACTACAAACCCTACATGTGCAACTACTTTTTAACCCTCAGGTCCAAATCTCACACAGCTCCAACCCCCCAAATCCAGCAAGGTCTCTCATGACAGACAAGTCCATCCACCCTACACAATTGCCTAGACATAAGAGACACTTCTCACACCCCTTCCCTGAGATCAGAGACACTCCCTACCACCACCCGCCATCGATTGGTTTGTTGATGACAGTGCACTTAAGGCTCCCTCCAAACAGGCTGGATATGCCATAGTGTCCTCACAGTCTGTCATCGATCTGGCCCCCTTCCACCTGGCACTACCTCACAGTAAGCAGAGGTAATTGCCCTTACTCGAGCTCTTACTCTCGCTAGACACAAACCTACACTGACTCTAAATATGCCTTTCATATCACCCATTCTCATCTTCCTATATGGAAAGAGAGAGGATACCTCACCTCAAAAAACTCGCCAATCACTAACAAAACACTCATCATCAAACTCTTCCAAGCAGCGCAGTTGCCCACTCAAGTAGCGGTCATCCATTGCAGAGGGCACCAGACCACCAAAGACCCAATCTCAGATGGAAACAGTAAGGCAGACAAAGAGGCTAAAAGACAAGCACAGGAACCCATGTCTTCTCAACTCCTTGCCATGCCTCCTCAGGCCCCAACATATTCCACTCAAGAACAGACAGACCTCGCTCAACTCGGGCCTCCCTCAATGAGGGATGGTTTCATCTAAATAATAAGATAGTTCTTCCAATACCACATGCTCGAGAAATTCTCACAAATCTCCGCAATCAATTTCACATCGGACCTAAGCTTTTAACTGCCCTCCTATCCCAGACCATCTTACCTTCATCCCTTTACTCTGACCTACTAGACATAACCAGATCTTGCCCCACCTGACAATGAACTTCCCACAAGGAGGGCTTAGGTCCTCCCCTTCCCCCTTCCACCCAGCCAGGGCACAAGTCCTGGGACAGGATTGGCAAGTTGACTTTGCACACGCACCACCTATCAGGATGAGATACTTGTTAGTGTTTGTTGACACCTTTACAGGGTGGGTTGAGGCCTTCCCCGCATCTTCGGAAAAGGCCACCCAGGTGGCTGAAGCCCTGATGCCAAGTACCATTCCCCGATTCAGCCTCCCCACATCACTACAACCTGACAATAGTCCTGCCTTTATTTCTGAAATTACTCAACAGGTTTCCCAACCCTTAGGGATTAAATGGTGGCTCCACATACCATATAGACCCCAGTCATCAGGAAAGGTTGAACGAATGAATGGCATCCTCAAACTACACCTCATTGCGCTCAGCACCCGGACACAACTTCCTTGGCTGGGATTGCTACCTCTGGCCCTCCTCAAGAGCAGGTCCACACCCTGTAAGCCCTTTTAGCTCATGTACTGTAGGCCCCTATTAATGGGTAACCTACCACCTCCTATTTCATCATATGGGGACTACCTCCCAATACTAACACAGACACGCACCCTTCTGAGGGAACATGAAGAGCAATACTCCCTCAGGGCACAAAGGGAAAACCAAGCACCCACATCTCCCCAGAGGACTATGTCTACTTGAAAACCCTACAGCCCAAGTCCCTACCCCCACTATGGATGGGCCCCCACTTGGTTCTCCTCACACCAACCGCAGCTAAATCAGTAGGCATAGCCCCATAGATTCACTTACCCAGATTAAAACTCACCTACCAACTTGCAGAAACAGAGAACTCCTCGCTGCCGCCAGTACTGGAGGACCTCACTGACCCTCCACTTTATTACATGTGTATCCCCATGGGAGACCTCACACTAAAAATCTCCAAAACCAAGCCCAGTGTCCAGTGAAATACGTAACCAAGCTCTCTCATACCTACAAATCGTCAGTGATGACCTGTTTTCGTTCACCCCAGCCATTACCCCTACACAGTGGAAGCCATCTTCAAGCTCATCACGGATCTCTGGCTTCAGGGAGACCTGCAAGATTTTTCTTCTGACCCCATCTATCTCTTCACCTTCACATTATTCCTAATCCTAGCAGATCTCCTGATCTCCTAAGTGGCTTATTCAGCAACTCTCTTTCACCTCCTCCTCTTACTGTGTACACCAACCTACTCCATACCTCTTAACCATCTCCTAAGTCCTCACCACCTCTCCCAAACCCTCAACTTGATGCATCACCTCCTCAACTCCACCAACCCCACTCTTGAGCAAGACTATTGGCTCTGTCTTCTCCTCTCATCAACCAGCTACACAGTGGCCCCCACCTCCTTGCATGAATGGGCCAACTCCAATCTATTCTTCCAGCATAGAACACACGGAGGGTCCCCATTCCAACTCATGCACCTCAGTGAACTTTATGACTTTAAAATCACCCAGGAGACACAAGGTATTCTCACGGGCAGAGCTGTCCAATTACTCCAGTCATATTTAAATAATATAACCCAACATTCATCCAACAGAGTCCCCATCCTAGGACCAGTAATGAACAACACCGTCCTAACCTATCAAGCCCCTCTCTGCATCAACAGGACACACCCTACAAGAATAAGTTTAGGACATCTTGGTAACCACTTAAGCAATTTTACTCTTAACGTTACACCTTCCTCTGAGTGGGATAGCTATACCGTCACCCTGACAGCCCCTTTTTCATGACCTGTTCGATTCTCAGTCTGGCCCTCCATCTCAGCGACCTTCCCAACAACATCAGTCTCCCAATTCTGTCAAGCTCGATCGATCCCCTTCCTCTTCCTGCATCAACTACTTCCCTTGGCAGGCTTGCACTTCACAAGCCCAATCTCAATGCTGCCACTCCCTTCCATGGTCTTACACTAAATTTTGGGTGGAGACCAAAAGGAAGTATATATTTTTTGAAAACACCACCTCTGGGGCCACACAGGTCAATCCCCCTTTCCCTTTTCAACCCCTTACAGGAGCAACCTTACCTGGATTTCCCTCTACCTATTTGGGAAAATTAGAATAACAAGCTTACTTACCTTTTCACTATAGAAAATACCTTCTGCTTAGAAAATCAAGGAATTTTCTTCCTATGCAGAACCAATACCTATCTTTGCTTCCCAGCCAACTGGATGGGAACTTGCATCCTAGTCTATCTTGCCCCCGAAATAAACATTGTCCCCAATTATCAGCCCTGCACAGTTC
>NW_006287078.1:35176-35775 GCF_000327345.1 Myotis davidii | reverse complement strand
CCCTCCCCTCTTTGCCGGCCTAGAGATAGCTGCCGGCCTAGGCACTGAACTAGGAGGAATAACAACCTCTCTTTCCTACTATCAAATCCTATCCAAGACCTTGCAGCTAGCTGAGAGGATGTTGCCAAAAGTATTGTTGCGGTACAAGACCAAATAGATTCCTCAGCAGCAGTCACCCTTCAAATCGAAGAGGCCTTGACTTCCTCACAGCAGAAAAGGGGGACTTTGTCTATTCCTTGGGGAAGAATGTTGTTTTTAGGCCAACCAATCTGGCATAGTTAGAGACAGAGCCAAGAAATTAATTGATAAAGCCTCCTTAATCAGACAATGAGCAGCCTAATCTTGGCTACAAACTTCCTCATGGATAACCTTTATCCCGCCTTTCTTAATGCCTCTCATCCTACTCCTTCTATTTCTATCCACCAGACTCTATGCTTTTAAACTCTTCACACAATACCACAACTCAAATGCAAATTAACCATATTCTTCTTCTCCAAAGATACATATATCAACCTTTAAATACCATAGAACAACCCTATTCAGACATTTATATCCCCCAGGGAGAGCACAGAGGGGATAAAAAGGAATCACCCGTTGTC
>NW_006287078.1:28496-35111 GCF_000327345.1 Myotis davidii | reverse complement strand
GTCGCTGCCCTACTCTCCTGACCCCAAAATCCCCCTGTGCTTCTTCCCATTTTATAAAGAAAAAGGTGGGAATGACAGGCCAGCAGAGGGCGTTTGGCTCAGGTGGACTAGAAGGTCCCGAACAAGAAAGTGGCCCCAGCCTCATTTTGTGGAATAGCCAGTGGTCACCCAGTCACCATATCCCGCACAACAGGGTGCAGCAGAGAGCGAGACAGCAGGCCAACGATAACAACAGCCGCTTACAGCCCACAGCCTCCATGGCCAGCACTAATCGGTCTGAAGGACAACGAACTCCATCTAATCAGACTGGACCACCTACATCCCCCAGCCTCTTCACCTTGCACTTTTGGCGCATAAATTCCAACCCCAAGGACAGTGGAGGCTGGGTTCTAACCATCCCTGGTTGTGGCTCCATCCCCCCATTCCTTCTAATAAACTCCCCTCTTACTTGCTTGCTGTGTCCGCATATTTCCAATCTTACAAACATAAGTTTATCTCCTTTCAGCTTCCTGCTGCAGTAAAACTGAAGAAAAATGTGGGTCTCTTAGTTAACATGTCTTATGCCATGCTGGATATGTTTCTATAAGAAAGCACATATTTCTAGAAATTCAATCCACAAAATGCTAATTCACAATTGCTTGCTTCTTCGTTTTTTTAGAAATTAAGGTTTCTACAGGTTAAATCTAATTAATATATGTAATTAAAGAAGTGTGAAGAAAAAGAGGCTCTGTCAAAATAAACAAACAACCAAAATAGAAACAGACTCATAGATTCAGAGAGCAGACTGATGGTTGCCAGAGGGAAGGGGTGTTGAGGGATTGGGTGAAACAGGTGAGGGATTAGGAAATACAAATTGGCAGTTACAAAACTGTCAAGTGCAGCACAGGAAGCAGAGTCAACATTATTGTAATATCTCTGTATGGTGCTGGGTGGGTTCTAGAAATATTGGGGAAACCACTTTGTATATGACTGCTAACCACTATGCTGTACACCTGAAACTAATACAAAATAATATTGAATGTAAACTGTGATTGAAAAATAAAATGAAAAAGGCGGGGGCAGGGGGAGCTCTGTAATAAACCTCACAGGATGATCTCCAATTAGGCTGCGTAGCAGAACAGCTGCGATAAAGCTCCAGGAGGTGTCAAGAAGAAAGCAGACCAGCCCAGTCAATGGATGGCTTGGAACTGGCAGAGACCAGCTGGATCCAGGGTGGCAACTAGTCTCACCTTCCCCCTCATTATATGCTCATTGTAATACATTAGCATACTAAACCACACACCTGAAGTAGAAAGCCCATATAAGGACACAAAATGGTTGATTGGCTCTTTTGAGAATTCTCCACCCCTTTCTGGAAAACTGAATATTTCTCCCCTTACTGAATGCCCTGCCCCTCAATTAAATGAGCCCCAATAAAAGGAGGAAATCCACTAGGGAGGGGCTGCTCTGCCTGTGGAGGAGCCCACTCTCAGCCTCACAACTTCACTAATGTACTCATTTTAACCTCTATGCAGGCTCATGTTTGAATTATTTCCTGTGTGATGTCAAGGACCCACAGTGGGTTGCAGATCCTTGGGTTCCGGACCCTGGAGTGCCTGCATCAATTTGATCATAAATTCCTGGGCAGGTTGTGGTGGGTAGTCACATCCCAGGACTATAAAAGGTTGATCTTGCCATAAGCAAACCCTGCATGTTGTTCCCTTGTTCCCGTGCATCTAGCTTAACATGCCTTTGAAATGCCTGACCCTTCCTCAAAGTAGAGACCCTCAAGTGAGCACATAATCTTGTTAACTATCATGAAAGCCAATCAGAGATCCCCTCCCCGCCCCCCACTCCATTGCCTTCTCCCATCTTGATGTAATCTTCCTCACATCCCCTTCTTAATTCCAAATGTGTGAAAGGAATGGGAGCATTGAGATCTTGCTTTCTGGTATGTCATCAGTTTGGTTCAATAAATTCTTATAAAATTCTGTATAGGTCTGGACATTTCTCACATTGATAAAAACTACTAGAAATATTATGGGAAACAACTCTATGCAAGGAAAGTAGAACGTGTTTTTGGCTGAGAAAAGCAGCGGTATGAAGATGCATTTTTGTTAAGGGAACTAAGAGTAATTTTGTCTAAAATAGAACATCTGGTTATGAAGGACAAACTAAATATATTTAAAAAGTTGAAAAGAGAGAAAGAAATTTACCTGTGTAGTCAAGTTGGCTAAAAAATCAATTGTTAATATGAGAGTTTTTAAATAAGCTTTGATATTAATATAAAAATCATGTTCAACTAAAATTAAAACTTGATTTTCTTTCTCAGCTCAAAGGACAAAGTATTCTTGGACTATAGGTCTGCCCTGATTAAGTTTTCTGCCTGGAAAGCAAAGATTTTGTGTCTTACCCACTGTGCTTTGCACAGTCATCAGGCCTTTGTTTAACACTGAGGCTCCTTAATAAGTAGATAAGGTGCTCAGAATACGTAACCTCTGTATTTGCCTTTGATCTATGATCCTATTTAGTCAAGTGTTCATACTTTTGATGTTTAAGACAAACTTCCAAAAATCAAATTCTAAAAAAAAGTCTTTTTGATCCCAAACTAACTTTGAAATTTCTCAGAGATCCCCTAGAAAATCTCAAAGGATTTTTTCTGTTCTTATAAAAAGGGAGCTGTTGAACTGACTCGGCATATTTCTATGTTAAATTAAGGTGTATCTCATTCTATTTCATTTCTCTTTATTGTACTTTTGTTTTTCACAAGTAGACGCTGTGTGGCAACTGTTTCAGGGAAGTCTATTGACACCATTTTCCAACAGCATTTGTACACTTCATGTCTCTGTGTCACATTTTGGTAAATCTTGCAATATTTCAAACTTTTTCATTATTATTATACTTGTTATGTGATCTATGATCAGTGATCTTTGATGTTACTATGATGATTGTTTGGGGGCATCACATCCATACAACATGGAGGATTTAATCGGTAAATGTGTGTACTCTGACTGCTCCATCTCTCTCCCTCCTTTCAGGCCTCTCTATTCCCTGAGACATAACAATATTGAAATTAATTCAATTAATAACCTTACAATGGCTTCTAACTGTCCAAGTGAAAGGAACAGTTATGTCTCTCACTTTAAATCAAAGGTTAGAAATGATTAAGCTGAGTAAGGAAGGCATGTTGAAAGCTAGATAGGCTGAAAGATAGGCCTCTTGCACCAACAGTTAGCCAAATTGTGAATGCAAAGTTATTGAAGGAAACTAAAAGTGCTACTCCACTGAATACACAAATGACAAAGCAAGATAGCCTTATTGCTGATATGGAGAAAGTTTTAGTGGTCTGGATAGAAAATCAAACCAGCCACACATTCCTTTAAGCCAAAGCCTAAGCCAGAGCAAGGCCATAATGCTCTTCAATTCTACGAAGGCTGAGCCGTGACGAAGCTACAGAAGAAAAGTTTGAAGCTGACAGAGGTTGGTTCATGAGATTTAAGGGAAGAAGCCATTTCTAGAACATAAAAGTACCAGGTGACGCAGCAAGTGCTGATGTAGAAGCTGCAGCACGTTATCCCGAAGATCTAACTCAGGTAATGAATGGAGGTGGCAACACTAAACAACAGATATCCAGTGTAGACAAAACAGCCTTGTAATGGAAGCAGATGCCATCTACAATTTCATTGCTAGAGAGGAGAAGTTGATGCCTGACTTCAAAGATTCAAAGGACAGGCTGACTCTTGTGTTAGAGGCTAATGCAGCTGGTGAGTTTAAGTTGAAGCCAATGTTCATAACCGTTCTAAAAATCCTCGGACTGTCAAGAATTATGCTGCCCTGGCTGGTTTGGCTCAATGGATAGAGTGTCAGCCTGCAGACTGAAGGGTCCCAGGTTCGATTCTGGTCAAGGGCACATGTCCGGGTTGTGGACTCAATCCCCAATAGGAGGCATGCAAGAGGCAGCCGAACAATGGTTCCCTCTCATTATTGATGTTTCAATCTCTCTCTCCCTCTTTCTTCCTCTCTAAAATCAATAAAAATATTTTTAAAGAATTATGCTAAATCTCCTCTGTCTATGCTCTATAAATAGAACAGCAAAGCCTAGATGACAGCATATCTGTTTATTACACGACTTACTAAATATTTTAAGGCCACCATTGAGACATACTGCTCAGAAGAAAAGAATTCCTTCCATAATATTACTGTTCATTGACAATGCACCTGGTCAAGCAAGAGCTCCGATGGAGATGCACATGGCTAATGTTGTTTCCATGCCTGCTAACACGCATCCATTCTGCAGCCCATGCATCAAGGACTAATTTGGACTTTCAGGTCTAATTTTTTTTCCTATTTTCTTATTTTTATTTTTTTTATAATTCTCACCATAGGATATTTTTTCTTTGATTTTTAGAGAGAATGGAAGGGAGGGGAAGTGACACAGAGACAGAAACATCATTGGGTGCATCTTGCACATGCCCCAATCAGACCAGGATCCAGACTGTGATCAGCCTGCAACTGAGGTACTTGCCCTTGACATGCCCTTGACTGGGAATCAAACCCACAACCTGTTCAAGAATTTACCAGGTGACCAGAGAATGCACAGGAGTACTTGGAGATATAGGAAAAACCCATTTATTTTCAAATGTTTCACATGTACTCGTACAGTGACTCAGGGAAAACTGTTTCTCTACAAATCCTAAGCAAACCAATATGGAGGAAACTCTCTCTTTATACCCTTTGGTTTCTTTGCCCCCCAAATATGGATGGCACTTCTGGATCTTTCGTGGGCTTTGCAAAAAGCCCCATGAGTTGGGATGGGGGCTGTGAGACCACACCTAAAGGCCTGGCCTGGTGCCAGTGCTGATAACCCCCTCCGCGGGTTCTGTATTGTTCATGGTTTATGGCCTCTGTAAAATGTATTTAGGTAAATTGGTCTTGCAAGACCAGTTTGTGGAGAAAGGGGCAGTGACTTAATTATGGGCTATCAAAAATGTACATTAGGTTACTGGCACAGATTCATATTGCTAGCCCCCCAAAAATGTCTTATTTTCCCCCATCAAACCCTTCTGTCCATGGGCCCCCACTCTATCCACTGAGCCAAACCAGCTAGGGCTGCAGATCTTATTATTTAAGAAATACATAAGCAGCTGCCGCAGATGTGGTTCCTCTGATGGGTCTGGGTAAAGTAAATTGACGACCTCTGGAAAGCATTCACCATTCTAAATGCCATTAAGAGCATTCTTGATTCATGGGAAGAGGTTAAAATATCTACATTAACAGGAGTTTGGAAGAAGTTGATTCCAACTCTCATGGATGACTTTGAGCAGTTCAAAACTTCAGTGGAGGAAGTAACTGCAGATGTAGTGGAAATAGCAAGAGAACCAGAGTTACAAGTGGAGCCTGAAGATGTGACTGAATTTCTCCAATCTCATGATAGAGCTTTAATGGATGAGGAGTTACTCTGAAACACAGTAATCTCTATTTTGTAAAACTGCTGTTTGAAATTCTCTGCTATTTCAGATGGTCCCTGGTTCTGTGAATCAACCCTGCTATTCTTAGATGGCCCCTTGTTCTGTGAATTAACTCTGCTTATTAGCTTCTGTAAACATACACTTTTTAGCTTACTTGAATAATAGGAAAGATAAACTTAGCTATCTGACCTTGTAGATTAGGGACTGATACTCCCATACTCTCGTGCCAGGTGTTTGAGTTACCTGAATAGAACTGTGTCATACTCAAAGTTACAGGCTTCCTGCAAGATATCTACCAAGCATGCATGAGGCTCTTTGAAAACTTGCAAAGATCCAGAAACTCCATATTTGGGAGACAGAGGGACTGGGGGGTGTATAAAGGGAGAGTTTCCTCCATGTTGCTTTGCTCAGACTTTGGAAGCAGTCTGGGCCCGCTAGTGTAATAAAAGACTCCTTATCAATTGGCTCACTAAGGCGTCTTCTGTAAACCTTGCTGATTTATAATATAACATTTGGAGGCACCAGCAAGATTTTTGCCTAATGGCACTTGGCCTCAGACACCGTGGGAGAACGGCCTCCCCCAGCCTGGCTGCCAGGCCCTTTAGATCTCTAGGGGAGGTTCTACCTGAAGTTCCAGGGCCCCAGAGACGCTTCTTGGTGGTCTTGACAGCTAGACAAAAGACACCTGACGTGCCCCTACATCCTTTTGGAGTCATAAAAAAACAAAAACAAAAACAAAAAAAAACGCCTCTAGAGGTAAGTGAATTCGATTAAGGCAGCGGTTCTCAACCTGTGGGTCGTGACCCCTTTGGGGGTCGAACAACCTTTTTACAGGGGTCGCCTAAGACCATCCTGCATATCAGATATTTACAAATTCGATTAATAACAATAGCAACATTACAGTTATGAAGTAGCAACGAAAATAATTTTATGGTTGGGTCAGAACATGAGGAACTTTATTTAAAGGGCCAGAAGGTTGAGAACCACTGGATTAAGGGATTTCGAGTTCACATTCCTGCCTGTCTGCCTGTGACCGGTCATACGCAGTCGTAACTTCTCTGGTAGATTCTCGCCTGAGACGTTGGTGGAGAATCCTGTTCCTGGGGCGTGGGTTCCGGGAGAGCTCCCATGTCTATTAGGGGAGTTAGGCAGTGTTCCGTTAACTTTA
>NW_006287078.1:26175-28446 GCF_000327345.1 Myotis davidii | reverse complement strand
AAGAGTGTGAGAGCCTGCATAAAAGTGTGTCTTTGTTAACTGAAAGGGATAAAAGGATCCTGCCTTCTGGCTGAAACATTTAATTTGTTTGGGGCAAGCCAGCCCTGCCTTAGGGGAAGCCCAGTTGTGTGGTGAGGCTGAACGCCAGGACAGACTGCAAAAGTCCCAAGCAGCTGCTGAGAATTCTTTTTCTCAGGGTCATTTTGCTCTCTGTCAGGAGGGAATCAGCCTGCTAATTCCCTGGGCTAATGAAATTTGCTCTTCCCTGATTTATGATTTTGCTGTGTTAGGTTAAAATTTTAAAATTCTAAGGTTAATTTAAAAGTATAAAACTTGTAAAGATTATAACCCAGAGAAGTTTATAACAAAGGCCGGCTAAGTTCCAAGGCTGCTTGTAAGGAAAAGCGAGAGAAAAGAATTGAGTTCTAAAGCTAACTAATTGCAACAGAATTGTAAAAAGTCATAAAAGTCTCAAGGAACAAAGAACCTGCCATTTACAGCTCCCTTACCTTGGAGGGGAGAGGGGGAAACATAACAACTAAAGAAAGAAAGAAAAAAGGAGTCTTTTCACTTTTAAACAGAGAAGCTGGAGGTTTCTGGCTACCAGCCTAGCAGAATAAAATTGCTGGACATCAAAGAAAAAGAAGTCCAACTAGTGTTACTATAATTGTTTACTTATAGACCCTGCTGACCCTGGTTATATGTCTTGTATGTGTTGTTTGGCTTGTTGTTTTCAGTTGTTTATTAGGATCCTCCCAGAACAATGGTCATCGGCAAACTCATTAGTCAACAGAGCCAAATATCAACAGTACAACAATTGAAATTTCTTTTGAGAGCCAAATTTTTTAAACTTAAACTATATAGGTAGGTACATTGTTATTAACTTAATTAGGGTACTCCTAAGCTGTTCTTTGCTAAAAACGTCCTCAATCTGATTGAGGTACGTTCACTGAGGTCGACCCTGTATGTTGTTGTTTTTAATTTTAGGCACGATTCCAGGTTCTCATCAATAAGATGACTTCTCAATTTACTCTTGGTAAGATTCATGCTTGAAAATGATTGTTCGAATAAATATGTAGACCTGACTAAGGAAAGAACAGCAAATGCTAGTTTTTTCAGTTGATTATATGAGTCAGGAATACTATTCCAGGTGTTAAAAATCAACATATCTTCCTTCTCCAGGTCTTTCAAAGCAGACCACTTATGCTGTGAACTAAGTTCACATTTGTTTTTCTCCAATATTTCTATATCAGCACAAAGACGTTCAAATTTCAAGCTCCACAGTTCTTTGTTTTTTAAATCCAGCAATTTGCATTTCAAAGTTGCCAATGTCAATATTAAAGGGAGAAATATTTAATTCTGTTAAAGTAACATTGAGAGATTTTTTAACAAAGGCTAACGTTGCTTTGCTATTTCTGAATTCCTGAAACCTGTTGAGAAAAGCTGTAGGATTTGCAGCTGGTTGAAAAAATACAGGTAACTTTATGCTTCGAGTAGGTACTTTTGTCACCCAAGCGCAATATACGGACGTGACTAGCACTAACCACTGCACTGAGACTGCTGACTGACTGGCTCACTCAACTCGTGCACGAATCATGCACTCCTCCCCTGAGTTGCATATCCGGGACCTGCCTGTGCCGCGTCTCCCATCGCCTGCCCAACCGACACCCCACACTTCTTCTAACACCACTTCTTCAAAATAGACTTGCCCAGGACAAAAACCAACTTCTGCACATGGGCCACGACATTTCAGTCGCACTGTACGTGCACGCCCGCACATGGTATTTTGTGGAAGAGCCACATTCAAGGGGCCAAAGAGCCACATGTGGCTCGCGAGCCGCGGTTTGCCGACCACTGTCCTAGAAGACGTAACCTGGTTTTTCCCTTCTTCGCTCACCCCTGACGGCATCTGTGACTAGATTGAAGATCTTTCCTATCAAGGGGCCCTCCAGGACTTCAATCCACTAGAAATTTCCCTGTATACCTTTCTCCTCCTCTGTCTTCTTTCTCTGCCCGACTAAAGTCACTTTTCTCCACAGGTCGCTCTCTGGCTTTCTCCGAAGGTCCTGTTTTTTTCTCTTCCCCTCTCAGTGGGAATCGTTTCCTTTTACTTCACAATGGGAGGGAGGCATTTCAGGGACGGTTTCTCAGATGATGTGTATGGCATAAAATTCTCAAAGGGCAGGCTGAGGACCCTGTGAGTCAGAACGGCCTACGTTTGGAATAGGGTGGCCAAACACGGGTTCTCTCGATCCCAGGCTTGTAAAAGCT
>NW_006287078.1:7207-26064 GCF_000327345.1 Myotis davidii | reverse complement strand
TTGTGCTCTGCAGATTGGGGCCCGAATATTAGTGGCCGGCCCCTGAGGGAGTGAGAAAGGGGGAGCCAGCCCCAGGGAAATCCGGAAAAGGAAGGCACCAGCCCCAAGGGAGACACCGTCCAAAGCCCAGGTTCTTCCCCTTCTCCAGAGGAGGCAGATCTTCCTCCACCTTATAATTTCTGGATTTTGTCTCCTCCGCCTCCGCCACAACTTCCCCAATCACAGAAGGAGAAACATCCCGGGGCTCCACCACAGGGGGTGCGGTCTCCTTCATTCTCACCTCCTGCCACTCAGAGCCACACCCAGGCAAGAGAGGGCAGTGCGGGATCCCCTCCATCCGCGGGGTCTCTCCTACCCTTAAGGGAGGCACCCCCTACAGAAGGGAATTTGGGAGAGCAACCCTTTTTGGTTTATGTCCTCTTCCCTACAAGCGACCTCTATAATTGGAAGACTCAAAACCCCCCTTTTCCTGAGAAGCCTCAGGCCCTAATTGGCCTCCTAGGATCTGTCTTTCATACCCACCCGCCAACCTGGGATGATTGCCAGCAACTTTTAGTCACTCTCTTCAATTCTGAAGAGAGAGACAGAATTCAGCTTGAGGCTAAGAAAGCAGCCCTGGGGCCAGCGGGAGGTTCGCTAGAGGAGAATGGGGATCCTGTAGAGGAAATTTTCCCATCCCTCCGACCCCATGGGACCCCACCTCGGCGGGAGGAAGGGTTTCCTTGGACACTTTTCACCGTGTTCTCCTAGCAGGCATTACGGCAGCAGCCCAGAGGCCTACAAAGTTATCAAAAGTTACTGGAGTCCTTCAAGGAGCCCAGGAATTGCCCGCGGCTTTTCTGGAGCACGTCCGCGAGGCTTACAGAGTTTACACTCCCATTGACCCAGACGCTCCAGAAAACCACCGGGCACTCAATTTTGCCTTTGTAACTCAGTCAGTTTAGACATAAGAAAAACTCCACAAACTAGAGGGATTCCAGGGCATGAATCTGCCTCAATTAACTGAGGTAGCCCAAAAGGGATTTGACAACAGAGACTCCCCGGGGGAAGCAGGACCAGAGATGAGCAAGGGCAGTTGTAGCAGCCGCAGCAGCTCTAAAAGAAACAAACCCCCAAAGGAAGAAGGGTTCACAAAAGACCAACAGCAGGGAAGCAGGAAAAACCAGTGTGCCTACTGTAAAAGGCGGACACTGGGAGAGGCTGCCCTGACCGAGACCCATCCCACGGGGACAGGAAAAGACAGTCTCTGGCCCCGAGGGTCCTGAATCTAGAGGAAGATTGACGGGCCCGGGGCTCCATCCCGCTCAGCCCCCAGGAGCCCAGGGTAACATTACAGATAGGGGGCAAGCCTGTTAGCTTTCTAGCAGATACTGGTGCTATGTATTCCGTCCTGACTGAGCCTACGGGACCAATAACCACCAAGAGAACTTCCATACAGGAGGCCACGGGAAAGTCAGCTGTCTGCCCATAGACTTCAAAAAGGGGAGTAGATCTTGGGAAAAGCACTGTAACCCATTCGTTCCTAGTCAACCCAGAGTGCCCCTATCCCCTATTAGGATGAGGCCTCCTACAGAAGCTACAAGCCACCATCTCATTCAAAAGTGGACAAGGCCCACTTTACCATGAGCTCTCCAGCCCAAGGTTCCTTTCCTACCAGAATCCTACTCACCTGCCCTCTGTTGGAAGGCTATCTTTTACAGGAAGAGCCATCTCCAGAAGCTTCACCCGCCAGTGAACCCTCTGGATACCTGAAAAGACTTCAGCAGCTATTCCCACTGTATGGGCGGAGAACAACTCTACGGGACTGGCAAGTCACCAAACCCCGATCGCAGTCCAGCTAATGGCCACCGCAACGCCGGCTCGGGTAAGACAATATCCTATGAGTCTGTAGCAAGACCCCACTTAGCCTCTAGAATCTAGCCAGCCGTGGGCAAACTATGGCCTGCGGGCCGGATCCGGCCCGTTTGAAATGAATAAAACTAAAAAAAAAGAGACCGTACCCTTTTATGTAATGATGTTTGCTTTGAATTTATATTAGTTCACACAAACACTCCATCCATGCTTTTGTTCCGGCCCTCCGGTCCAGTTTAAGAACCCATTGTGGCCCTCGAGTCAAAAAATTTGCCCACCCCTGAAGCAAGTATTCTTATTCCTTGCCAGTCCCCTGGAACACCCCCTTACTCCCCGTCCTCAAACCAGGGACAAAAGACTACCAGCCAGTGCAGGACCTAAGGGAAGTAAATAAGCAGGTTGAGACCATGCACCCCACAGTCCCTAACCCCTACACCAGGGGTCCTCAAACTACAGCCCGCGGGCCACATGCAAATACAAATAATGTATTTGTTCCCGTTTTGTTTTTTTACTTCAAAATAAGATATGTGCAGTGTGCATGAGAATTTGTTCATAGTTTTTTTTTTTAAACTATAGTCCGGCCCTCCAACGGTCTGGGGGACAGTGAACCGGCCCCCTATTTAAAAAGTTTGAGGACCCCTGCCCTACACTCTCCTAAGCCTCCTCCCAACAGAGCATAAATTTTACACTGTCTTAGACCTAAAGGACTCCTTCTTTAGCATTCCTTTAGCCCCCATAGCCAACCCATTTTTGCATTTGAATGGATAGACCCTAAAGCTGGATTTTCAGGACAATTAACCTGGACCCTAAACTGCAGGGGTTCAAGAATGCCCCACCTTATTTGATGAAGCCTTAAACTCAGATCTGCTCACTTTTAGGCATAGAGACCCCAAGTGTACTTTACTACACTATATAGATCGCCTCCTCCTTGCTACAGACACTGAAGTTGAGTGTCAGAAGGCTACTGAAAGTCTCCTAGACACATTTCAGGCTCTAGGGTACAGAGTAGCAGCCAAGAAAGCTCAACTCTGAACCCCCAAAGTTACACACCTCGGGTACAACATCTGTCAAGGCAAGCAGACTCTTGCCCTCAGTCAGATTGAGGCAATCCTACGAATCCCCACCCCCGAGACCAGTTACCAGAGTTCCTGGGGACTGTTGGATACTGCTGCCTATGGATCCCGGGTTTGCAGAGATCGCTAAGCCTTTATAGTCCAGCGCGGGGGCGGGGGGGGAGTCTGCAACCACTAGAGTGGTCCAAGACAGAGCAGCAAGCCTTTGAAAAATTAAAAACTGCCCAAACATCAGCTCCTGCTTTAGCACTGCCAGATGTAACCAAGCCCTTCCATCTCTATGTATGTGAGACAAGGGGCATAGCCAAGGGGTCCTTGTCCAGTCTTGGGCCTTGGAAAAGACCAGTAGCTTACCTGCCCCATTGCATCCAGCTGGCCTGCTTGCCTCCGGGTGGTAGCAGCCAAGTTAACCCTAGGGCAAGAACTAATCCTAACCACCCACATGCGGTCAAGGCTTTACTCCGGAGCACCCCGGAGTGCTGGATGTCAAACGCTCCAATCACCCAGTTTCAAGCTCTTCTACTCTACCAGCCCCACATCAGGTTCCACAAGGCTCTTGCCATCAACCCTGCCAGCCTCCTTCCAGACCATGACCCTGAATGATTGTTTAGAGGTCATTGACTTCGTACAGACACCCATCCTGACCTCACTGACACCCCACTGGCATCGCCTGAGTATACAGACCGGAGTAGTTTTGTCCAGGAAGGAATCATGTATGCAGGGGCAGCAGAGTTACTCTAGACCAGCGGTTCTCAACCTGTGGGTTGCGACTCCTTTGGGGGTCGAATGACCCTTTCATAGGGGTCCCCTAAGACCATTGGAAAACACATATATAATTACACATTGTTTTTGTGATTAATCACTACGCTTTAATTATGTTCAATTTGTAACAATGAAAATACATCCTGCATATCAGATATTTACATTATGATTCAAAACAGTAGCAAAATTACAGTTATGAAGTAGCAATGAAAATAATTTTATGGTTGGGGGTCACCACAACATGAGGAACTGTATTAAAGGGTCTCAGCATTAGGAAGGTTGAGAACCACTGCTCTAGATGGAACCATCTGGTCTCAGGTACTCACGGAACGTCGACCAGAAGGCCGAGTTAATTGCCCTTATTCAGGCTCTCCAGCGGGCAAGAGGGAAATCAGTAATGATTTATACTGATAGCAGGTACGCATTTGCAATGGCTCACATACACAGTGCTTTTTACAAGGAAAGGGGACTTTTAACTTCAGCCAGGAAGGACATCCAAAATGAGGAGATTCTGGATCTACTAGAAGCCATCTGGCTACCGAAGGTAGTGGCATTGGTCCACTGTAAGGGGCACCAGAAAGGGGACTCCCTAGAACCAGGCCATGGACAAAGCGGCCCCGGAGGCTACCCTAAAACCAGTGGGTCCCTTACAGATTCTAGTGACTCTTCCAGACCCTGACCTACACACCTCACCAGCCAACATGGAGAAGGAGGAGAAACTAGACACACAGAGGCAGGCCTCCAGGAGCCCGGAAGGATGAACTTTACCAAACGGCCGACTTTTAGTTCCTGAAGCTCTGGGTCAGACAATAGTTAACCAGCTACACTAGTCTACCCACTTAGGCCATACCAAACTTACTGAACTCCTAAGGCAGTGGTTCTCAACCTTCTGGCCCTTTAAATACAGCTCCTCATGTTGTGACCCAACCATAAAATTATTTTTGTTGCTACTTCATAACTGTAATGTTGCTACTGTTATGAATCATAATGTAAATAATGCAGGATGGTCTTAGGCGACCCCTGTGAAAGGTCATTCGACTGCCAAAGGGGTCTTGACCCACAGGTTGACAATCGCTGTCCTAAGGGATAGATACTACATACTCAACCTAGATAGTATAATAGACAGCATTGTATCCTGATGCATCATTTGCGCTCAAGTGAATGCCAAACAGAGCAAAAGACCCCTGACAGGAATCTGGGTTTGGGGAAATTCCCCGGGGGAACACTGGGAAATAGACTTTACAGAAGTCAGGCCCTTGGCAGCAGGGTATAAATATCTTAGTTTTCATAGACACCTTCTCAGGATGGGTTGAAGCTTACCCGACTAGGACAGACACAGCCACAATTGTAGCTAAAAAGTGACTCCAGGAAATAGTCCCCAGATTTGGTTTACCTGTAACTTTAGGATGGGACAATGAGCCCACTTTTATAGCCCAAATTTCACAGGATATAGCAAAGGCATTAAATATTGATTGGAAACTACATTGCAACTACCGGCCCCAAAGCTCTGGGCAGGTAGAACGCATGAATAGGACCTTGAAAGAGGTCCTCACCAAATTTACCTCATAAACCGGTGAAAATTAGGCCACCTTACTCCCCTTCGCCCTACTCAGGGTAAGGTGCACTCCATACCAAGTGGGGTTCTCCCATATGAAATTATGTTTGGGAGACCCCCTCCACTACTCCCAAAAACTTCAAGAAGAAATAAAAGCTGAAATCCATAACCAATCTTTACTCAAGTCCTTACAGGCTTTACAGTTCACCCAGAAAGTAGTCCAGGAGCACATCCGAGACACTCTGCCTGTACCAACTGCTGATCCGGTCCATTCCTTCCAACCTGGTGACTCTGTTTGGGTAAAGAAATTTACCACCAAGGACTGACTCCTACCTAGAGGGGACCACATACCGTCATCCTGACCACCCCCACAGCAGTCAAGGTGGACGGGATCCCAACATGGCTTCATCACACCTGGCTTAAGGCAGTACAGGCAGAATGGAGAATCCAGGACTCTTCGGACCCTCTAAAGATAAAACTCTCACATGTGTCGCAATTTTAATTCTCTTTATAGAGCTGGCAGAAGGAAAAAGTAATTTTCTAGCTGAATGGGTTAACAATCCCCATAGGTCCCTCCTCCCCCCTTTCACACCCCCCCCCATTTAAATGGACATGGGAACTCAGAAATGGAGTAACAGGTGAAACTCTCACAAATTCAACTGAGGGATGTAGAGGCATACAGTTCACTACAGATCTTTGCTCCCTTTTCCAGGATACCATCCCTGTACCCCATAGTCGCCCTTCGGTAAATAGGGGAGGGAGGGCAGGTGTCAGGGCCTGGAGATGTGGAGCTCTAACACAGGAAAAGGCTTACAGAACATAGGCATCTGGTTCTGCCAGGGAAGTGGGAACGTCAGCTATCAGTGCCTACACTTAGCAGAGTTTTTCTGTCCCAACTGGGGCTTCGAAACCCTCTCCACTATAAATGACTACCATAGGGATGGTGACTTCTAGCTCAAGTTTTAGAGGACCTCCAAGCCTACCTCCTGTACCTTAGGAAATTGCAACCCTGTAGAATTTAAAATAAAAAACTCCCAGGATTCTTCCTGGAAAACTGGAAGAGCATGGGGAATAAGATTGTATGTAATAGGCTGGACACAGGTACTCTATTCACCATCCAAGGATGGGCCCCAGACCTACCCAAAAGGCCCATAGGACCACTAGCTGAACTAGCTTCACCTATACCAGTGCAACCTGCCCCAACGAGACCTCCCATTATACATCACCTCCCTCTCACACCAACTAGCAATCTTCCCCACTCTAAACCACCTCCTCAACCTACCTCCCCTTCCGCACCATCTCTCCTAACCTTGCTAGCAACAATGCACTGGTTCATTAACGCATCCCAACCCGACTTAGGGGCTGACTGCTGTTTATGTCTTAACTCCAAACCACCTCACTATATAGGAATAGGAGTTATTGAGCCCCTAATCCCCTCCAAAGATAGCGAGGGCTGTGACTGGGGATGACCAATACTAACCCTAGGGGACCCTCAAGCGAAGGGTACTTGCCTCATATCCTCCACATACAACCTCCAGGCCTCCCCATATCCTGACCTCTGCAATGCCACCATTCTAATAAGTTCTGATGACACTGAAACCTTTTACCATACCCAAAATCAGACCTGGTTTGCCTGTACAGATGGCCTCACTCGCTGTACCCCCTCCTACAGGTTCTGGAACCAATTTGCACCCATCCTCTGTATTCTTCTATATGTCCTTCCCCAAATTTATATATATAACTAGAGGCCTGGTGCACAAAATTCAGGCACTGGGGGTGGGGGTGAGGGGAGGTGTCCCTCAGCCAAGCCTTCACCCTCTCCAATCTGGGACCCCTCTCCAATCTTGGACCCCTCAGGGGATGTTTGCCTGTTTAGGCCCGATCCCACAGGGTTCCCACAGGGATCTGGCCTAAACCAGCAGTCGGACATCCCTCTCACAATCTGGGACTGCTGGCTCCCAACCACTTGCCTGCCTGCCTGCCTGATTGCAGCTAACTGCTTCTGCCTGCCAGCCTGATCACCCCCTAACCCTTCTCCTGCCAAACTGATCAATACCTAACTGCTCCCCTACTAGCCTGATTGCCCCCAACTGCCCTCCCTTGCTGGCCTGATCACCCCCAACTGCCCTCCCCTGCCAGCCCAGTCTCCCCCAGTGCCTTCTCCTGCTAATCCGGTTGCCCCCAACTGCCCTCCTCTACCTGTCTGGTCACCCCAACTGCCCTCTCCTGCCAGCCTGGCCTCCCCAACTGCCCTCCCCTGCTATCCTGGTCACCACTAACTTCCCTCCTCTGCCAGCCTGGTCTCTCCTCAACTGTCCTCCCCTGCCAGCCCAGTCACCCCAACTGCCCTTTGCTGCTGGTCCAGTTGCCCCCAACTGCCCTCCCCTGCCAGCCTGGTAACCCCCTGCTGGCTTGGTCACCCCTAACTACCCTCCCCTGCAGGCCTGGTCACCCCCAACTGCCCTTTCCTGCTGGCCTGGTCATTCCCAGCTGCCCTCCCCTGCTGGCCCAGTCACCCCTAATTGCCCTCCCCTGCCAGCCTGGTCCCCCTCAACTGCCCTCCCCTGCAGGCCCAGTCACCCCTAACTGCCCTCCCCTGCTTGCCTGATTGCCCACAACTGCTGTGCCCACATGGGGGCGGCCATATTGTGCAAGGGCATGATGGTCAATTTGCATATTACCTCTTTATTATATAGGATAGTGATGAAGGAAGAACTCTAATTTACCTACCTCCATCTCTATCATGATGGAAGACAGCTCCAGTTCTCATCCCCATTCTCATAGGATTGGGAATAGTGGGGTCAACAGCAATAGGACCACAGCCTTAATCCAAGGGGATCTCAATAGGAGAACTAGCCATTCAAATAAACCAGGATCTAGGACACCTTGAGGACTCCATCTCCCGACTAGACCGACAGGTTGACTCCCTTGCCGAGATGGTTTTACAAAACCAGAGAAGATTAGATCTCCTCCTCCTACAGCAAGGAGGACTTTGTGCTGCATTGGGAGAAACCTGCTGTTTCTACGCCAATAACACAGGAATCATACAGGAGAGCTTGGCCCTAGTCATAAAAAAATATTAAAAATGAGAGCAGCAGCTAAGAAGCTCCAAGAATTGTTTCCAGAAACTATTCAATTGGTCCCCCTGGCTAACTACCCTCTTATCTGCCGCTATAGGACCCTTAACCATACTACTCCTTGCCCTCGTTCTGGGCCCATGTCTTACAAACTAGTTAACTAGCTTTGTTCAACAAAGAATTAATTCTTCAAGCTCATGGTCCTCAGGAGCCAGTGCAACCCCCTCCCCAACAATGACCCACAAGAGTCAATGATTTGACTCATGTACATAAAACCAGTGGGGAATAAAACATAGTAATGTCTATTTTGTAAAACTGCTGTTTGAAATTCTCTGCTATTTCAGATGGTCCCTTGTTCTGTGAATCAACTCTGCTATTCTTAGATGGCCCCTTGTTCTGTGAATTAACTCTGCTTATTAGCTTCTGTAAACATACACTTTTTAGCTTACTTGAATAATAGGGAAGATAAACTTAACTGTCTGATCTTGTAGACTAGGGACTGATACTCCCATACTCTCATGCCAGGTGTTTTAGTTATCTGAATAGAACTGTGTCGTACTCAAGGTTACAGGCTTCCTGCAAGATATCTACTAAGCATACACGGGGCTCTTTGAAAACTTGCAAAGAGCCGGAAACTCCATATTTGGGAGACAAAGGGACTGGGGGGATAGAAAGAGAGAACTTCCTCCATGTTGCTTTGCTCAGACTTCGGAAGCAGTCTGGGCCCACTGGTGTAATAAAAGATTCCAAATTAATTGGCTCCCTAAGGCATTTTCTGTAAACATCACTGATTTACAATATAAAAATTTATGGATGAGCAAAAAAAAAAAGTGGTTTCTTAAGATGAAATGTACTCTTGTGAAGGAAGGTGCTGTGAAGAATGACAACAAAAGAGTTTAGAATGTGACATGAACTTGGTTAATAAAGCAACAGCAGGGTTTGAGAAAATTGACTGCAATTTTGAAATAATTTCTACCTCAGAAGTGGGTAACGTGTTATCACACAGCATCAGGTGCTACAGAGAAATTGGTCATGAAAAGAAGAGTCAATCCATGTGGCAAACTTAATTGTCTTATTTTAAGAAATTGCTGCAGCCACCCCAACCTTCAGAAAGCCCCATCCTGAGGCAAGAACTTCCGCCAGCAAAAAGATAACAGCTTGCTGAAGGATCAGACTATGGTTAGCATTTTTTTAGCAATAAAGTCTTTTAAAATTAAGGTACATACATTGTTTCTTTAGGTGTAATGCCATTGCATACCTAAGAGACTACAGTATAGTGTAAACATAACTTTTATGTGCACTGAGAAACCAAAGTATTCATGCTTTATTGCTATGGCCTGAAACTGACCCCACAATGTCTTCAAGGTCTGCCTGTACCTGACAACCACTGTCAGATAAGAAGTGACATCAAGCCTTCTTTATGTTGTGTCCATACAGGCGATATGTTATAGTGTTCCAGAAATTGTGTGAAATTCCTGAAAGTCTGATATGTCCCGGCATAAAATGTCTGTCATCAAGACTGAGGCTCACACCAAAAAGCCTAAACCTGGAAAGGCAGCAACAGAATCTATAAAAGACTGTGGTGAAACAGGAATGTTGGAGGTGAAAAAGGCAGGTTTTAGGAAATTTTGAAAATTAAGGGGACCATGGAGAAAGCACAGGGTTGCAGAGCAGCAGAAGGTGTATTTCTATAGAATAGGGGAGCTGGAAAGTGGCAACAGGTACATTTCCAGAGAATGAGGGAGCTGGAAACAGCAGAAGCTCTATATTTACAAAATAAAGAGAAGCCCCCCATCCAGAAGGAGAAGAAGAAAGCCCAAAGGGAAAAGGAAAACAATAGGGAAGGGCGGGGAGAACCTCACATGTCCCATGTAAGGTTCGACCTTTGAGCCCAGGAGTTACTATAGTAACCAGTCTAAGGGAATAGTGACCAATCAGAGGGGATATCAAGGCACCAGGATCTGCAGCCTTTATAAGCCACAGGGAAAGGAACTCAGTGCGACCCTTCTCCCCTCCCCTCCCCCCATGTGGGAGTCTGTATTTATTCTGGAATAAATTTCCACCTGTACTATACCACTTTCTGGAGTCTGTACTTCTTCAATAAGTTTCCACATTTTCTATAACATCTTCTGTCCGTGGATTTATTCTTCAACTCTGGTGGACAAAGAATCCGGGTTCCAGTCCAAAAATTCTGTTTCAGTGGCTCATGTAGATGCCTGACTTTGTCATCCTCATGTCTTTGTAACATGGCAACAGTTGACCCCTGGGTCAGAGAAATGAAGATGGGTAAACAATGGTTGTATATTAGGCAAACCCCATTTTTTGGTTTTGCATTTCTTCACCCACCACAGTGCATTTAAGATGACTCAGGTTATGAATAGATATTGTGTTATATTATAAGTCAGAAGACGCCTTAATCAATAAGCCAAAATAATTTGGTGTCTTTTATTATATGCGAGCACTAGCGGGCTCAGAGTAGAATGTCTTCCCTCTCCCCATGTGGGAGTCTGTACTTCTTCAATAAGTTTCCACATTTTCTATAACATCTTCTGTCCGTGGATTTGTACCACACCCAGATTACTTTTCCTAAAACAGAGTTTCCATCTTAGGCTACCAACCTACTCAGAAGCTTTCATTAGTTCCCCCATGTCTAGAATGAAGTCTCACTTCTGAACTTGACCCTCAGTTCCCCTTAATCTGATTTACTCTCCTTATGTCTCTAGCTTTAGTCTTCCTCACTGCTTCTTTTAAGGACCCTTCTAAACATGTAACCTGGCTTACTTGGCATGACCCATCATGCCATTTCTGCCTTCATGCTGCCCTCCCTCCTCCTCTTTGCTAAGCCTGTTATATTGTAAATCAGAAGACGCCTTAATCAATAAGCCAAAATAATTTGGTGTCTTTTATTATATGCGAGCACTAGCGGGCTCAGAGTAGAATGTCTCTGTCAAATTCTGGGCCCCAACATGGTGGAAGTCTTCCCTGTTTATACTTTTTTCAGCTCTTTCTCTTCCAAATTTGGAATGAGACTTCTGGACCTTCTGAGAAAAAGTCCCGTTTGCTGGGACAGGGCCATGAGACCATATCTCAAGGTCTGGCCTGGCGCCAGCACTGACAACTCTGTCTGGGGCATCGTTTATGGCCTCTCTGGGATGGGAGTAGTCTTATTTTCCTTATTATTTAAGCAAGCAAGTGTTTAGAGAAGCCAGAATAACAGGGTTAAAATTTCAAACAGCAGTTTTTACCCAAGATGGAGGTTACTGTGCTTCAATTGGTGGGGAGACTTGTACAGAAATGTTAAAGCAATGGTCCATCATCCTGGAAAAACGAACTTTGTCCTGAGGGGCCTCGGACATCCTCCCTGCGGACCTTTTGAACATGAGCAGCTTGATTTCATTCAACTGCCACCTCGCATGGGTCATCAACATGTTGTTGTTGTATGTTTACCAGATGGGTTGAAGCTTCCCCTTCACAAGGCTGATGCCCTCAGGGTGGCAAAGAAACTGTTAGAGAACGTGTTTCCCATGTGGGGTCTGCTTCCAGTCTCCACATTGACGGAACTGAACAAACTATACGAGCCGTAATGAAGGCCTTGCAAACTTCTCAGAATTATCACTGTACCTGCCACCCTCAGTCATCAGGCAAGGTCTAGAGAACTAAAGATAATGAGATCCTCAAACTTAAAATCTATAAACTTATCCAAACTACTGAACTCTCCTTTATGGCCTTCGGTTTTGCTGACTGTTCGTGGTACCCTCTTTGGGAAACACAAACTCACTCCACTTGAGACAGTCACCGGACGACCAATGTCACTAGTGTACAACCTTCTGCTGGTCCCTGTCTCATGCGAATAGGACCAGCTGCTGTGAGCCTTCAATGTCTTACACTCTGGCCTGCCATCAACCGGCCGAGAAGCCTTCCCAGATGCCAAGTCCGAGAACCCGGTGCCTGGGTTTTCTGGAAATGTCATCAGAGGAAGACAGCCCCACTAAAAGGGACACTACCAAGAACTCCTGGCCAGCGAAAGGAGAAGGCACTGAGCCTTGGCTACACATCTCACAGCTAAAGTAGGCTCCGCCTGACATGGGCTTCTATGCAGATGCTGGGGAACTTGGAATGAAATGGACGAGGAAGAGAAGTATCTGACGTAGAGGGAGACCCTTTTGCCCAAGATGACAGATCAAGCTGCTCCTTTTCTTTCCGTTACTCCGACACTGGCTTGGGAAGATAGTGGCCTCTCTTCACCTCTGCGTCCCCATGGTTATAGATCGGGTTTGTCCCCTCTCACTAAGAAACCTCTTCAGCCATACTCATCCTTGCCAGCATTTAGGATTACTGTTGGGGTTAGGAGACCCTCTGCCCATATGTGCTAAAAGCTGAGTATGCCCTTACTTAAAGGAGTACGCACAGCAGTCCCTGAAAATGACGTGCCTAACAGGTGATGCCAGCTCAGCACCCTGCTACGATCTCCAGCACTTGACTTTGGATAAGAACGCCTGGGCGTTCTCCCTCCTGCCTTCCCTTGTTACTCACACGTGGCCCCACGCTGCTTCTGGTCTGTGCAATTTCCCTCTGATGCAGGACATGACCCCCAGGAGAGGTCCTTCCTGGCACCTCGTCCCTTTAAAACCCTGACTCTTGGTCAGTGATGCTTTCAGAGACATATCTGGTCAAAAGGGAAGTTGTAAAACCTCAATAAAGAAAACCTCCTGAAGGCTTAGATCAGTGATGGCGAACCTTTTGAACTCGGCGTGTCAGCATTTTGAAAAACCCTAACTTAACTCTGGTGCCGTGTCACATATAGAAATTTTTTGATATTTGCAACCATAGTAAAACAAAGACTTATATTTTTGATATTTATTTTATATATTTAAATGCCATTTAACGAAGAAAAATCAACCAAAGAAATGAGTTCTCGTGTCATCTCTGACACGCGTGTCATAGATTCGCCATCACTGGCCTAGATAGAGGAGCTCACATCCTACTGCTCATCAGGATTACCCCCAACAGGAAGAGCCGCACCTTGGCTCTCCAACCCGAAGGCAGTGCCCATCTTTAAAGATTTTCTTCTTGCCCAACAACAAGCCCAGCCGATGGAAACACCACAACTCAGCCAATGAGAAGCCATCGGCACCCTGAGCTCTTCCTTTCCTTTGACTTCCTTGCCTTCCACACACACCACACACACACACACACACACTTTTATTTTGTACAACTCCTTAGAATATCTCTCTGCTTGCCTGGTGAGATGCTGCCTGATTCCTGAATCATTTAATACAGCCAATTAGAGCTTCACATTTATTCAGCTGAATTTTGTTTTTTAACACAAGCAAATGGTGTTTGTTTTTTTTTAACACAACAGACTTTAAGGAAGTCTGTCACACACACACACACACACACTTTTATTTTGTACAACTCCTTAGAATATCTCTCTGCTTGCCTGGTGAGATGCTGCCTGATTCCTGAATCATTTAATACAGCCAATTAGAGCTTCACATTTATTCAGCTGAATTTTGTTTTTTAACACAAGCAAATGGTGTTTGTTTTTTTTTAACACAACAGACTTTAAGGAAGTCTGTTGACAGCAAGGTGGTGAAGGTGCTGACGAGGGAAGCAGTCAGGATGTGAGAGAGAAGGTGGCCAAGGGGGGCACAGGGTTTTGCCCTGTCCCAGGCTCCTGCCTCCTGAGCCTGGCCATACTCAGGGGTAGGCTGAGTGACCTTGAGCCATTACCCCTCTGCCTTGTGCCTCATATATGTAAAAAAATTATAATTGTGACTCCCACGGGAGTGGTTGTGAAGTTGGCGATAGACGCTAATACATGTCTGTGCTTAGCACAAGTCTTGACACAGACGAAGTGCTCAGAAATGTTACTATTGTCATCAAACATGAGCTTAGGGGATAGACCGAGTCAGAGAGGGCGGTGCTTTCCTCACCACCCACACATTGCTCTGTTTAGCGGTAAAATTCTCCATATGTTTTCAATGACACTTCTTCCCTCCAAGTCTCACCAAAAAGGCTGTGAGACTGTGAGGCCCGTGATCCTGGACCATCTCCGCTCTTTGGCTTATTTCCACCCGACCCCGCTGACCCAGTACGTTCTTCACATGAAGGACTTGAGCCCTGGGCACACGATGGGTGAGATCACATGCTGTCTATGTTCCCCGGCCAGGACAAGCCCACGCAGACTGCTCACTGGGTCACGTACTGAATACGCTCAGAGGGCCGGTCGCCTCAGGCAGGGCTTGCTGCGGGAGCTCAGCAATGGCCGCAAGGCCTGTTTCTTTCCTGTCTCTGCTATGCCTTCCCCAAGGGTCGCGCAGTGGCTGTCAGCACCATGTGCTTCTTCTCCTCGGCCAGTCCAGTCTGGCCTGCCCTCCTTGGCGCATGCTTCTAGGCCCTGCCTTGCCAGTTGACTGGCCTGTCTCTCCCACCAGAGGAGGCAATCTGAGGCCAGAACTTGGCTCTTAGGTTGCAAAATCCCCAACCCTTAGCACAGAGCATGGGACGTGGTAGATGCTTCGAGGTTTGTTGAAAAAAATGACCAAATGTGCACAATACTGCACAGTGACATTCACTCCACCCACAGCATGGAGAGCTGGCTCGTTGGCAGCACATGGAGCCCCTGCTTCAGCGCTTGCTGCCTGCGGAAGTTTGCAATGAGAGAAAGCCTACGGTGGGTGACTTACATGTCCGTGGGCTTTGAAAGATCACAAGAACCGGGGCCTAGATTGTCCCTTTGACTAACTGTTCCTGCAGGGGATGTGCAGGGCCAGTAAATGCACCCTGAGAACACATAGGCAAAGCACAGAGTCTGAGTGTAAATGTGTACCTGTAATTGTGTGAGACAGTGTGTGCGTGTGCATCCGAGTGTGTGCATGTGTGAGTGTAGTTTAACCTGGTTCTACCCCCTCTGCCATCCCATCCCAGCTCTCAGGAACACATTCTGGAATCAAAATAAAAATTAACAAGGATAACAGGGTTGAACATACCAATTTTCACCCAACATCAGAAACTGATATAGAAATGTAGAAATCTGGCCCAGCCGGCAGGGCTCAGTGACTGAGCATCGGCCTATCAACCAGAAGGTCATGGTTTGATTCCCGGCCAGGGCACATGCCCAGGTTGTTGGCTTGATCCCCAGCATGAGACTTGCAGGAGGCAACCGATCAATGATTCTCATCATTGATGTTTCTATCTATCTATCTCTCCTCTGAAATCAATAAAAATATATTTTTTAAAAAAGGAAATGTAGAAATCAGCCACACTGCAAATTGTTTGTAAAATAAATATCACACAGTCCCTATATGTCCATGGACATAACTTACCTTACCCTGGAACCTTACCCTTCCCTGCTTGCCACACACTCTCTGATATATTCCATCGGATTTTTGTTGTTTATAATGCTTGTCACAGCCCATGAAGTTGATTTTACTGCTCACCAATGGGTCCCCATCTTGCTGTTTTATTTTTACTTTTATTTGTTTAGAGAGAGAGTGGCAAGGGGGAGAGAGAGAGATTGATTTGTTGTTCTACTTATTTATGCACGCATTGGTGATATGCGTGAATATATATGCCCTGACTGGGGATCGAACCTACAGCCTTGGTGTGTCACAATGACACCCTAACTTACCCGGCAGAGCCTCCCGATGTTGTTTTAAAACCACCATCTTAGAGCCTCTCCCCGCTCTAGGGTTTTGCAGAGGCGATAGGCCTGTGCGCCTGGTGGAGAAATGGGGGCAGAGACAACAGAGCAGCCGCCTTGCAGGATGAAATGACACGCGAGGCATGGAATCCAGAGAGGAGACAACTGCTCCTACAAAGCCATCAGCAAAGGAAGGCCTCTGGGCCCTGGGCTCCTCCTAATAGCGTGAGATCTATCATTTTAATATTCAAAACAAGCTTTCTTTGCATGGGCTGCCTCCAGAACAGGGCAGACTGGCCTTCCTGCCAGCGTGGGGGCTGCAGCTCATGGTCACAGAAGTGTAGGGAGACCTTTCCCTTCCTCCCCCTTCAGCCTCTCTTCCTTCCTCACTGGCTTCTCCTCCCCTCCTTCCCTCCCTCCCTAACTTCATTTCCTCCTCCAAGCAGGAAGGATGCAGCAGCTCAGTCACTGCCCTGACCTGGCTGAGCTGGCTGGCTGTCGGGGCCCTTCCCTGGCTCACAGGCCTGGCTGAGCCCCGTCCTCTGTCCTCCGTCCTCCGAGGCCTGTCCATTGGTGGCCGGGGGGGGGTGGGGGTGCGCTGAGGAGATCTGTAGATGTTGGTGTTAGTTTTAATGCTAGAGCACAGCCCATCCCAGGCATATGATTTGCATTATGTGATATCAACATTTAGCTCCAGAAATGGAAATGTCAACTTCAATTATTTTCTCGGAGCATTGATGGCTCTGGGAATTCATCAATACACACAGTGCTTCTATAAACTCTGACTCGTGCTCCTAGCAGCGTTAGAGCTGCAGTTTCAATATTCAAAACAAGTTTTCTTTGCTTCTTAGCAATTAATTATAGCCAAGGGCTCACTTTTCTGTTCCTCATTGCTGTCAGCTCAGAGCAGGGGCGGAGGTGACACATGGAACCAAGGGCCACATCCCTGACTCCAGGACCATTCCTACTTTTATTGCCAAAGCGCCAGGGTCGGTATAATGTGTCTTTCCTCTCAGCCCATTTAGTTCGCTCATGCTTCTGGCCCACAATCTCCAAGAAGCCGTCCTGGTCTCCAGGCCTGGCAGGGCCCCCTCCCCCCCCAATACACTCTCATGTTCTCACCGCTCCATCTGCCTCTCCCTGGGCAGGCAGTGGGGTGCACTGCCAGCTCGGGACACGCCCAGGCTGTGCCACCCGCCAGAGTTGCGGTGCCGAGGGTCACGCTCAGGTCGCGGAGAATGACACCCGTGGGTCTGAGCAGAAGTGGAATTTATTAAGAGCACCAGGAGGCTCAGCCTCTCAGGGGCCAGGGGACGCGCCCTGGATGCCATGGACCAGAGCAGCGTCTGAAGCTCCACGGGCTCCGCGGTGTCACAGCAGACAGACAGGCATGGAGCTGGGGGGCTGCCAGGTGCTCTTGGAAACCCAGATGACTTTGGAAACTGGACATGGCCAGGCCGCCACGGCCGCCAGAACGCAGGCTTCTCCATCCCCAGCACCTGCACGAGGCCTGGGGTGCTGTGAACCACAGCCAAGGTAAAGGGGTGAGGGGGACACCACATCGCTCACACTGGAGCTAGGTGGAGTTGACAGCCAGCCGCTGCTCTCTCTTTGCCTTTGCTGCTGCAGCCACCGCCTGGGGAATGCAGCCAGAGCTCCTCAGAGAACTGTGGGCGGGGTAGCAGCCTTCATGCTATGGACTCTCCTTGCTGTCTTCCCTCAACTCTCCGAGGTGACCCTGGTATCTGGGACCTCATCAAACCTGATAGGAGCCTTCCAGATGCAGAGGGCAAAGTGGCCCCATGGGGGTCTTAAAGGGGTTACCTCAGGGGTCCTCAAACTTTTTAAACAGGGGGCCAGTTCGCTGTCCCCCAGACCATTGAGAGGCTGGACTATAGTTTTAAAAAAAAAAAACTATGAACAAATTCCTATGCACACTGCACATATCTTATTTTGAAGTAAAAAAAAACAAAACAGGAACAAATACAATATTTGTATTTGCATGTGGCCCGCAGGCCGTAGTTTGAGGACTCCTTGATTACCTTAACAAACAACATGCAAAATAGGATTATCAAGTCCATCTAATCATTCGTCTACCATCTTGTAAGGAAACCACAGCAAAACCCCCTGGAGCAGATACAGAAGTGATTCAATGCAATGTTCTTAACCATCCAGCCAGGGCTCATCCCTCCAACTGCTGACCTGGACACATTCCTGGGTCCAAGGGAAGCTGGTCCCTGGCTTATGGGGAAAGGCATGGACGCTATACACTCCACAGGCCATTAGAGCTTGTGCACACGTCCCTGTGGGGCCCGCCGGCCACGTGTTCAGTGCTCAGATGAATCCGTATGTGACGGGAAGGCCTTCATCAAGGAAGGTCTGTCTCATGTGAGTCTATTTCCTGGAATCTGCCATGAGATAAGCAAGTTGTGGAGATAGCACATAGTCTCCTTGGGAAACACGGTCCACCCATGTTCCCTTTTCTAAAGGCCTCGAGACTGGAGGGGCAGGGACGCCTCGCTCCTGTGAGCTTTCCAAACCCGGGCAAGGTTGCAAACTCAAGGAAAAGGAAAGCAGATCCAACATTCCTCGACTACAAGTCAACCAAGAAGCAGTGCTCACGCCTCCAGGAGTGTGAAATAGTCGCTGCTCTAGCCAAACAGCCCATTCAGAGAAGCCACTGCACTCCAGAGATGCTGAAGGACTCAAGCCTGTGTTTAGGGTGACTGAGCAAGACATCAGTCTTGCTATGGCATCTAATGAGGCCCCACCTTCTGCAGATGCGATTAAACAGCTCCTTGCAGCTTAGTCCTAATGGCCGTCGTACTTGATTTAGAAAAAAAGAACAGAAAAGTAACAGAAAGAGGAGAGGAGAGGAGAGGAGAGGAGAGGAG
>NW_006287078.1:1844-7196 GCF_000327345.1 Myotis davidii | reverse complement strand
AGGGCAGGGGAGGGCAGGGGAGAGGAGGGGAGGGCAGGGGAGAGGAGGAGAGGAGAGGGGAGGAGAGAGGGTGGAAAGGTTTTGAGATGCTGTTAACTGTGCTCTTTCTTTGGTGGGTATGAGGACCAAAGGTTGCATGATAAGGAAAGAATTGGAAGTTGGATGGGTGAAGGAGGGACAAGGGGTAAGCAGTGGGAAAAAGGAACTTTGGCCATGGCCCCTAGGCCAAAAGGGGAGAGAGGTTATGGATTTTTAAAGAGAAGCAGGAGGTGGGTGTATGTCAGAAGTGAGAAGCAGGTTCTAAGATTAACGTGAAAAGAGGAAAATTTCAATAGAGTTGAGAGGGCAGAAGCTGAGTCTTCAGTGGTTCTCAACCTTCCTAATGGCGCGACCCGTTAATACAGTTCCTCATGTTGTGGTGACCCCGAATCATAAAATTATATTCGTTGCTACTACATAACTGTAATTTTGCTACTGTTATGAATCATAATGTAAATATCTGATATGTAAGATGTATTTAGTCGACCCCTGTGAAAGGATCATTCGACCCCCAAAGTGGTCGCGAACCACAGCTTGAAAACCGTTAGTCTAGGTTGTCTGGAAAAAATGTAAAATGTCTCTTGTGGAGGTTGGCCTTATGTCTCATGACCACTCAATAAGTATTTCATAAAACAGATTCAGGACACATTTCCTGTAGGTATGGGTTGCCTTATGCATATATGATTGTAGTTGGGGAAAGTGAGAACAAATTAGGGGAATCTACCAGATGAGTGGCAAGGGCTTTGAGTTACCCTGGGGCACCTGATAACAGGGGCCTACAGAAGTGAATGTCTGCAGTAGGAGGCCCACCCAGGACAGGACGTGGGAAATACATTATCATTGACTCCACACCTATGCCCAGGCCCACGATACACCACTTCAGTTACCCTTCACAACATGCAAGGCCAGTATACCTGTGTCACTTTACCTGAGAGGTTCAGTAATGGGCTGAGATCTCACTGCATGTAGTAGAGTAAAGCCTCCATTGGAGGCCTATCTCTGAAGGCTTCAGTATTTGTAAGTGGCCATAGGTCGCTCACCTGGCTTTCAGAACACAGCATCCAGAGCTTACTGCTGCATGAGATCAAACATCAGATGAAGCCTAAACATTAACTTGAAGGGCAAGCTAGGGCCTCCTGCATGATCCCAGGCTGCACATGCCGCCTTGTCTAAACACCACCATCAACTGAGCAAAGCCCAAGAGAAAAAGCCTGGGAAGCATCCATGTCCACTGGCAAGAGCAATAGGCACACTGGGTCGCAGGTGCTGAGCCCCCTAACTGCAGTAGCTAGGGATTCCCATGATTTCCATGGGAATACTGCAAAGGAGAGACTGGTTTGGATGGCAGATATTGAGCTCGTAGTGTTAGTCGCATATTACATATTAGGATCAGGAATTTAGCAATACAATACAGGATTCCGTGAGGAAAAGCCTTGAAAAAAATATATAAGTTTAAACCATACTTCTACACTGCTACACTTCTCACCATTTCTTCTCAGGTAAGAATGCACCATCTTTGAAAAAACTCTTATCTCATAAGAGGAAATGTTGGCCTATAAATGAAATATGTGTCTTTGGAGATTCCATCTATAGGAGTTATCTTTTTGTGGCCTTTCGGCCTCGTGGATCACACACTTCATACACAATGGAAGTAAAAAGCCCAAGGTAGATTGATCCAGGCACCCTAATAGCTTACCATCAAGAGAAACTATTAGATCCTTAGACTTCCACCCCCAAGCCAGCATAATCCTGGAGAGCATGGGGCAAAGTAGGGTTACAGTTGTGAGTATGGGAAACACAGACTTTATAGCTGTATGATTATTTATACAATAGAGGCCTATTGCATGAAGAGACTGGTGCAATAGGCTTTCCCTTCCCCTGGCTGCCAGCTACGGTTTTCCTCCGGCACCCGAGACCCAGACCTTCGCTCCGGCCGGAGCCCCCATTAGTCTTCGCGGCTTCAGCCGGAGCTGCCTTCGGTCATCACTCTGCCTCTTCATGCCTATGTATGCAAATAAACCGCCATCTTTGTTGGGTTAATTTGCATATTCTCCTGGTTGGCTGGTTAGCATATCGAAGATAGGGTCAATTTACATATTTGTCTATTATTAGGTAAGATGATTGTATTATTTTCCAAACACAAAACTGTAAACCTAATTTGCCCCACCCTGTAGAAGACTGGGTTAGCAACTCAGCACTGTCTTCTCACAGTCACAAGAGGGTTAGTGAGAAAAGCACTAACCAGGGGAAGAAACACAGAGGCACCCAGGCCACGGCCATGTCGGGCTGACTGTACACATCTGTTCCTTATGCTTGTGTGCACAGCACAACTCACCACAATGTCCTTTTTCACAGACCCATTTTAAGTTTCTCCACAAAATCCATCAGAACAAGCTAGTTCATGATGCTTCAAGATAAACTCGCCAAGGGAAAAATATGCAACGTCTTACCATGGTGGAATCTTTACAAATAAGTCTATGGTGCTGCTGGGAATGCAGACTGGTGCAGCCCCTGTGAAAAACACTAAAGAGTTTCCTCAAAAAATAAAAGATACAACTTTCATTTGACCTAGTGATATCACTTCTAGGGATATATACTAAGAAACCAGAAACACCAATCAGAAAGAATATATGCACCCCTATGTTCAAAGTAGCACAAATTAAAATATATTATGCTAAGCTAAATAAGCCAGAGAAAGACTAATATCACATGTTCTCACTCATATGTGGAATCTAAGGAACAAAATAAACTGATGAGCAAAGTAGACCTAGAGATATAGAAGCATGGGACAGATTGACACATTTCAGAGGAAAGGTGGGGTGTGGGTGGGGTGTGATGAACTGGGGAACTTGTATGCATATATGCATAGCCCATGGACACAGAAAATGGAGTGGTGAAGGTAGAAGGGGGTATCATAGGGGTGGGATGGAGGGATTCAATGGGAATAGAAAACAAAAACAGAAAATAAAAGGGACATCTCTAATACAACAATAAAAATGAATAAATCAATAAAAAGTACGACTAGGAAAGAAACATCTGAACAAAACCAGAGCATTGACACACAGCATAAAACAATCTGTGTTCTGCAAACACACCAATGATTTATATGAATGAGGTAATATGACATAAAAGAAAGTGAAAATATATTGAAGATTATAATCTCTAGTGAGCAAAATTCCTTGCATTTGCTGCACTAGATTAGTTGTGTATACATGTAAATTGTCTGTTCTCTTAATACTAAATGAGACCAAAATGGGTCATCGTATTTTCCACAGAACCTAAAATATCCACATGAATGTCTTTTGTCCTGTACAATTTCACTTTGCCTGTCACCTAGTCTCCATGAATGTCCTTATCTTTCTCTAACTAGTCTCCTGGTCACTTTTGCCTGGCCATGCACCCAAGCATGGCAGACAGAATCCATCGAAGCCCAAAGTTCTACAGCGGCTGTTTGCAAAGGGGGAGGAGACTGCAGTAACTGCCACACTGAATACACTTTATGAGAGAAGGAGAAGGGAAAATATCGTGAAGGCCTCTCGCATATCATACAGCAGGATGGCAGGATGCCTACATGGTCCAAGGAACCAGAGAGAGCAAATTACAGGCAGAAGAAGTGCAACCCAAGGCTGGAAGAGGAAAGCTTTGCAGTCAGCTGACACCTAACTCTGTGGTCATTGCTTGTAATGGACAGAGTCCACTGGGGGAAGCATCAGACACTACAAAGAAGACCCTGCTGCTGGAAGTGGACAGGGAGTAACATCCATGAGTGTCAGAATGCAAGATCAAAGCTTGTCTACCTACAAACAGCAATGCCTACAATGAAGGAGAAACAATGAGAGTGGTAGGAGATGCAAGTCCACCTAGCCTGGCCCAGCCAAGCCCAGGGAAGGTAGAATTCGAGGAGAATAAACTACAAGATAAGAGACTTGGACCACATCAATCTGCACAAAATACACTCATGAAATTTCATTTTACTGCTCAACCAATTGACAGAAAGAGCTCCTTAATCTTTTCCCTTGCTCCTCAAAAGTCACGGTAAATTCACTAATAACATGGACTGGTATGATTTCAGAACAACTGTAAGTGGGCAACCTAGATGTCCCTTTCCATTCTCTCTAAGGATATTAGCAATATATGCAATGATAAACATGTTATACAATATAATATGGAGAATATAAGTAACTAGTAGTTAATTATATTCATGAATGTCCGTAACAAACATTGACATTATTTCCCTAACATAAGAGCCTGGGGAAAGTGAGACTATCACAGCTGTATTGTCATCTCGCCCATCTGTCCTGAGAGCACAGCCATTCAGGTGTTGGTTTAGCTCCCCTACCACTCCCTCCATCCAATCCTGTCTTCTTGGGAACCTGACCTCCCGATTGGCTCTCTCATCCCTTTAAACTGCCTGCTTTGTGACATCATTCTCCCACCAAACCTACCAACAGTCATCCTACCAGTTGGATCATCGCAACTGTCCAGTGACCAGTAACTGGTAACCAGTGGCCAGTGGCCAGTATGACCAGTGACCTTCATACTGGACACATGTGCTCTTTGGCTTCAGCCACTGAGACATCCTCACCCCTTGCATCTAAAGTTGGTATTTGCTCTTCTTCTCTGACCATGTCAGGTAAGGAAAGAGCCTTTTGTAAGTTTCACATTAGATGTTTGTTTGCCCCTAAATTTAGCAATAGAGTCAAAAGAGCATAGAATAATTTGGGGAAATACTGATCTAGAAGTCTGCAGACCTAATTTCAGTTTAGCTTTTGACATCTACTAGCAATGTGACTTTGGACAAGTCATTGACTCTCTCACAAAATCTGTTTTTCCTCATCTGCTACATTCGGATGTTAGATTGGCTGTGAACTCTAACCCCTTCCTTTTCTAATATGGAGTTTTAAAGAACACTCCAGTTGACAATGAAATCAAGACTTCTTGACAGTGTTTCAACAGCAATAGAAAGAAAACCTAAGTCATGTAAATATATATATATAGTCTCATGTGTAAAGATCTGCAACCACCAAGGTTTCAACTTTAGTATTTTAAATTGAGTGCTGTTCCAAAAGTAATATTCATGTGGTTTTGGAGTTTTCTATCTAAAATAGGATACCAGAGGAAATAGGGAGAGAGGATGGAGAGAACTGGGCTATAGGAAGGCAAGTATTTCAATGTAAAAAACTTAGAACTGGTTTCGTCAGCACAGGACAACAGGAACCAAGAGGGAGGGAAATACACAAGCAGGAAGGAGGGGAAAGGTTAAAAATGAACAAGGAAAACATGAAAGAGCTCATGAGAACAAATGCCAGGCAC
>NW_006287078.1:0-1703 GCF_000327345.1 Myotis davidii | reverse complement strand
AAGAAAGAGATATCCTAAATGGAATCAGAAAGAACATATCCTTTGTGTGATTAGTATGTTTGAAGTCAAAGATGCTCTTCATCTTCAAAGTTATTTTCTTCTTAATGGAGAGAGCACACTGATACACAGTCATTGCCTCATTTCAGGTCATAGCTACTTAAGGAAAAAAAGAGAGCATCAAGCCCCACATCTCTAATTTCTCAAAAAAACAATTTTGTGGACTCTCTTGGGGATTCCTACATTAATTTTATTTTAAATTGAAATCTAGTGGTAATGGTTTTAAGATTCGGATGAAACCCCTTTCCTGGATGTTGAAGATGATGATAATCTAGGTTTTGTGACAAATTTAAAAACCTTCATGATACATTTCAACTGTTCTTTCCTCTTTGTTATGAGGTTATATTAATTGAAATATGTATATCGAATACACTAATTATTTATTACTTACAAGGGAATAGTCAGAGAAACACAAATGAATACAATAATGGAATTCTTTACACTTACTCTGCTCTCCTATTTAAACTAGTATGTACTGAAATATTGGTCTGCATATATTGGAGGCACATATACATCAACAGTGATTGCAGTGTTCTGCTTGTTATGCAATTTTTACTGATATATCTACTCTGTCCATATGTACTGGCTAAGAATTTACTCAAAATCACCTCTTGTGTGTTTTTTCTGGCTAAGAGTATTCACTAAAATAGAATAGGCAATATTTACTTTTATGATACTGCATGTATGAAGCAGAACTTCATTTTGTAGTAAATTTATTAGGCTTTGACATTTGTTACCTGCCTCACTTTTTGAGAAACTCACTCTCAGATAGTTATTCTGAGGTAGGATCAGAAATCAGGCATAAAGACAGTAAGACCCTTTAAGTTTACCAACTGCATTGAGCTACATGAAAATTGTAGTAGAGTGAAGCCTCCATTGGAGGCCTGTCTCAGAAGGCTTCAGTGTTTGCAAGTGGTCACAGGACGCCAACCCGGCTTTCAGAACACAGCATCCAGAGGTTACCGGTGCATGAGATCGAACATCACGTGAAGCTTAAACATTCACTTGAACGGCAAGCTAGGACCCCTGCATGATCCCTGGCTGCACATGCTACCTTCTCTAAACATCTCTATCAACTGAGCAAAGCCCAAGAGAAAAATCCCGGGAAGCATCCTTGCCCACTAGCAAGAGCAATAGGCACACTGGGTCGCAGGTGACGAGCCCCCTAACTGCAGTAGCTAGGGATTCCCATGATTCCATGGGGACACAGGAAAAGGAGACTGGTCTGGACTGCAGATATTTAGTTCATAGTGTTAGTCTCATATTACATATTAGTATCTGGAATTTGGCAATACAATGCAGGATTCCGTGAGGAAAAGCCTTGAAAAAATATATAAGTTTAAACCATACCTCTACACTGCTACACTTCTCACCATGTCTTCTCAGGTAAGAATGCACCATCCTTGAAAAAACTCTTATCTCATAAGAGGAAATGTTGGCGTATAAATGACATATATGTCTTTGGAGATTCCATCTATAGGAGCTATCTTCTTGTAGCCTTTCGGCCTCTTGGATCACACACTTCATACACGATGGAAGTAAAGAGCCCAAGGTAGATTGATCCAGGCACCCTAAAAGCTTACCATCAAGGAAAACTACTAGATCCTTAGACCTCCTCCCCCACCAGCATAATCCACAGAGCATGG
>NW_006287077.1:376677-377192 GCF_000327345.1 Myotis davidii | reverse complement strand
AGGGAGAGGGATTGAGACAGACTCACCAGGAACGGGAATAGCCCACACCAACCCCTTGGCTTCTCCTGGCTCCTCCCCTGATTCCTACGACCTCTGTAGCCTCAGAGGTGAAAGCCAGGGAGGGCGTGTACGTGTGTGTGCGCAGGTGTGTGCGTGCACCCGTTTGTGTGCATGTGTGCGCACGTGTGCGTGTGTGCATGTGTGTGCGTGCCCGTGTGCGTGTGTGCGCACGTGTGTGTGTGTGTGTGTGCGCATGCGTGTGTGCCCGGGTGCCTGTGCACACACCTGTGCTGCCTCAGTCTGGACACTGGTCACCCTCACCCTTCTTGCTGCCTCCGTAGTGTTGGCATCTCGCCTGGGGCACAGCCTGTGGGCGCCAGGTCCGTCCACAAGGGTTTGAGTCTCAGCTCTGCCCTCACAGCTGTGTGTCCTAAGGCAAGACCCCCAACGTCTCTACCTCTTTCCAAGCTATGAAGTGGGAGGGTGACCCAGCCTTTGGAGTGTCATTCAGCGTG
>NW_006287077.1:374932-375460 GCF_000327345.1 Myotis davidii | reverse complement strand
GGGCTCCGGCCCCCGTGAGCAGGAACTGGGAGTGCGCACCCCCCCACACCTGGCAGCTGCTGGAGCTGAGTCCCTGTCCTGTCCCAGGGACACCTGCTGCCTCCAGGGCCACTCTAGCTGTACCCGTTGGCTCCTCAGCTCCTGCACCTGGCCCTGTGCTTGCCCTCGATGGGGCCGGCCAGTCTCGGGGCAGAAAGGACATCAGCTGCCAAGGCCACAGGACGGCCTGGCCACTGCCTCCATCACACCCCCCACTCTGTGACCCCAGCGGCTGCCACGGGTGTTGAGGGCTCCATCTGCTTTCCCTCAGCACATCTGCCCCCAGGTACGGGCACGGCCAGCTTGGCGGGGGACCATAGCTGGGCAGGTGCCAGGGGTCACTCGCCAGAACAGTCAGCCAAGAACCCAACCAGCTGACCACCCTCCACAGCCGGGTCCGATGAGCCTCTGAAACTTGGCAAATTTGTCTTGACTCCCAGACATGCCCGGCTTCTGGCTGAGCAGCAGCAGCCCACACACACCCCCCCC
>NW_006287077.1:371644-374769 GCF_000327345.1 Myotis davidii | reverse complement strand
TGGTCTTTCTGCCATTAGGTCAATTTGCATATTACCCTTTTATTATATAGGATTAACTCTATTTTAAAATTCTGCACACTTCTCCATAACACACCTAGTTGAGGTTGTTTCTTATACAGTGGGGCCTTGACTTATGAATGTCCCAACTAACTAGTCTTTCGAAATATGAGCCGTCTCTCGGCTGATTTTTTGCTTTGAGTTTCGAGCTAAAATTCGGGTTATGAGCCAGCTTCAGATACCCCACCGCGAGCTGGCACAGCAAACGTCACAGTGAACGCCACAACATCAGCCCAGCATCACGTGTCTCACTCGTACACTTTAATGATTTGACGTAGGAGTAATCTGAGTTACGAGCTCCGTCACGGAACGAATTAAACTCGCAAGTCAAGGCCCCACCGTATATGACAATTTTGACGTAATTTTCTGAAATTCAAAGGTTTTGGCTATTTCAGACCTCAGGTCTCTGCTGGTGATGTGTAGTTGGTTTTCCAAGAGGTTCTTCTGTCTTTTCATGGAGGTACAAATACCTCAATTATAGCCACTCCTGCTGTCTTACCATTTTCATTTCCTGTGCCAAGCTCAATTGTTTTGCATCATATTTCTTCAGTTATCTTCTCCACTTCATTTCCACAACATTCCAGCTTGTCAGAGCACTTCTTAGTAAGGTCCTTCAATGCTGAACCAAATTCTGTTTTCATCTGTTTGGAGGTTTCCAGGGTTGACTTGTCTTCCCTTGAAAACTGGGTCAATTTTGCTTGGAGACACTTCTTTTGCGCCGTCCTGAGCCACCAGGACCTGCCGAGTCCACGAAACACATTCGGCCCCTGTTGCATTGAGGGCTGCACCTGGGGGCTGAGAGGGTGGAGGCGGGCAGAGCGAGCCTTTCACGCGATGGAGGAGCTCTGTGGTCGTGGGGAAGCGCTAAGACTCGCCGGCAGGGTGATTCCGTGAGAGGCAAGCTTCGGAGCGCAGAGCGGACAGCAGGCGCTGGAAGGAGGGGAACGGAACATTCGTGGAAAGGACACTCTGATGGCTACTTCCCTGCCAGCTCCCAGATCAAAGTCACAAAAACACACTTTTGCCTCAGCCTTACTCACAGGGTCTCCAGGCCCCGTGAGCAGGAACTGGGAGTGCGCACCCCCCACACACCTGGCACTGCTGGAGCTGAGTCCCTGTCCTGTCCCGGGGACACCTGCTGCCTCCAGGGCCACTCCAGCTGCACCTGGTGGCTCCTCAGCTCCTGCACCTGGCCCTGTGCTTGCCCTCGATGGGGCCGGCCACAGTCCTGGGGCAGATAGTACATCAGTCGCCGAGGCAACAGGAAGGCCTGGCCACTGCCTCCATCACACCCCCAACTCTGTGACCCCAGCGGCTGCCACGGGTGTTGAGGGCTCCATCTGCTTTCGCTCAGCACATCTGCCCCCAAGTAAGGGCACGGCCAGCTTGGCTGGGGACCATAGCTGGGCAGGTGACAGGGGTCACTCACCAGAATAGTCAGCCAAGAACCCAGACCAGCTGACCACCCTCCACAGCTGGGGTAGATGAGCCTGGTCTGAAACTTGGCAAACTTGTCTTGACTCCCAGACATGCCCGGCTTCTGGCTGAGCAGCAGCACCCCACCCTGCACCCCTAGCAGCACACTGATCACCAGGGGGCAGCTCCTGCATTTAGTGTCTGCCCCCTGGTGGTCAGTGCATGTCATAGTGACTGGTCTTTCCACCATTAGGTCGATTTGCATATTACCCTTTTATTATATAGGATTAACTCTATTTTAAAATTCTGCACATTTTTCCATAACATACATAGTTGAAGTTGTTTCTCATACAGTGGGGCCTTGACTTATGAGTGTCCTGACTAATTAGTTTTTTGAAATACGAGCCGTCTCTCGGCTGATTTTTTGCTTTGAGTTGCGAGCTAAAATTTGGGTTATGAGCCAGCTTCAGATACCCCATCACTAGCTGGCACAGCGAACGTCACAGTGAACGCCACAACATCAGCCCAGCATTACGTGTCTCACTCGTTCACTTTAATGATTTGACATACGAGTAATCTGAGTTACGAGCTCCGTGACAGAACGAATTAAACTCGTAAGTCAAGGCCCCACTGTATATGACAATTTTGACATAATTTTCTGAAATTCAAAGGTTTTGGCTATTTCAGACCTTAGGTCTCTGCTGGTGATGTGTAGTTGGTTTTCCAAGAGGTTCTTCTGTCTTTTCATGGAGGTAAAAATACCTCAATTATAGCCACTCCTGTTGTCTTACCATTTTCATTTCCTGTGCCAAGCTCAATTGTTTTGCATCATATTTCTTCAGTTATCTTCTCCACTTCATTTCCACAACATTCCAGCTTGTCAGAGCACTTCTTAGTAAGGTCCTTCGATGCTGAACCAAATCCTGTTTTCATTTGGAGGTCTCCAAGGTTGACTTCTGTCTTCCCTTGAAAACTGGGTCGATTTTGCTTGGAGACACTTCTTTTGCGCCGTCCTGAGCCACCAGGACCTGCCGAGTCCACGAAACACATTCGGCCCCTGTTGCATTGAGGGCTGCACCTGGGGGCTGAGAGGGTGGAGGCGGGCAGAGCGAGCCTTTCACGCGATGGAGGAGCTCTGTGGTCGTGGGGAAGCGCTAAGACTCGCCGGCAGGGTGATTCCGTGAGAGGCAAGCTTCGGAACGCAGAGCGGACATCAGGCGCTGGAAGGAGAGGAACGGAACATTCCGTGGAAAGGACACTCTGACGGCTACTTCCCTGACCTCCGGCCTCCACAGGCAGCCCTCGGCTCTCCCCCTTCCTCCCCTTCCCACCTCGTGGTGCTTTGTCCCCACAGCAAACCTCTGCTCACCGCCAGCCCAAGTGTCCCCTCACCACCAGGAGGGCACCGCCGCTTCAGGCCTTCCAGGGACCAACTCCAGGCATCCCTGTCTTAGCACCCGCTGCTCATCCAGCTAGAACACGGGAACACCTTCCCTTGCTGACTGTAATCTGGTGGCCCATGTGGTGTGTCTGCAGAGTCAGGTCGACACCCCAGAGTGCCTGTTTTTAAAATTTGGGGACAGGAGATCAAGCTGGAATGAGGGGAGATCATGAGACTGTCCAGGGGAGAGGCTGGGCTGCAGCCAGGGTAC
>NW_006287077.1:369858-371580 GCF_000327345.1 Myotis davidii | reverse complement strand
CAGGGATTTTTCTAACTATCTCTCTCCCTTCCTCTCTGTAAAAAATCAATAAAATATATATTTTTTAAAAAAGTAAGGCTCTTAAAAAAAAAAAAAAGAACACAGTGCACAAGACACTAGAACCATGGGTGAGAAGTGGCAGTGTCTGTCCTCCAGAAACAAAATGTCATCTGACACCAGACCCCCCATCACGCAGGCCAACTGCCGAGGTCTGTCCTGCATGGCCTGTGCCCTGAGCCACTCGCCCACCAGTCGGCCCCACCTGAGGCGAACTCCCGTGGGGCCTGCCAACTCCCGTGGGGCCGGCACCATAGGGCCTCCTGACCAGTCCGCGGCCCGAGCCTGCCGCCTCCTTTCGCGGTGCCATTCCCGGAGTGGGTGAGGGCGCAGTGGACGCCCCAGGACACCCGCAGGCCAGCGGTGGAGTGGGACAGGGCCTGGGCCGGGTCCTCAGAGCTCAGCGCACCCACACCAACTTCCTCTGGCCCTGCACCCACCACAGCCTCAGTGAGATCCAATTCCAGGCTTTTGTCGATCAGGCCTTTCCCTGCCTTCCAGGCCATCCCAGAGCCGCTGGCATCTCCATCCTCAGCCTCCTGGGGGGTTCCACAGGGTGGGGGTTCCACACGGGTCTGCAAACAGGTGGGCAACATCGGCCTCCGCCACGTCCCCGAGGCCCACGTGGCTGGCTAGTGCCCCGATGCCGTGGCGGATCTGGGGTCGGTGTCGGGCTCCACAGTACCAGGGGAAAAAGTAAGGCTCTTTAAAAAAAAAAAGGAAGAACACAGTGCACAAGACACGAGAACCATGGGTGAGAAGTGGCAGAGTCTGTCCTCCAGAAACAAAATGTCATCTGACACTAGGCCCCCCATCATGCAGGCCTGCTGCCAAGGTCTGTCCTGCATGGCCTGTGGCCTGAGCCACTCGCCCACCAGTCGGCCCCACCTGAGGCGAACTCGGACTTCATGCCAACTCCCGTGGGGCCGGCACCACAGGGCCTCCTGACGAGGCCGCGGCCCGAGCCTGCCACCTCCTTTCGCGGATCTGGGGTCGGTGTCGGGCTCCACAGTACCAGGGGACACGCACTCGGGCCAGAGCTTCCTCCAGGCTCTGTTCATGGTGGCGGCTACAGCTCTGCCAAGGCCTGGGTGATGTTGTCCACGGCCCTCCTGACGGTATAGCTCCGCCAGGCCTCCACCAGCCTTCTCCCAGACCAGCTGGCCCAGCGTGCGGCGCAGGTAATGGGCCTTGAAGGCGGCGATGACGCCACACGGGTCTGCAACAGGCGGGCAACATCGGCCTCCGCCACACCCCCGAGGCCCACATGGCTGGCTAGTGCCCCGATGCCGTGGCAGATCTGGGGTCGGTGTCAGGCTCCACAGTGCCAGGGGGCACGCACTCGGGCCAGAGCTTCCTCCAGGCTCTGTTCATGGTGGCGGCTGCAGCTCTGCCCAGGCCTGGGCGATGCTGTCCACGGCCGTCCTGACGGTACAGCTGCGCCAGGCCTCCACCAGCCTTCTCCCGGACCAGCTGGCCCAGCGTGCGGCGCAGGTAACAGGCCTTGAAGGCGGCGATGATGCCCTGGCTCATGGGCTGGACCAGGGCCGCCGTGTTCCTGGGCAGGAACTCCACGCGCACGTGGGCGGAGAGGCTGCCCAGGTGGGAGGGTGGCAGGGAGCGCTGTCCAGGAGCAGCAGGGCCAGGTGCAGGAGGCCGTTGCTG
>NW_006287077.1:367334-369811 GCF_000327345.1 Myotis davidii | reverse complement strand
GGAAGCAGCCGGTGAGCCAGTCCTGGAAGATGCTGGGTGCCAGCCAGTCGCTGAGGTTGGAGCGCCAGACCACAGGAGGCCGGCCTTGCAGCAGCCCTTGAGGGCGCACGGGTTCCCGGAGGGGCACACCAGCAGCAGCTTCAGCCTGAAGTCACCAGCTGCGTGGCCCCCAGCAGCAGGGTCAGGTGGTCCTTAGGGGCCTTGGGCCCGGGCCTGGCTGCCCCCTCCAGCGCCAGCAGCATGCGCTCGGGCAGCTGCTTCCAGAAAAGGCCCGTCTCGTCCACGTCGAAGACTTGCTACGGGAGGAGCAGCCCTCCTCCAGGATGCGGCGCAGCACGGAGGGGTAGCAGGCAGCGGCCTGGGCGTCGGCCACCGCCGGCTCACCCGTGAGCAGCACGTGGCGGCGTGACTTGAAACGGGCAAACCAGCCATTGCTGGCACCAAAGGTCTCAGCCTGGGCGTCATCGCCCTGCTCCTGCTGCAGCTGGGCCAAGAGCCGTCGCGCCTGGGCCTGGACGAGCAGCGTGCTGACGGGCAGGTGCCACCGTCTCTGCCCCTTGATCCACAGGCTCAGCCAGCGCTCCATCTGCCCCATCACCACGCCCGGCAGCGGGTCAGCTGCTTGGCGCTGACGGGCGCCGAGGCCTGACAATTGGCCCGGATCTTGTCTTTGTTGACACGGATCGAGGCGACTGTGGAGGTGGCCAGCCCCAGAGCCCGGGCAATCTGCGTCAGCTTCTCACCCTCTTCAACCTGCGACGCTCCTCCAGCTTCACGTGCAGGCGATGGACTTCCAGTCCCGCTGGGCACTGTGGCGGAGGCCAGTCCCACCCAGGGGTGCTGCGCCCGACACCTGCCGGCGGGGGGTTGTCTTCACTCCGCCTCCGAGCGCCAGGCACCTCGACGAGCTCTGTGCCCCTTGCCCCTCCTCAGTAGCTCCCACTGTGCCCACAACGGCAGCCTCTTGACCTCTGTAAGAGGGGACACACAGGCATTAATATGTGAGCACGTGGGAGTCCCACCACTGCCCAGCTTCCCCACGCACTGACACGGAGCACGGAGCTCTGCTCAGAGGCATGCCTGGCCCTTCTCCCCGCTCCCCGCCCGCTCCCCACTGCTCAGAGGGCTGCACACTCATCTTCAAGCATTTTTACATCCAGGAGAGCGTGTCACTAACTACTTTTAGCTCACGACATCAAAACACAGGTGAGACTTCACTCTTCCCCACCCCCCAATCCTATAACCACACGGGGAGCCAAGAGCATCCAGAAACCATCACCACCTCCCAGACACTGACGAGCAGAAGAGCGACCCAGCTCCATGCTTCTCACTCAGACATCGGTCCTCAGTGAGGGAGGCAGGACCAGGACATCTCCTGACGACGACATCCACATCCTAACGCAGGAGCCTACGAACAAATAACCGTACGCGGCAAGAGGCACCGCGGTGTGATTGTTTATCCTGAGAGGGGAGGGAGCCCTGGGTGAGCCCAATGGGCCCTCAATGTGGTCACGGGGTCCTTGTATGAGGCAGGTTTCGCTCAGAAGGCAGGGTGGGCACTGAAGCCCACAGCCTCCAGCGGAGCCAGTCCTGCCGGAAGCTTGATTTCCGCCCAGAGGAACCCACTTCAGATTCCCGACCTCCGAGAGCTAAGACGTTTAGCACTAAGTTAGTAGTGATATGCGACGCAGTCACAGGAACCTCACGCGGAAGGGAAACTCCAATTCCTGCTCCCACCTCCCCCTGAGGGAGAGCCACAGCCTGGCCAGCTTCCTGGAGGGCGTCAGGGCCCCTCCTCTCCTTTGCTGAACCCAGACCCGGGCCTTTGCTCCTATGGCTCCTTCGGCCCAGAGCTGGGGCCCTTCCCTCCTGTCTGTATAGCCTGCTCCCTCTCCTGCAAACCTCTGCCCGACGGTGCCCTCCCCGCCTGCTTCATTGTGCATCTGTCACATGCGGCCTGAGGACTGCAGCCTGTCTGCCCAGCTCTCTGGAATATGCCGGGCACTTTGCAGGCAGCTAGTGTGTCTTACTGAGTAAGTGATTACGTGAGCGCATTGGTGGGCCGGGCTTCCCGCCTTATCCCCTTTGCATCTGAACGCTGTGAGAGTAACGGCCGCCTGGCTGGTCTGGCTCAGTGGACAGAGCGTCAGCCTTTGGAATGAAGGGTCCTGGGTTCGATTCCCATCAGGGGCACATGTCAGGGTTGCGGCTGGATCCATACTGGGGTGGGGAGTGGGGCATGCAGGAAGCAGCCGATCAATAATTCTCTCTCATCATTGTTTCTATCTCTCCCTCCCTTCCTCTCTGAAATAAATAAAAATATTTTTTTAAAAAAGAGGAAAATAGCCCTAACCGGTGTGGCTCAGTGGATAGAGCGTCGGCCTGCGGACTGAAGGATTCCGGGTTCGATTCTGGTCAGGGGCATGTACCTTGGTTGAGGGCACATCCCCAGTGGGGGGTGTGCACGAGGCAGCTAA
>NW_006287077.1:364448-365087 GCF_000327345.1 Myotis davidii | reverse complement strand
TGCCCTAACAGGTTTGGCTCTGTGGATAGAGTGTCGGCCTGCGGATTGAAAGGTCCCAGGTTTGATTCCGGTCAAGGGCATGTACCTTGGTAGCGGGCACATCCCCAGTAGGGGGCGTGCAGGAGGCAGCTGATCGATGTTTCTCTCTCATGGATGTTTCTAACTATCCCTCTCCCTTTCTTTCTGTAAAAAAAAAAAATCAATAAAATATATATTTTTTTAAAAAAGAAGAGGAAAGTAGCACCTGATCAAAACAGTAACGCCGGTTGTGAAGGCGGGCCAGGTGACAATCAGGGACCCCTGCTACAACCAAGGTACATGCCCTTGACCAGAATCGAACCTGGGACCCTTCGGTCTGCAGGCCGACGCTCTATCCAGTGAGCCAAACCGGTTAGGGCACCCATTCATCCGTTTATCCTCTGGCTCCCACTTCATGAAGTTCCCAGGCCCGCCGACCTACGTCTCTCGAGACTACATTTCCCAGAAGGCCGCGGGGCCGCCCCAGGTTCCGATTGGCCCAGTGGCGCGGGTCCGAGGCTGCACGCTCAGCGGCTTCTCCCCTACCCCTTCCCGCGACCGGAGCCCTGAGAAAGGCCGCCCCTGCCCCCGGAGCGGCCTGCGCGCGCGGCCGACCGCCCT
>NW_006287077.1:362057-364406 GCF_000327345.1 Myotis davidii | reverse complement strand
AGCTGGGCCGGTGGGGCTGCGGCCCTTCCCCATGTCCTGCCTCACAGCACGGCTCCCCGGAGGCGACTGAGCCTAGCCCCCATCTTGTTGGAAGTGCAAGGTTGCCGGGCGACCGCGGGGATTGGGGGAGACCGCGTACGGCGCGCCTCTCACGTCGCTCTGGGCGCTCGGGCTGCTGGGAAATGTAGTTCGGTGATGAGGCTGTCGGTGCCCCAGGCGGGCTTCCTCGCTTTCTCCTCGCATCTTCCCTGCCGGCTGCTCTGTCCGTCTTCCATCACCCTCCCTACTTCTTTACCTTCCTGCCTCTGTCACACCGTCTTCTCTTCCCCGTCTGTCCCTCACCCCAGAGAACTGGTTCCCTTCAGTCAACATGTAATTTGTAAAAAAGGTAAAAAGGGGCGCGCTGTTTCCTCCCCCCCTCCCCCGCTCTTTCCCCCAGGCTCGTTGCCTTTTCCCTTCTCTCTTCTTCGCTCCAAGGAACCTTCTTTTGCTTCTGTGACTTGTTTCCTGACCAAAGGCAGCCCAGCTGGATCACTTCTGCTTCTATAACTTTGTCAATAAATTTTGCCTAATAATTTTTTTAAAAAAGGTAAGTGAGCGGTCTCAAAGATAGATTTGCTTCACGGAGGAACTAGGAAGATGACAGAGGTGGTTCCAGAAAAATGGGAGGAAGGAACAAGAGAGAAGGTTAAAGAACAAAATATTAAATAAAAATGCAGTGAGGCCCTAGCGGGTTTGGCTCAGTGGATAGAGCATCGGCCTGCAGACTGAAGGGTCCCAGGTTCGATTCTGGTCAAGGGCACATGCCTGGGTTGGGGGCTTGGTCCCCAGTAGGGGGCGTGCAGGAGGCAGCCGATACATGATTCTCTCTCATCATGGATGTTTCTCTCCTTTCCTCTGAAATCAATAATAATATTACATATATTTTAAAAAAAAACACGCAGTCGGATTAGTGCCCTAGAGGGCAGCGGGCGGCCCTGGGTGTGTCCTGTCCTGCTTTGTGCCCTACAGGGTGACACAACTCAAACCCTGGGCTCTTTTTTCTCAGGACAGAAAGTATTTGCATCCTATTCACCTTTGCAACCTAGCAGCTGGACTCTGATCAAAGTAGCGGGAAACAGTTGCTTTGCTTAGGGAGTCACACAGGCTCCCGGTCATGTTTGTTCTCTGTCAAGTTTTGGGTGAGTCTTCCTCCCAAGTCTCCCTCCAACTTCCTCTCTTGTTGCTGTCACCTTCTCTTAGTCTTTGCAAACCTCAGTCCATCTTACTGTGCCTCTGACTTCTGTCTCCTTCTCCCTGGTGTCCTCCTGTGTCCCTGTCTGTGCCTATACTCTCCATGTCTGCACTTCTGGTCCCTCTCTTCTCTCCCTCCTCTCCCTCCCACCCCTTACTGCTCTCGCTCCCTGTTGCTAATTTTTCTGGCCACCGGCCTCCCAGGGCCTGAATCCCCGCCCCGCTGGCTTCTCACCGAATTCTCTAGGTCTGAGAGAGCACAGCCCTTTCCCCGCTGTCTTCTGTCTGTTCAGACTGGAGCCTCTCACCTGCAAACTCTGGGTCCCTCCCTGCCCCCCGTCAGTCAACCCTCACTCTCCCCGCTCTCCTCCCCTCTTTATCCCGGTCCCCTCCCTACGTCCTCATTCCTCTTACTCAGGCTTTTCCGACGCCCCGAGGTTGCGCTGGACCAGAGTCGGCTCCACTGGTTACCATGGACACGCAGGGACGCCTACCGCCTGCCAACAGGAACGACCGTCGCCATGCGCACGCGCGCAGGGAGGGCCCGGCTGACTACACCTCCCAGGAAGCTCCGGGCCCAGCCCCTCCTCCCACCGGTGTGCGGGCGGTGCACCTCCGCAAATCTCCGCAGGGGCTGCCGTGGAGACCGGGGCTGACGGCGTCTTAGCGAGGGCCGTGATTGGAGCAGAGCCGCTAATCCTCGGGAGGCGTGGGAGGCATGCGTGGTTGGAAGGCAGCGCTGCCGCGGGTTCCCCCCTGAGAGGCTAGCGCACGTCGCTGGGGCCCCAGACGCCTGGAGCAGAGGCGGGGAGCACGGGAATCGGCGGCCGGAAGTGTGACCTGATGGTTGGGAACAGCGCTACCCCGGGGAACAGGGTGGAAACAGAGGCGAGGGCTGGGGAAGGGCCCGGAGGCGCTGGGACTGCTGTGTAGTTTCCCCGGGAGACACAGTGCAGCTGGGCGGGGAGCCCGCCTGCGAGCGCGCATGCTCAGGAGAGCGGGCGCTGAGCGTGGGGGTGAGGGCGGGGACGGGTGGAGGTGCGCACCGGGGATTCCGGCCGCCCTGCGGGACCGGGAACGCGGGACAGGGACCTGGGCACTCCCGGGGCGAGGCCC
>NW_006287077.1:355215-361939 GCF_000327345.1 Myotis davidii | reverse complement strand
GCCCGTCAGTCACCGCATTGCCACGGCGACGGGAGCCCCGCCCCCGGTTGCCCTGGCGGCGCCTGGACCTGCCTAGCTCCCTAGAACGGAAGTTGCCCGCCAAGGCTTCTGGTAAATGTAGTCCAGGAATCTCCGCGAGGCCCGGCTGGCTGGACGATGGTCCAACTTCCTCCCAGGGTTTTGGGGTTGACCTGGGACCTAGAGGAGCGGAGAGTTGGCTCACAGAGTCAGGCGGCCTCCGAAACCGATTCCACACCCTTAATGAACAGATTCCTGCACAAAGCCCGCGCCGAACAGCTGCAGGAGCAGCGGAGTGAGCGGGGGTGCCGGTCGTCCTTATTGGCAGGTGACACATTCACGGAGACCAGCCTCCGGTCCGTGGTCGCAGGGCTGGTGTGGGCCCCGGGAAGCTCCCCTCTCACCTCCCGCGTCCACCTGTGGGGAACCTGGGGAGGCCGTGATTTGCACGGCGTGATAAGCAGGGTTCAGAGGAGGGAGCTGAATTGGGGGCTGAGCCACACGGGTGACTTGGCACAGGTGCTGGGGGCGACAGGTGCAGGGAGACCGCCCTGTGGAACCAAGATGGCAGGGGAGTGGTCTGAGACAGGTGGAAGAGGGGGTGGTGCAATGATGGGCTGGCTAGGGGGCGGTAATGGGGCTGATGCCCGGGGTGGTGGGCGTTGGTGACAATCACCTGTGAGAGGGAGAGCTGCAGGGCAAGGATGAGGTGATATACATAGAAAGAGAGCAGAATTGCCCTGACCGGTTTGGCTCAGTGGATAGAGCATCGGCCTGTGGAGATGCTCAAGAGCATGTACCTTTGTTGCAGGCACATCCCCAGTAGAGGGTGTGCAGGAGGCAGCTGTTCTGATGTTTCTATCCCTCTCCCTCTCTGTACAAAAATCAATAAAAAAAAATTTTTTTAAAAAGGAAAGAGAGCAGAATTTAGGGGAGAGAAGAGGTGACTTCTGAGCCTAAGAATTCTTTGGGGCTGAGGGTGACCAGAGATTCTGCAGGCCCAGCTAGAGAGGCCGGGAACTGGTGGCTCCTCCACGGCCTGTGATCACCTCCCTGAGCCTCAGTGTCCTATCGGCCTTCCCCCAGGCAGGACTGAGGATGGGACAGCGCCGCATACAGTCGGCACTCAATAAGCATTCACTCCATTGTCATTGCAGCAGCCTCACCACATCCGTCCCCAGGGTGAGCAGTAGCCTCGGGGCCAAGCCATCTTTCTGATGAGGCCGGCAGCACTGTGCTCCCCGGGGCACACAGCCCCGGAGGACGAGAGCCCCATCGTGGTGAAGCTGGAGGAGGAGGAGGAGGAGGAGGCCACCCCATGGGATCCCGGCCCAGAGGCTGCGTGCTGGTGTTTCTGGCACTTCCGCTACGAGGAGGCAGCAGGGCCCGGAGAGGCCCTGGACCTGCTCCGGAAGCTGTGCCGCCAGTGGCTGCGGCCGGAGGTGCACTCCAAGGAGCAGATGCTGGAGCTGCTGGTGCTGGAGCAGTTCCTGAGCACGCTGCCCCCCAAGATCCAGGCCCGAGTGCGAGGGCAGCGGCCGGGCAGCCCCGAGGAGGCCGTGGCCCTGGTGGAGGGGCTGCGTCGGGAGCCAGGAGGACCCCGGAGATGGGTGAGTCGGTTGCCGTGAACATAACATGGGGCGTGCCGTGCTCAGCTGGACACGGGTCCCATGCGGGGTCATGGACACAGGGAGGGATGCAGGGCGGGTATCGACACAGGACACCCCCTGCGCATTCCCCGGGGGACGGGTTCCCTGAAGGACCTGCTTAGTCCAGACCTTGAAGTCCTGCACTGGGGTCCAGCCCCAGCTCCCGGCCTGGGCCCCTAATGAGACGGGGCCCCTCCCCAGGTCACAGTCCAGGTGCAGGGGCAGGAGGTGCTGTCAGAGAAGGTGGAGCCCTCCGACTTCCAGCCCCTCCCGCAAACCAAGCCTCAGACTACGGAGCCTGGGCCTGAGACAGAGGTCACCACGCCGAGGTCGCCACCGAGCCCTCAGGTGAAAAAGGAGCCCGAGGACCCAGCTGAGGACAGGCAAGGTAGGCAGGGCCCAAGGCCGCACTGGATGGACCTGGGAGCTGGGCCTGGACATCCTGAAGCCACTGGGCCAGGCACCTAATGGGTGGGCCATGGCCATGCACTCCCAGCCAAGCCTGACTGTCAGTTGTCTCCATGCTCTCCCCTGGCATGAGACGAGCTGCTGGGGTGTCCACGTGGGGGAGGCATGCGGGGTTCCCTCCGCAAGGAGATCCATTGAGGGACGTCAGCCGGTCACAGGAGATGCGACAGCAGGCTGGGGGGTATGGGTGGGTGCAGATGAGGGAGGACCCCAAAGTGCTGGGGGCCTGACCCTCCCGGGCACACCTCCCGGGCAGGTGCCACAGCTGGCCGCCCACTCCACCACTCCTGTGGTCCCTTGGGCAGTGCCCCCCTCCCACCCTCACCGTCTGTATGCCCAGATCTCACGCAGGCGTGCAGGGCACAGACCTGAGCCGCCTCCTCCTGGGCCTTCCAGGGGCCCCTGGAGCTACTCTGCAACCATCTCTCCCCACCTGGATCGCAGTACCCAGAGTGCCACTGGGGAGAGTCGTGGGGTGGGAACCGTGGGACCCCTCACCCCATCCCTCCCCTCCAGAGTTTCTGGATTCTGAGGCTCCGGTCAACCCCCAGGAGGCTGCTTCCACTCTCCTGCCTGAGGCCCAGGTGAGCCCCACAGGCCAGGAGCCTCATGGGTGGAGGTTGGGAGGTCCCTCCCTCGGCCTCGTGGGACAAGACGAGCCGTGACCACTGTGGTTTCAGGACTGTGGGATGTTGCTGGACCAGGCCTCTCCCCACAGCAAGACTGAGCCTGAGGGCTCCTCGTGGAGGGAACACCGTGGGGCCCCGTGGGAAGAGGAAGCTGAGGGCATCCCCTCCCCAGGTGAGTGAAGATGGGCACGGTAGGGCGGGCCCTGTGTGGGCAGAAACCTATCCGCCTATCCCATTCCTAGCCCTGCTCCCCACTCCCTGGACCATCCCTCGCAGCATCAGCCTTCAGCATCTCCAAGCCTCAAAAGCCTGCTCTCCCCTGACCGCACGCCCCTCCATCCAGCTGCTCCCCCACCTCAGTGACACCTCCAAGACCCAGCCTCTGTTCCCCAGCCCACACCTCCTGGCTCTGGCATCCCCTGGCCCAACTGGAGTGTCGGCACAGGGAGGGTCAGGAATGGCAAGGACAGGTTAGCAGACGGGGCCGGCAGCACAGCGGGGGTCACACCATCTCCCAGGTGTCCGCTGGGCACTCAGCCCGAGGCTGGCCGTCACCAGGTCCTGGTCTCTCTTCCTGTTTCCGTGACCCCTCCTTCCTGGTTCCTTCCCGTATTCTCAGACCTCGCTCTGAACTCTGGTGTGGGACTTAAGTAGCGTTCGGAGACACACCCGTCCACACGCCCCATCACACGGGAGCTTGCCCGGATAAAGGATTCGTTTTATTAACGCGCTCACAGGTTTCTGAATCACATGTTGGTGAGCCTGACCCATCGGAAAAGCACATTCGATCGTGGGACTGGCTGGAATGGTTTCTTTGATTTCCTTCTCATTGTTTCATTCCGATTCTAACGTTCTTCTCACTCTAACCCGTCCCTTTCTTTGTATTCTGTCATCCAGAGTTCCTCACTGACGTCTTCCAGACCCTCCGTGGAGACGCTCATATCTGCTCGTTGGTTTTAACTTCCAGGAGGTTCCATTCCCTGAGCTTTCGTTTTTATAGCCACTTCCTGCTGTCCTCACAGTTACAATGTCTTTATTTCTCTGAGAATAGCAGTAACTTGTTCTAGGTTTTCTTCTCCCAATATGGTCTCTGTTCCCTCCAAGTCATCTGCTTACGTTTAAGACGGGGACCACCAATCTGAGCAGGTGGGTGAGGGGCTGGGAAGGACATGGAGGCATCACTCCCCAAGACCTACATCTTAGGGGATGTGAGTGGAGAGAGGGGGTGTCTGTGGGTGCCAGTGACGGATCTGTCGGGTACTCTGGCTGGTTTGGGGCACCCGAGCCCCCAGGAAGGCACTTCCAGCCTTCTGCCAGTATCCTGGAGAGGCTGCTGCTCAGCACACAGTGTGACTTCACTTAACCCCTTAACTTCCTCAGTTGGTCTCCTGCCTCAACCAGCCTTTGGCCAAGATGGGAGGAGACCCAGAATCCAAGCGACAGCAGAGCCCGCTGTCCGCTCAGCAGCCTGTGCAGAGCCTAGAGCTGGCCCTTGCCCTTGCCCTGCCCAGCTGCTATCAGTCTCCCTGACCTGCAGGCACCCCTCACCCTGCACGGCCAGGTGTGCCTGGTACCTCCGACTCCTGAACTTTCTGAATCTTCTTTGGGGTAAAACAGCTTGATTTTGTTTGTTCCCCCACTGCTGACTGGGTGTTCGCCTTCTCCAGTCTCTACAGTCATCTGCCCCTTGGCTTTCCAGAGGACAGAAGTCAGCGGTGTTTCCTTTTCTCTTCATCTTTGGGGATGTGATGCCTTAAAAGAAAAACAAAAAGGATGTTATTGTTGTCTTACAGCTGTTTCAGGATGGAGCAGATTTAAATTGTTTTCCACTCGTCCCCGTCTGCTGTCACCAGTAAGGGTCCTAACTCACTCTTCTTTCATGTCTTTGTTTCAGAGATGCTGGTCCCCCTCTGAGGCTTTGGAATAATTTAGCTTCCTCCCCAGACTGGTTAGGTAGCTCGGTGTGCTGGGCTGGGTTCTCCCACTGGCTGCACGGTTGGCAGCCTGCCCGTCTGGGCTGTAGGAGCTCGCTCGTCCCTGCCCTCAGCCTCGTCATGGGTGAGGGGCGGCCACGGGGCCCATCGAAACGATGCCATGAAGGTGCACCCAGGCCCCAGGCCATCCAGGGCGCTCCCTCTGCAGCCCAGGTCTGTGGGTGGCCGGGGCCGACCCACCCCGGACCCTCAGCCCAGGCTCTATAGCTCACCGCCAGCTGTGGATCCTGGGTCTCACCAGCCGGCCTTTCTTACTTGGGCGCTGCCCACGGTGTTCTTAAGTCACGTTCTGTGTTTTGGAGCCGAGAGCAGGATCGGGCGCCTGCCCTCACTGCTGTTGAATTCTCAGCTGCCAGCGAGGCCCAGCCTGTGCCACGCGGCTGGCTCCCCCTCTAGCTGGGCCTGCTCCTCAGCTCACCACCGTCTTCCCAGCCCACCGGCAGCACCACCTCACAGCTCCATTCTCTCCTCAGGCTGCACCCCCTAGACAGCCGCAGCGCCCGCCTGCAAACCGGTCCCTCAGCCACCTGGTCCCCCCATCAGCCTCCTGGCTGCTCCCGGCATCTCCTGGGAGTGTCCTCTGTGTGGCCAGCATCTTCACCATGAGAATGTTCCAAGTAACTCACACGTTACAAAGTTCAAAGGGCAGAGGGAGTCCTCAGTGAGCCCCTCCTACCTGTCACAGCCTGCTCCCCCGCAGCCAGCGTGAGGTGTCCTCCAGAGCGCGGCATACAGGAGCAAACACGCTCAAATGCACTGCTCCACGCCTGGCATCGCGTGCAGCCAGGGCCGTCCTTGGACAGCCGCAGAGCCCCACTGTGCGCACTGCGTCCGTCCAGGCTCCCTCTGGCGTTTGGGTTACTTTCCAGTGATGGCCCGAGAAACCAAGTACGTAGGTCACTTCACGGGGGGAACACAGCTGCCAGACCACAGTGGGGGGAAGGTGCCATCTGACGTCTCCTGCAATACGGGCTTCCCGTCTATGTCCACCAGCAGTGCACACAGAGGCCTGGTCTGCAGTGAGGGTGGGAGACCGTGGGTGCGTGCAGCTCTTAGGTACAGAAGGGACTACGTGTATTTTGTGGGATTTCAGTGTTCGTCACGTTTCCTTCCCTGTTGCCATCCTTTGCCCACGAGGATCAGGTTGTCGGTCGTTCGTGTCAGTTTACTAGAATTCTTGGATTAATTAGACCTTTGCCTCTGCGGTTTCTGATTCTCGTTTATTTTTTACTCTTAAGTAGCTTTTGCTGTGCACAGTCATCTCCTTTTATGCCCTTTGATAACTTAGGGTTTTCCTGCTGCCGTTGAAGCCGCTGCGAAGCGGTCTCCTCCGATCTGACCTCCTCTGGGCTTCCTCTTCTCCGGCCCTGCTGCTCAGTGGCCTTTGCTTGCACCAGGCCAGTCGCCCAGCATCTCCTGCTCTTCAGACACCTCTCCACGCCCCCGTCCGATCTCATGCAGGCCCAGGGCTCCCTATGCCGTGCACAGGTCGCAGCACAAACATTCAGGTTCCCACAAAGACAGCCCCGACCCCTGCACCCACAGCCTGCAGCACCCACTGCCCCTCACAGGCCCACTCAGCTCTGTGCTTTCTGAAGGCACTCTCGCCCACCCGACGGTGCAGCGCCGCCTTGCACCACAGCCCTTCCAGAAAGGTGATGATTGCAGACTGAAGTAAGACCCGGAAGGCTTGTCCGGCTTCTCAGTCTTCCTCCTCATGCAAGATCCGTCCCCTTGTCGCTCCCTGGGGAAGCTGCACAGATACAGTCCCTGCCCCGGCCCGGCCCTCTGTTTGCCTCCTTGGTCAGTCAGGAGCCTCCAGTTCACACTGTGGACCCAGGGCTGGGATGCCCCGGGCACAGCGGGCTGGCACTGAGCGGGTCCCCTTGTGCAATACAGGGTCTGCCGGCCCGGGCGCTGCGAGCCAACGCCAGTCACGCTCCCGACAAGGTGGCTCCTCGCATGC
>NW_006287077.1:353065-354291 GCF_000327345.1 Myotis davidii | reverse complement strand
GGCCAGAGCGCCCAGCTCTCCCAGCACCAGCGCGTCCACAGCGCGCAGTAGGGCGCTCACCAACCCGGCCCACCTCGGCCTCTGTGCCCACGCGGGGCAGGGGCGGCACACCTGCCCACGGGTTGTGAGGCCTCCGCCCGCCGCAGGGCCCGGCCCGGTAGATGCTCAATAAACAGTAGAAGGAACCTGGTCTGCGTCTCCGCGCGGGTCCCTCTCCAACAACTAACTCCACACACCCACCCTTCCCACTGCGACCTCGCGGTCCCCGAGAGCCGTGACCCCCGAAGAGGTGGCTCCTAGCAGCGCCTGCACGTCTGTGGGTGCCTCCTCTTAGGACTCCAGTGCAGTTTGCACAAGACACACACACCCGCTGCCCGAGCCCGGTGCCGGGAGGGCCTGGAAGGCCTAGTTCTCCTTGGCTGGCAAAGCTCATCGGATGCAGACAAGCAAGCCGGTGCCCGGCAGCCCAGATACGGCCTGGCGCGTGTCTGTCAAACTTTAAACCTGGGAAGACATCCCTGAGGTGAAAAAGCTGGAAGGTTTTATCTGGAAATACACATTCTTGCAGACTTTCCCGCATCCTCCTACGGAAACAGGGTGGGGGCAGGCCCCAGGCCAGTTCCCAGCCCTCCAGCGGGCATTCCCACCACCACCCCCTGCCCCCCCGGGCTGCACGTCCACCCTCACTCCTCTCCATCGTGTCCTGCCTTCCCGCCAGGCACTGGCCCTGGCTTCCCTGGGGCTTTGCAGGTGCCAAGCGCTTGCTGCCTCCCAGAGGCTCAAGCCCCTCCGCAGGCAAACCGGCTGTGCCCTCTGCACCTCCGGTGGCCGTAAGGGTGACAAAAAAGACGCAGCTGCACCGCTTCCAACCCGGCCCCCGCCTCCGTTCGGCCACCCCCTCCCTGGTCCGGCCCCCATGGCCGCCTTTGCCCAGAGTTGTTTGCACGGCTGAGTCGAAGCCATGACGTTAGCCCAGCGTCACCTCTCCAAGGAGCCCACTCCCTGTGCCCAGAGACGGACACGCGGGCCAGGCTGGCCAGAACCGCCACCCGAGACTCTGGCTGGGAAAAGGATGGTCATCCACCCTCACGAGGAGACCAAAGACAAGAGCAGAGCGGCCAGCAAGAACGGGGAGGGAGGGCCCTGACTCCCAGGACCAGTCCCGCCTGCAGCCTGGGAACGCCGGCGTGCACCCCCGCACATCGCCAGCACCCCGCTCTCCTGGG
>NW_006287077.1:352082-352657 GCF_000327345.1 Myotis davidii | reverse complement strand
TCCTGCGCTCGAAACCCACCTCCTCACCGGCCGGAAGATTTCTGCGGTGACGCCGGAAATTGCGGAATCACCCACGTCGCTGCCTCCCGCCCTCCGGAGCATGCTGAGCCGTGATTGGGGGAGAAGCTGAGCCCGCCCCCCACGCCCGTGGCGGCGCCGCGGGACCCCGCCCCCCAAGTTCCCCACATAACACTTCACCGTGCTGACCGTTCTCTGGTACAATAGGTGTTTGGTTACTTTAGCTCAACTAGAATCTCCGCGAGCGGGTGGTTGGGGTTTGCGATGGGACATGAGGGTGCTCCACCCCTTACCCTCCGGACAACACCCCTGGCCTCACCCCAGGCCCTGGCCCCGGCATCACCATGCCCCTGTCTGACCTCCGGGACAAAGGCCTCATTTGACCACCCCCCGCCGCGGTCTGCAGTAGGGCAAGTGGGAATGGCCGGAGCGCGAGTGAGGCGGACTGCACCTGCCCCACTTAAAGATGGCGGCGACACCGTCCCCTGCCAGGAACCTCGAACGTTTCCGGAAGTGACCGAGGGACGCCCCGCACGAGCGGAAATACTCGAGCCCAG
>NW_006287077.1:349063-351503 GCF_000327345.1 Myotis davidii | reverse complement strand
GGCACTGCGCGCGCGGGGGTCGGTGGGATCGGAGGTCAGGGCCTGGGTGATGGGGACCAGCGGTGGGGTGATGCAGTCAGCGGTGTTTCAGGGACTGGGGCACCGGATGGGGCATTCGGGGTGCTCAGAAAGCCGGGCGCCTGGTATTGGGGACCGAGGCGAGGGTCCGGCGGGCACCTGGATGGCAGGCAGAGGAGAGGGGGGAGCAGTGGGTTGCGCTGGGGTCCCCGGGAACATGCGAGTCAGACGGGGGAGCAGGTTTCAGGGCTTGGGATTCATGTGGTCTGACTGGGTGACAGGAGGAGGAGGCAGGGCTAGGGGTGCCAGAGAGGATCAGACAGGGGTGGTGGAGGTGGGAGGCCGGGGCCTCACGGGTCGGGGGGTCAGAACGGAAGCTGGGTTTGGGTTGACAGGCAGGGAGAAGAGGGGAGGGATGGTTGGGACCCGGGATTGGTGAGGGGGTGATACAGGGTATGAGGGGCAGGGTCCTTGAGTTTGGGTGGACAGGTGGAGGCCAGCAGAGTCCACTAGATAATGGGTTATGGCTGCGGGTCCTGGGGTTTGAGGCAGTCAGAGGCTTTGGGGGAACACTTGGGAGTGGGGGCTGCTAGGAGCTGGGTTGGGGGGCCCAGCTGTTGAGTAAAGGGATTTGGGGCTGTGGGTCCAGAGGGCCTGGAGTTTACGCTGGGAAGATACTAGGCCACAGGCACCTTTGAATTTACATGTTTGGGGTGTGTGTGGATCCAGAAGATCCTGCTTGCAGACCGGGGAGGGGAGCAGGGAGAGGGTTGGGGATGTGAGGCACAGCCGGGGACAGAGCCCCAGGGTCCAGGAGGAGACCGTGGGGCCAGCTGACCACCCTTCTCTCTCCTCCCGCTTCCTGGCCTCTTGGTTCCCCGTCTCTGCTGTACGAACCCAGACATAAACGAGCTGAACTTGCCCAAGACGTGTGACATCAGCTTCTCAGACCCGGACGACCTCCTCAACTTCAAGCTGGTTATCTGTCCTGATGAGGTGAGGACACACCCCGCCCGACACCCAGGCACTGGCTGGGCCCTGGCCCGCCCTGCGGAGGGAGACCTGGCTCTCCTGCCAGGCCCTGCAGGACGCGCTCTAGGGCCTTCCTCCTCTCTTCCTCGCAGGGCTTCTACAAGAGCGGGAAGTTCGTGTTCAGTTTTAAGGTGAGTCTCAGGTGGGCTGAGGAGGCAACAGCTGAGGCCCCGCCAGACCCTGCTGGGCGCCTCTCCACCTCCCCTCTCTTCCCGGAGCCAGGTGGGCCAGGGTTACCCGCACGACCCCCCCAAGGTGAAGTGTGAGACGATGGTCTATCATCCCAACATCGACCTCGAGGGCAACGTCTGCCTCAACATCCTCAGGTGAAGGCGCGGCCCCCCTGCTCTCCCTGCCTGCCGGCCAGGCCCCTCACGGCCTCGCACTGAGCCAGTGTCCAGCCCGTTCCTCCCGCTGTGGTCTGTGTCCCTGTGCCTCCGCGTTTCTGTTTCCTTCCTTGTGGCTTGACCTTGACTGTCTCCCTGGCCCGTGCTGCTCTGTGTGCGCCTCCCCCCGGCCTCCTAGCCACCCTGTTCTGTGCCCGGGGCCTGACCTGTCCAGTCCCAGCAGGGCCTGTGGCAGCCGCCCCCCCCACCGGCCCCTGAACCTCATGCTCTCTGCCCACAGAGAGGACTGGAAGCCAGTCCTTACGATAAACTCCATAATTTATGGCCTGCAGTATCTCTTTTTGGTGAGTAGGGCGGTGGGTAGGGCTGGAGAGGTGGGCGCCTCTGCCCCTCAGGCCTTGTTGACCCCCCACTCCTACTGGCCGCAGGAGCCCAACCCTGAAGACCCACTGAACAAGGAAGCTGCTGAGGTCCTGCAGAACAACCGACGACTGTTCGAGCAGAACGTGCAGCGCTCCATGCGCGGCGGCTACATCGGCTCCACCTACTTTGAGCGCTGCCTGAAATAGGGTCGGCGCACACCCACCCCTGCCAGGGCCACAGCCCCGGCGTCCCCTACAAATATTTATTGGGGGCCACAGGTGGAGGGATGCGGCAGCAGGTGGGGTCATTCCACGCCCTAGCCTTGCCTCCCCTTCCTGCCACCGGCTCCTAGTTATTTTTTTTTTAACCACCATGTGATTAAGGTCGGAGCTGCCTCCTCCCGACCCGCTCAGCGATGGGAAATGAATTGGCTTGTCTAGCCCCCCGCTGGGTGCCGCACAGCCTCCCACTCTGGGCTCTGGGGTGGGTGGCCAAGGGGACTGGGTGGCTGGGGCCCCGCCACCCCATTCCTCCACCACTGGAGGTCCCGCCAGGCTATTAAAGGGGAATGTTACTGCATGGCCTGCGCCTCTTCCTTCTGTGGGGCGGGGGGGCGGGCGAGGTCCACCTAGGCTCCTGGGACAAGAGTGTGGTCGCAGGTGGCACTGGCCACCTCTCAG
>NW_006287077.1:346344-347699 GCF_000327345.1 Myotis davidii | reverse complement strand
TGGGCAAGGCCAGGAAGGGATTTGGGGCTGAGGGTCAGGCCTGGGGAGAGGTTGGGAGGGCAGCAGGTTCCTGGCCACATGGGAACTATGAACGGGTTGTTAACACGTTAAGCGCCCAGCCTGTTTTGTCTTCCGGGCGCTTAATGCGGGGCCTCAGGCACCGGGTCGAAGTGAGGAGCCCGTGCAGTGGCTGCTGGGAGCAGTGTGAGCACTGGGGTTAGCCACAGGGGAGGCCTCGGAAGTTCTCCACTGAACGTGGCTCCCTGCCACCTCTGCCCCCTCAGGACGCTGTGCGCATCATGGCCAAGGACCTGGTGCGCACGCGGCGTTACGTGCGCAAGTTCGTGCTGATGCGGGCCAACATCCAGGCCGTGTCCCTCAAGATCCAGACACTCAAGTCCAACAACTCCATGGCGCAAGCCATGAAGGGTGTCACCAAGGCCATGGGCACCATGAACAGACAGGTGCGTCCCTCCCGCCCCCCTCGGCGCCCCACACCTCGGGGCCACACTCACCCTCCCCCCATTGCAGCTGAAGTTGCCCCAGATCCAGAAGATCATGATGGAGTTTGAGAGGCAGGCAGAGATCATGGACATGAAGGAGGAGATGATGAACGATGCCATCGACGATGCCATGGGAGACGAGGACGACGAAGAGGAGAGGTTTGTGGACACCAGGTGGGGGAGGGGATGGAGGCCTGGCCCCCAGAGGGACTGACCCGCGTTCTCCTTCCCCAGTGATGCTGTGGTGTCCCAGGTCCTGGATGAGCTGGGACTGAGCCTGACAGACGAACTATCCAGTGAGTGCGTCCGGCCTTGGCCCCTGACCCCACCCCGACCCCTCTCTGCCTTGCTGCTCTCACAGGGGCTCCAACCCCTCTCCCTGCAGACCTCCCCTCCACCGGCGGCTCCCTCAGTGTGGCTGCTGGAGGGAAGAAAGCAGAGGCCGCGGCCTCCGCCCTGGTGGACGCCGACGCAGACCTGGAGGAGCGGCTCAAGAACCTGCGGAGGGACTGACTGCTCCGGGACCCCCAGGGCCTGCTCACTGTACCCCTTCTGCAATAAAAGCGACTGGACACTAGTCCCTGGCCCTGTGACTGGCCTCGTGTGGGCCAGACCGGGGTCCCCTGGGCAGGAGTCACTCAGGGCGGGTCAGTGTGGCTGCCCAAGGGATCAAGTGCCAGACACGTGGGGGGGGAGGGGGGGGACAAGGATGGTCTAACCCCTCCCAGGCTTCCAGCACCTCAGCCTCCACAGCAGCACCTCCAGATGGGTGGCTTCAGGGAGGGCAGAGGCCCATGTGCCAGGTAAATAGTGCCCACTCCGCCCACCAAGCTCAGATGGTTACAAGCCAGT
>NW_006287077.1:341487-346222 GCF_000327345.1 Myotis davidii | reverse complement strand
ACATCGGACAGCTGGGAACGAATGGCCCCAGCCCTACTTGGCCCACAGAGCTTGGGAGGGATAGATGTCGGCAGAGATCAGACCCAGAAAAACTGCCCCCACCAACCAGGACACGAGGAACTTGTGACGTTTTTATTAAATCCACAGAAGTAAAAACCATATTGTGAGGGGCCGGGGAATGGGGCTACCGAGGAATGGGAGCCAGACCACCAGAGGGGAAGGGCAGGGCTGACAGGACACACCCAGGCTGAGCTGGCTCAGGGGCCATCACCAGGGCCAGCCCCCGCCCCTGCCCTCGCACAGACTCACCTCTGTCAGCTTGTTGAACTGCTTGAACATTCGGCCCACGTCCTGGGCAAACTCTTGAGGGGAGCTGTAGGGGGGCGACAGCTTCTCCTGGAGGCGGGCGCGGGGGCTCCACCAGCACAGCAGAGAACTTGGTGTCGCCAAAGGCCTCATTCATCCGAGTCTCAAAGAAGCGCTGCAGCCCGATGATGGACTGCACGTCCGCCTTGTCCTGGGCAAGAGTTGGGCGGCGGTGGGTTCCCACTCGCCCCAGCCCAGCCCACCAGCCCCACCCAGCCCCCGCCCCTGCCCTCGCACAGACTCACCTCTGTCAGCTTGTTGAACTGCTTGAACATTCGGCCCACGTCCTGGGCAAACTCTTGAGGGGAGCTGTAGGGGGGCGACAGCTTCTCCTGGAGGCGGGCGCGGATCAGGGTCAGGTCCAATGTGCCACCAGGCTGATCCTAAAGGCAGAGGCCACAGGCTGAGGGTGAGGCCAGGCAGCCCGTGCCCCCCACCCCCCACCCCAGGGCCCAGGACTCACCACAGAAAAGCTGGAGTCGGTAGCCAGCTGGTGCAGGGGCCGGCAGGGCTCGTGGCAGAAAAGGGCCAGCAGGACACGCTCACACTTCTGTGGACAGTCGGGCAGGACTCATCAGAGCACAGTTGCAAACGGGAGCGGAGCATGCAGCTGCTGAGCAGCCAAGGGAAGGCCCCCTCACCTGCTGGTTGGCTGGCGAGAGCTTGGCCACCACACCACTGCTGTCCCCGCCGTCCAGGCTCAGGCTGCCGTCCTCCTCCTTCAGGTCAGGCAGCACATGGCAGAGCGAGCAGCTCCACTCCTCCCCGGGCACATCCTGCAGGGCCGGCAGGTGGCAGTCCAGGTGGAAGCAGAACTCGCACTGGTTGCACATGACCAGGTCGCCTGGCTTCTGACAGACGCGGCAGATGGTGGCACTGTCATCCAGGGCACCAGGGCCGCCAGCTGGGGCTGAGGTGCCCTCTGGAGCCACCACCTCCAGGCCAGAGCTGGTGCTGCCACTGGGGGAGACCAGGCGGGGACCCTCCGCCCCAGGGCCCTCCGCCAGAGCCATCAGCACAGGCTTTGTCTCTGGGCCCTCGGTGGCAGGCGGGGCACCGATGGCAGCCTCTGTCTCTTCCTCCTGGAAGGAGATGCTGGGGTTGGGTGTCAGCAGGGTGCAGGCCTCCGCAGAGGTCCTTTACCAGCCATGGTCAACTGGGGACAGGCTCACCTTGACAATGGCCATGCCAGGCAGGGGCTGGGCACCAGGGGTGCCAGGCGCAGCCCCCGGCTGCCCAGCAGCAGCAGCTGCAGCCCCGCGCTCAATGACGATCAGGTTGTAGTCCTCGGTGGTGCTGCCTGGGAAGACCTTGAAGACTGGCGGCTGGCTGTCAGCTGTGAGGTCAAGATCCAGGCGCTCGAGGCTCACCCGGGGCACCTTGCGCATGAGGCCGCTCACTTCACCCTCACCTGAGCGGGACCTGTGGGATGCAGCTTGGTGTGAACACCCCTACCTATCCCTATGCCCACCGGCTCCAAAGGACAGCCACACTCACCGTTTCATGCCTGACACATGGGGCTCTGCACTCATGTAAGAGTCGTCTGCTCAGAAGACAGAGGGGGGGGACGGTGGGTGGAGCTGGTGCACTGGAGCTCTCCCACCTCCCCACAGACCAGACCCCGACCCACTCACCTGACGCGAAGCCATAGCCTTCCTGCACGTCCATGGGCTGCAGACAAAGCAGATGGACTTCAGTGGGCAGGTGTCCCAGAGGACCACACGCCTCCCTCCTCCCCAGGGCCCCTGGCCCTGCTCACCTGGCTGCCGCCAGAGCCCTGCTTGCTGCTCAAGGGTCCCGGAGCCCGGGGAGGGGCCATGGGCGCAGGGCCCGTGGAGTTGGTGCCAGGACGCTCCGCCACGATCTTGCCTGCAGTAAGGAGACACACATGAGGCACAGTTCCTGGAGAGACAGTCAGGGCAGCAAGAGGACGACAAGGACCCACCAAAGGCCTCGGCGCTCTTGGTCCAGGCGTTGAGGTCCCACTGGAACTTCATCTCGCCATGGGGCTCCACGGGGTCCACGATCATCTTGAGAGCCCGGTGCAGCTGGAAGTAGATCTGAGGGTGGAGGGTGGGGGGCGTGTGAGCTCCCGGCAGGAGGTTCCCCGAGCCCCCCACGGGCACCCAGCACACACCAGCTTCTTGGAGAGCAGCAGGGCCGTGTTGTTGTCGCTCTCCAGAGCCCAGGAGGCGAAGCGCAGGATGTGCTCCTGGTGCTTCTGGATCTTGGTCATGGTCCAGTGCTGCCGCTCCAGGCGCTCCTGCTGCCCCTCCGTTACCTTCTGCGCCCGGGGGAGGGGATGTCAGGAAGGAAGAGGATGGCCATGCAAGGATGGCGCCAGCAGAGGGTGTCTGTCCCCGGGGACCCCGCCCCGTAGGCATACCTGGGCATCATTGACCAGCACGCGGCCCCGCTTGTTCAGCTCCTTCATGATCTGCAGAATAGCCATCTTCACGTCCACCTGGACGCGCTTCTGCACGTCGGACACTTGGCGAATGCTGGGGGAGGGAGGGCCAGGTTAGGTCTGGTCAGGCAGACGGCAGCAGCTCAGGGGGACGCCCACATGGCCCTGGCATTCACTTACGAGCTGCGAACCTCCTTGGTGTTCTTCTGCAGGGTGGCGTGCTTGTCCCCGAGGCGCTTCACCAGCGAGGCCAGGAGCTTGCGCTGGTTCCTCACGGCGTCCTCCAGGAACTGGTACCTGAGGGCAGAGAGAGGTGAGCCTGGGCGCTGAGCACGGAACAGGCAGGGCCCCCACCCCCTCGGGACTCACTGGTGGTCCTTGTGGGCGTTGAGCTGGCAGTCCCGGCAGGTGAGGGTGTCGCAGCTCTCGCAGAACAGCACGAGTGGCTCGTGCTTGTGCACGTTGCAGTACACTGTGCGCTCCCCATCTCGGGACTTGGCTGGCCCTGGGGAACAGGTGCCGCAAAGACAGCACATCCTCAGCACCTCCAGCTCCGGGGACCTCACTCCCGTCTATTGCGAAGCCCAGAGGGCCCTGCAAGGGTGGCCAGGAAAGGGCACAGGCCCCCGAGGCCAAATCCTTGCTCCCAAAACCCTCTGCCCAAGCCCAGCTGAGACCCCACACACAGGTCAGTCCCACTTCCAGCTCCTCCAGGAGATGCAGTGTGAGGATGACAGACACGGAGAGCTTCTATGCCTCCAACAGCCCCCCTCCTCCTCCATTCAGCTGGCTGTCCAGCAAGCGGGGGGATTCCGGAGGCTCTGGCAGCCCAGCACAAAGAATATTTGCTTTCTGGCACACACAAGCATCAAACCAGGGCCTAGAGACCACTGCTGGGGGTGGTGCCCTCCCCGCTCCAGGCCCACAGGGGCCATGTGAGCCTGAGGCTAGAAGGTGAGAGGTCAGCCCCGGTTGCTAGGACAGGTGCAGGCCACTCCTGTGAGGGAGGGTGCAGAGCTCAATTAAACCACCCAATGGGGACGCCTTCCTGTCCCACCTCAGCGCCTGTCACCATGAGAAAGGTGTTTGGGAATCCGTTCCTTTCCTCCCCAAATCCACAAACATCCCAACTATACCAACCCTCCCGGACAGACCAGCCAGGCTGGGTTCCTCCAACACTGCCTCCTCCTGCACCCTGACCTCTGCCTGAACCCTCCCCACCAGCAGCATCCTGGGCCGGAGCAGCCCAGGCAACTACCAAAGGGCCACTAGTGGGAGTTACAGATCAAAACCCAAGGGAGACTCAGAAGGCATCCAGCCTGTCTTCAGGCCACTGACAGCAGCCACAGGAGGTGCGGAAGCCCCGATGACCTTGGAGATAAACCCTCCAGGACTCCCTGCAGGTTCCGGCCTGAGGTCTCTCCCAGCTCACCAGGCAGATACCACAGGCCTCTCGCTCAGAGTCCTGAGCCAGGTGCCAGGCGCCAGGCAACCCCAGGTCCAGGAGGCCCCTCGCTTTCCAGGTCCTCACACTCCAGTGTCTGCACCTGCCAGTCCCTCCACCAGCGGCTCTTCCCCTCCCTGGGGCTTCCCTGACCCACCGAGGTCCCTGCCCACTCCCCCACCCCCCATGGCCGCTCCCCTCCCACCTGGACCAGGAGAGCCAGCGTCCCAGAGCCCCAGCGCCCCACTCCTGCCCTGGCCTTTGCAGTCCTGACCCCAGAGAAGCCCCAGGGCCCACCACCCGCAGCCACGTCATGAGCGGCGACAGCAGGCCCAGGGGGGCCTCCCCCGCGGGCGGCGTACCGGTGGAGCGCACTGTGTGGTCCTTCGTGTACTTCACCCGCTGGTGCGCCTCCACGCAGGTCTCACACAGGGGCTCGGAGCACTCCACGCAGTAGCTGGTGGCCGGGGCGTTGTCCTCGCAGCTGGTGCAGCACTGGGGGCGAAGGCAGAGTCAGA
>NW_006287077.1:338711-338965 GCF_000327345.1 Myotis davidii | reverse complement strand
CCCAGCACCTGCAGGGGGGGCAGTTCCAGCAGAAAGAGGGCAGAGGCCTGAGGCTGGCGGCCCCGGGGGCAGGTGCGGAGGGGGGTGGGAGCTCGGGGCTGCACAGCCGCTGGTGACCCTGTTACACACAGGCCCTCACTGGCAACTGGGCCTGAGGCTTTTTTTTCTAATAAGTAGACATGTCCTTTTTAAAATTTATTTTATTGATTTCTTACAGAGAGGAAGGGAGAGGGATAGAGAGTCAGAAACATCGA
>NW_006287077.1:338359-338580 GCF_000327345.1 Myotis davidii | reverse complement strand
TATCCACTGAGCCACACCGGTTAGGGCGGTCCTGTGGCTTCTTTCTTTTTCTTCTTTCTTTCTTTCTTTCTTTCTTTCTTTCTTTCTTTCTTTCTTTCTTCTTCCTTTTCTTTCTTTTTCTTTCTCTCTTTCGGGGCAGGGTGAACATCACCAGGATCTCCTGGGGCTCCTCAGAACCCACAGTGGCTGCCTGCCCAGGAGCCCCGTCTCTGGCCACCAGG
>NW_006287077.1:332604-338224 GCF_000327345.1 Myotis davidii | reverse complement strand
CTTCCCTTCCCAGCCCAGAGCCAGCCCCCCCCAAACCAGCAGAGTTCCAGCAGCGGCCTTAGGGCCCCTCACACCCCGGCCAGGCCACACCCAGCCCCTGGCTTAAGTGGGGCACCCAAGCCCACCCCAACCCCCCGGGTGGCTCAGAGGTTGGGCCTGGACCCATAAACCAGGAGGTCAGGGCTCCATCCCCCGTCAGGGCACATGTCCAGGTTTGGGGCTCAATCCCCACGGGGGCCGGGCAGTAGGCAGCTGATGGGCCCAAATTTCTCTTATCACTGATGTTCCTATCTCTCTCTCCCTCTCCATTCCTCTCTGAATGGAGAGGGAGAGAGAGATTGATCTCTGAAATCAATAAAAATATACTTTTTTGAAAGTCCTAACCGGTGTGGCTCAGTGGATAGAGCGTCGGCCAGCGGACTCAAGGGTCCCAGGTTCAATTCCGGTCAAGAGCATGTACCTTGGTTGCAGGCACATCCCCAGTCGGAGATGTGCAGGAAGCAGCTGATCGATGTTTCTCTCTTGTCGATGTTTCTGACTCTCTATCCCTCTCCCTTTCTCTCTGTAAAAAATCAATAAAATATATTTTTTAAAAGAAATAGAAAAAAAAATAAAACAGTGACAATCACTGACACCCAAAGAATCCACCCTATCCATGAGTCCTTGACGGTTCTCAGCCAGAAAAATAGCCCATCTGTCGGCATCCGCTGCCACCTCACGCCAGCCCCTCACCAGCCCCTGGCTCTGAGAATCCGGCCCAGATCCCGCCTCCCAGGGGAGCTGTCATCCAGAGGAACAGAACGGGCCGGTTCTGCTTTAGATAATGACACGCTAGGATTTGGAAAACATCCAACCGATAATGAGATTCCTGAGCAGGCCAGGGTTATCCGTGTGGACACCCTGAGGTGAACAGAGGGTCATGGGGCCAGCGTGGCCATCAGGGAGGGGGCAGATGAGTGGGCAGGGACCTCCAGGCTGTGACTGCCCCCGAGTCAGGGTGTGGGAACCCTAAAGAAAGCACGGGGATGTTCAAGGCCAGTGTGAGCGTGGGGGGCCTGTCCTGGGTACACGGGGGCCGACTTTACCAGCTGCAGGTGCAAAAGCGAGGACACAGGACGCACGACCTTACTGTCCGACCCAGGGGGGCCCTTCCATAGCCCACGGGCTGAGGTTCAGCAAGAAGCCTCCTTTGTCTAAATTGGTACAAAGTATGTTACTGACCAGCCCGTATGTGGCTGCCTGGTCCACTGCTAGGTTTGTTTGTTGCTTTTTCAATATATTTTATTGATGCTACAGAGAGGAAGGGAGAGGGAGAGTGAGAAAAGAATCAATGAGAGAGAAACATTGATCAGCTGCGTCCTGCACGCCCCCTCCTGGGGATAGAGCCTGCAACCCAGGTGCCCTTGACCGGAATCGAACCCGGGACCCTTCAGTCCAAGGCCAACACTCTACCCACTGAGCCACACCGATTAGGGCGGGGCTGCTCAGCAGACAGACTATCGGCCCGAAGACGGAAGGGTCCCAGGTTGGGTTCGATTTCCGTCAAGGGCAGGTAGCACGGTCGCAGGCTCAATCCCCGCCCCGGTCAGTGCACCTGGGGGAGGTAACCAATCTATATGTCTCTCTCATCATGTTTCTCTCTGTGTGTCCCTCTCCCCTCCACTCCCTCTAAAAATCAATGGGAAAATGTCCTCGGGTGAGGAATAACAACAAAAATAATAAAAAATATATCTATTCTTAAACACATCACTTATAAAATAAATATATGTATCCTTGGGTGAGAATTAACAAAAAAAAATAGGATGCTGGGTCACAAGATGGTCAGCTCACTGACAATGGTCGGTTGTACACACACAGGGAATGAGAGAGCCCTGGGAGCCAGGTGTCCCGCGGGAAAGGCTGGGAAAGGGGGTAAAGGCTTCCAACTCACACCTGCTCCCGCCCAGGGCCCCGCCCAGGACCAGGGAGTGAGGCGAAGCCATTGAGAACCTGGATTTAGAACAAAACATTGTAATCTGGTTGCAATGGGCTCCTTAAAGGAAGGGAAGGGCCAGGGTGTGTCACCTCTGGGGGCTTCCTTTGCCTCTAAGCTGAGAGAGAGAGAGAGAGAGAGAGAGAGTTGGTTAGAGCGTCTTCCCAATATGCCACGGTTTGGGCATCAATCCCCAGTCCGGGCACATACAAGAAGCAACCGATGAATTCCTAAGTCAGACATGGAACAATAGGTTGTTAGGTCTGACCAGATAATTGAATCCAGCCCTGGCTGGTGTGGCTCAGTGAGCAGAGCCTCGGCCTGCAGACTGAGGGGTCCCGGGTTCGATTCCGGTCAAGGGCACATGCCCAGGTTGCGGGCTCAATTGCCAATATGCGGCGTGCAGGAGGCAGCCGATCAATGATGGCCATCATTGATGTTTCTCTCTCTCCCTCTCCTTTCCTCTCTGAATCAATAAAAATATATTTAGAAGAAAAAGCCAGCCTAGAGTCCTTTAAGACCTCTGACTCCCGGTCCCTGGGTACTGGAGCCATTTGGGGACTCATCTCATAATAATAACAGTGTAATATGCTAATTAGAATGCTAATTAGACCGGATGTCCTTCCAGACAAAGCAGGGGAGGGAAGGGGGGTGCAAGGGAAGTCAGGGTCCCAGGCGCCAGAGGGAAGCCGGTGCCGGTACCTGGCAGCTGGCGGAAGGATTGCCTACTTTTTTTAAAAATATATATTTTACTGATTTTTACAGAGAGGAAGGGAGAGAGATAGTCAGAAACATCGATGAGAGAGAAACATCGATCAGCCGCCTCCTGCACATCCCCCACCAGGGGTGTGCCCACAACCAGGTACATGCCCTTGACCGCACTCGAACCTGGGACCCTTGAGTCTGCAGGCTGACACTCTATCCACTGAGCCACACCGGCCAGGGCAGGAAGGCCTACTCTTGCACCAATTTCGTGCATTGGGCCTCTAGTAGATTTATAATCCCTCACCACCCTCGGTCTGGTCTCCTCGTTCCTCCTTCAGCGACCCTAACACAAATTGATCTCGATCTCTCTCTCTCTCTCCTCTCTCTAATATCAATCAATAAAATAAAAATTAAAAAAAAAACTTTTTGCTAAAATTTTGCTTTTAGTAAATACAGGAAACACACACAAAAAAGACAAGGAAAATAAATTGCTGGCTTGCGGATGAGAGTGTCCCAGCCTGTTCTCCATGTTTCCTGGCCTTTTAAACTTTTCAAAATCGACCCCAGTCCTAGCCAGTTTGGCTCAGTGGATAGAGCGTCGGCCTGTGGACTCAAGGGTCCCGGGTTCGATTCCGCTCAAGGGCATGGGCCTTGCCTGCGGGCACATCCCCGGTGGGGGTCGTGCAGGAGGCAGCTGATGGATGTTTCTCTCTTACCAATGTTTCTGACTCTCTATCCCTCTCCCTTCCTCTCTGTAAAAAATCAACAAAATATATTTTATTTAAAAATCAACCCCAACAGCCCAGGTGTGTGGGGACCCTGGATGGCGGAGGTACTTGCTATAATAGAGAAGATTTCAGTGCAGGTCTCCTGCCCACCCGGTTTCCTCAGGCAGGTCCAGGAGGCCGAGAGGACGTTCTTGATCTTCGCGTTTTACATATGAAAGCAAATTAAGCCTTTCTGTGTTGCAAATATTCCTCACCCCTGCCCCACCCGACACCCTCCTGGGCGATCCACTGATACTGGACGCTTCCTTTTTCCTAAATCTTTTCTCCATCCTATCAGAGAGGCTAAACACCTCCCTGCTGGCACCTCCCTGCTCAGGGCCCACCCTCCGTCTCAACACTGTCCTGGTATCAGGATGCATTGTTTTTTAAATATATTTTATTGCTTTCAGGGAGGGCGGGAGAGGGAGAGAGAAAAACATCACTGATGAGAGAGAATCATGGATCGGCTGCCTCCTGCACGCCCCCCACAGGGGATCGAGCCTGCAACCCGGGCTTAGGCCCTGACCAGGACTCCCCAACGTGACCTCCTATGGCCACACCGACTGGGCCCAACATGCCTTTTTCCTGGAGACATGCCCATTGTCCCAAGGGAGGCTCCAGGCCTCCTGAGGTGTGTGTCTGGGTCGTGGAACCGGCATCTCACACCTGGCACAGCCAGAGGGCTTGATGGCTGAGGGCTGGGCTGCAGCCATGGGCAGTGGGTGCCTAGAGGGGACCCTGGCTGGGAAGCCCGCCGGCCTCAGGGCAGCGGATGGTGCAGGGAGCTGGGAGCCAGGCTGAGGCCTGACTGCCTTGAAGATTCTGAGAGGCCTGGAATTTTCAGTCCTTCAGGCCACACCAGCCCCTCCCTGGCTCACTAAACCTGTGCCCCAGGCGGCTCTCTCTAAGGAACACCTCCCTTAAACACATTTAAGCCGCCTTGCTGCTCTGTTACTGGAAAGGGGCCTTGCCCTTGGTCCAGATCTGCCTAGGGCTGGTGTGTGGGTTCCTGACTTCGTGCAGGAGAAATTCCACAAGACTCCAGATGACCGTGAGGGAACATTTATTAAAGCCGGAGACAATCAGACAAGAAAGAATGAACAGAGAGCGAAGCTGGGCTGCCCTAGCTCTCGGGGAAGTCAGAGAGAAGGGGGCCTGGGGACCAGGTTCAGGGGTGAGCTGGGACGAGCTGCTGCTACCCAGGGCTCCGCTGGTTGCAAGCCTCCTCATGGGGTCCTTTAGGGTTCGGGAGACGCAAAGCTGTGGGGGAAGAAATGGAGGAAGGAGAGGGGACAGGGAGTGGCCGTGCCGTAGGGAGGGCACAGCCTGGGCCCTTTGTCCTGAGTCTTGCATCTGGAATGCGGAAGCCCTAGAGGAGGTCTCGGGGCGGGTTTCAGTGTGTCAGTGTTTGAGGGGCGCTGCGTCAGGGCCGGGGTCTCCTAGGATTGGCCAGTGGCAGGGGAGGGAGCTGTCAGTCACCACAGCTGGGCCTGGTGTCGCCCACCTGGTTCGGCTGCTTTTCTGGGCCTGGAGCTCGATGGTATTTCCAGGGAGGCGGCCTTCCCGGTCGGCTGTGAATTGCTCTGCGTTTGTTCATCTCTCGGTCTCATTTTCCCGTTCATTCCACTGGTCCTGGCTCACCGGCCTGTGTCATCCGCACCCCTTCGCCCCCACCCCTTCGCCCAGGGGCAGCTTCCTCACCTCTGTGGTTTTCTTTTCCTTTTTTTTTCTTTTTTTAAAAAATATATTTTATTGATTTTTTACAGAGAGGAAGGGAGAGGGATAGAGAGTCAGAAACTTTTTTTTTGTGCACCAGGTGGGGGGCGTGCAGGAGGCAGCCGATTAAGGTGTCTCTCTTATCATTGATGTTTCTATCTCTCCTCCCTTCCTCTCTGAAATCAATAAAAATATTAAAAAATTAAAATCCTTATTGATTCGAGAGAGAGAGAGAGAGAAACATTAACGGAGGAAGAACTGGCCTGTTGCTTCCTGTACCATCAAACCCACAACCTGGTTATGTGCCCTGACCGGGAGTCGAACCCTCAACCCTTTGGGGTTTAGGAAGGTTCAGAGGTCAACGCCCAACCACTGAGCCACGCTAGGTGGACTGCTGTTCGTGATGTAGACACACTGTAGTCCCTCCCTGAGTGAAAGCACCTACAAAACTGCTCATTTC
>NW_006287077.1:325479-332571 GCF_000327345.1 Myotis davidii | reverse complement strand
TCTTTTTATTTCAGAGAGGAAGAGGGTGAGAGAAGCATCAATGATGAGAGAGAATCATTGATCGGCCGCCTCCTGCACGCCCCACACTGGGAATCAAGCCCACAACCTGGGCCTGTGCCCTTGACCGGAATCAAACCCGGGACCCTTCAGTCCGCAGACCGACACGCTATTCACGGTGCCAAACCAGCGAGTGCTGAACTTCCTCTTATAATTTGGGGGGAAAAAATAAATAACCATAACCCTGTGCCCTGGGCTGCACTATTCCCCCAAATGCCCCATAACCATGGTGACAAAGGCCTTTGGAGAGAAAAGCAAAACATGTTTTCCCAAGGCCTGAGCGGAGTCGGGGTGTGGGGGTTTTCCCTCTTGTTCTGCACCCTCCCTCCTCAGCGTCCTCACGCATTCCTTTCCACCTGCCCTGATGCTGTTCCAGCCTGTATGTCTGGACAGTTGGTTCCCCTCTGACCCCCAATCCCCCCTGCACGTCGGACCTCGTAGGATGGGAGAACGAGACGGTGGAGGTGCCTGACACACGCTGGTAGGCAGAAAGGAGACGTCTGGCCTGAGGGAGGCAATGGGAGGTATTGGTTCGATGGAAACAGTGGCCTTGGTCAGACGCTTACCGAGTGCAGGTCCGGAATTTCTGTATTTGATTTTAGGGAGAGGAAGGGGCAGTGAAAGAGAGAGAAACATCAGCTGCGTCCTGCACGCCCCCTACTGGGGACTGAGCCGGAAACCCAGGAGGTGCCCCGACCACGCAGCCTGGACACCTCTGTGCCTGGGACAAGTCCAGTCAACGGAGCCACGCCAGCCAGGCCTGCTGCTTCCTAACCAAGGACCAGGGACTCCATATCTTCGAACAGCACCCGCCTGCACCCGCCTGCACCCGCCTGCTCGCTGCGGCCAGAACCCCAGGCTGCGGCCTTGCTCGGTCTCACAAAGGCTGCGCCCAAGGGTGGGCCGGCCCAGGCTCTCCCGGGAGCTCTGGGGAGAAATCCGCTTCCCAGCTCATCCAGGTGGGCGGCAGGAGGAATCCAGGTCCCTGCGGTTGTGAGACTGAGCCCCTGTTTTCTCTCTTTTTTTCTTTTCCTTTTTAAATATATTTTTATTAGCTTCAGAGAGGAAGGGAGAGAGACATCAGTGATGAGAGAGAATCATGGATCGGCTGCCTCCTGAATGGCCTCTACCAGGGATGAGCCCGAAACCCAGGTATGTGACCCCAGCTGGAATCAAACCCGGGACCATTCAGACCACAGGCCGATGGATGTTGTTAGTTTGTGTGGGTCCACAGGCCAAATGCTCTATCCACTGAGCCAAACTGGCTACGGCCATTGATCTTTTCAAGAGAGTGAAAGAGAGAGGGAAAGGCAGAGAGAAATATTGATATGAGAGAAACACACAGATTGGTTGCCTCCTGCACACGCCCTGGTCAGGAGCCTGCAACCAAGGTACGTGCCCTTGACCAGAATCAAACCCGGGACTCTTTTGTCCGCAGGCTGATTCTCTATCCATTGAGCCACACTGGCCAGGGCGGCTTCTTCTCCTTGTCCCTGTCCTTGTCCTTGTCCTTCTTTGTAACAGCACATTTATTGGGTAAATTACAGAGGTAGAAAAAGTAAATTCTAGCCTTAGCTGGTGTGGCTCAGTGGATAGAGCGGCGTCGGCCTGCAGACTGAAGGGTCCCGGGTTCGATTCTGGTCAAGGGCACATTCTGGGGTTGTGGGCTCCATCCCCAGTCAGGGGGCTTGCAGGAGGCAGCTGATCCAGGATTCACTCTCATTGGTGATGTTTCTATCGCTCTCTCCCTCTCCCTTCTTCTTGGAAATCAATAAAAATATGTATTTTTTTAAAGTAATTTCCGGAAGACATGGGCTTAGGAAACAAGTGATGGAGGCAAAGGAAGGGCCCTTGGAGCTTGAGAGTGAGGAAGCTCATGGTGAAGTGTTGGGGGAGGGGAGAGAGGGCGAGCAGGTCCCTGTTTTCTTGCTGTTCTTTCTTTTTTTTTTTTTTAACATATTTTATTGATTTTTTTTATAGAGAGGAAGGGAAACAGATAGACAGAAACATCATGAGAGAGAAACATTGATCAGCCACCTCCTGCACACCCCTCACTGGGGATGTGCCCACAACCAAGGTACATGCCCTTGGTTGGAATCAAACCCGGGACCCTTCAGTCCACAGGCCGAGGCTCTATCCACTGAGCCACACCGGTCAGGGATTCTTGCTGTTCTTCAGCTCTTCTCAAATTCTCGACCCCACACTCACCCCTATATTCCCTGTTACATGGCCCCTCCCGCCTTCAAAGGCCCCAGAGTCCTAATTCAAGTGTCTCTCCTGTTCCTTCTCTGTTGTGGTCGGCAAACCGCGGTTCACGAGCCACATGCGGCTCTTTGGCCCCTTGAGTGTGGCTCTTCCTAAGCCTGAGGAGTCCCCTCATTAAGTTAATAAGAATGTACCGTCAGAACTGGTTTAGCTCAGTGGATAAAGCTTCGGCCTGCGGACTCAGGGGTCCCGGGTTCGATTCCGATTGGGGCATGTGCCTTAGTTGCGGGCACATCCCCGGTGGGGGGCGTGCAGGAGGCGGCTGATCCATGTTTCTCTCTCATGGATGTTTCTGGCTCTCTATCCCTCTCCCTTCCTCTCTGTAAGAAATCAATATATATATAATATATATATATATAAAGAATGTACCTACCTGTATAGTTTAAATTTAAAAAATTTGGCTCTCCAAAGAAATTTCAATCATCGTACTGTTGATATTTGGCTCTGTTGACTAATGAGTTTGCCGACCGCCGCTCTAAGGGCCCTGGGTCGACCCTCACATCCCGGGATCGTCTCCGTACGGTGAGGTCAGCTGACTCACAACCTCAGTGACAGCGGCCGTTTTGTGGGGGTTCCGGAGGGAACCCTGGAGGGGGCATCTTTAGAACTGTGCCCCCTCCAGGACATGACTCCCGATGCATTAGATCCACTGGAGTCGGGTCTGGGACAGGCCGATGCAGCCGTGGGCACCTCCATTCCTGTTTAGGTGGGAGAGGCAGCGGCTGTCTGTCCAAGTGAAGGGCAGCGTTCACAGAGGCCGCGTGACAGAGGATGGGGGGGAAACTCGAGACCAGGGAGGGCCCCCGAGGGAGGTGGTGGCAGGTGAGCAGTGTGAGAGGGGACTGCGCAGGCCAGCCTGGGGGTGGGCACAGCAGGAGAGGGGTGGCTGAGGCTGAACGGAGCAGACACAGGGGACGAGGCAGGCCACGGTGAGGGGCCACTTTCTGAGCGAGGACAATGGAGCCATTAGGAACGAGTTTTATTATTTATCTATTTACAAAAATATATATTTTAAAGATATATTTTTTTTTACTGATTTTGGAGAGGAAGGGAGAGGGAGATAGAAACATCAATGATCAGAGAGAAAACCATTGATCAGCTGCCTCCTTCAAGCCACCACTGGGGATCGAGCCTGAGACCTGGGCATGTGTCCTGACCGGGAATCAAACTGTGACCTCCTGGTTCATAGGTGGATGCTCAGCCTCTGAGCCACGCTGGCCAGGCTAGACTTGAGTGTTGTGGTTTTAAATTTATTTATTCATTTTTAATATATTTCTATTGATTTCTGAGAGGAAGGTGCCGGGAGCCGGTCCCTCCTTGCTGTTTCAGGGGACCTGGCATATATGGCATACTGTTCTTAATATGTTTGCTCACCTTCTTGGCACTATGTGTTTTAACCAAGGTCACCTCTCCGAGAAAGGTTGTTTCCCCAGGTAGGGATTTCCCCTGAAGTTAGGGAGGGAATAAAACCCCTTCACTAAGTGCCAGGCGGGTAATTAATCTCTTTAACTACGAACAATCACGCTTAAGCTACATAATTTTTGCTCCCTGGAATGATAAGAAACGCCCTAACCTTTGGAATAGAGATTGATAGGAGTGGAATCAACTGGTATAAATACAGATGTAACAAGACAACAAGACACAGAACCTACACACAGAACCGAGACACAGAACCTAGAGACAGAACCTAGCGAGAGAACATGACTAGAACCTGGTGCCTGAACCTGGCTGGAGAACCTAGCAAGAGAACATGGACACAGAACTTGGCTGGAGATTGTGGCTGTCTCTGTGTCATTCCTTCTTCGCCGACTCCGTCCACACCTTTCGGGACCCCTGGACCGGCTGGGATTGGACCCCAGCAGGAAGGGAGAGGGAGAGACAGACAGATCAATGATGAGAGAGAATCATTGATTGGCTGCCTTCTGCACGCCACTGGGGATGGAGCTCACAACCCCGGGCAGGTGCCCCCTGTCGGAATCGAACCTGGGACCCTTCAGTCCGAAGGCCGACGGTCTATCCACTGAGCCACACTGGCTAGGGCTGGACTTGAGTTTTAATGAGCTTCCTCAGGTCAGGAAAGGCTGCAGGGGGAGGAGGGGTAAGCCCCTGCCTGGCATAGTCCCCTTCCCCTCCACGACATGAGGCTGAGGCGTGCTGAGGTTCTGGGGGATCTTTAGACCTGAGGTCCAGGTCCTCCCGCTCCCTCCAGCCCCCAAGGGTAGAGCATGAGGTCGGGCCGGCCCCACTGCCGCACACCATGGGGTGGGCCTGGTTCATGCAGGAAAGAAACAGGAGAGACCTAGGCTGCTCCCTGTGCCCAGACAGCCCTTCCCACAGACTCTGCCCTTGTGGCTTCGGGCCTTTGGGGTCTGGTAGCTCACGCCCCCTGCAGAGGTAGGACCCATCTCACCCACCCCTACCCAGCCCCTTTTCCGAGCTCTGGGGCAGTCGTTCAGGTCCATATGACTCCATTTATTTGTCAGGACTCGTCCTGGGGCAGGAGGAGGGGGCGTAAGGGGCATCCAATCAGGCTACCTCCACCTTCTACCTGGGACCCAGGACCCAGGCTCAGGCACCAGGCAGAAAGTGGGCATCAAGGTCGGATGGGGTCTGCTCCCCCCAATACTAGCGAGCCCTCCTCCTGCTTGCACCCTCACTTCTGCTTGCACCCCCTCCTGCTTGCACCCCGACTCCTGCTCGCACCTCCCAGCGTCCAACCTGATTTTTTATTTTTTATTTTATTGATTTTTCACAGAGAGGAAGGGAGAGAGATAGTTAGAAACATCGATCAGCCACCTCCTGCACACTCCCTACTGGGGATGTGCCCGCAACCCAGATACATGCCCTTGACCGGAATCAAACCTGGGACCCCTCAGTCCGCAGGCCGAGGCTCTATCCACTGAGCCAAACCGGTTTCAGCGACCCGCTGATTGACAGCGCAGGCCCTGCTTCCTCCCCGTCTTTAGGGCGATGCCAGAAGTGTACTGCAGCCCAAAGAATCCTCGCCACCCTGCTGTCCCTGTGTCTGCGTCTTTTTTTTTTCTTTCTTGATGCTTCAATTTATTTCCTCTCAGAATTTAGGATCTTCCCCCATTTTTTTATTTAAAAATATATTTTATTGATTTTTTTAAAATATATTTTATTGATTTTTTACAGAGAGGAAGGGAGAGGGACAGAGAGCTAGAAACATTGATGAGAGAGAAACATCGATCAGCTGCCTCCTGCATACTCCCCACTGGGGATGTGCCCGCAACCAAGAAGGTACATACATGCCCTTGACCAGAACCGAACCCAGGACCCGCAGGCCGACACTCTATCCACTGAGCCACACCGGCCAGGGCAGGATCTTCCCCTTTAATTAACCCCCCAAACCTTCTTGGCAAGAGATGAACAAACAGAGTCACATCCAGAATCTCAATTCAAGGCGGGAGCAGGAAGTGGCAGCTCAGAGCACCAGGGAGTAAAGGCAGGGAGGGCCCCGCCCCTCCTCTGCTCGCACGAGAGTGTGGGGAGCAGGGCGGGGCCAGCCCCCCATCAGAGGTTCTTGGGTCAGGAAGTGGGAGCATGAACACATCTCCCATCACTTGGTCCCCACAAGGCAGCTGCCTCACGCTCCAGAGAGGCACCTCAGGGCCCTGGGCGCGGTCACTGCTGACAGCCTAAGCGTAGCTCCCTCCATTCCCACCTAAGCGCCTCCTCCCGCACAGCACAGCTCCGGCCACAGCTCCCAGCAGAACCAGGCCCCCAGCGATGCCCATGATGACGATGATGGAGGTCTGAGTAGGTGGCTCCCATCTCAGGGTCAGAGGCTCAGGCAGCCCCTCATGCTGCACATGGCACGTGTATCTCTGCTCCTCTCCAGGGGGCACCCCCACGGCCGCCCACTTCTGGAAGGTGCCGTCCCCCGCAGGCCTGGTCTCCACCAGCTCCATGTCCTGGGTCTGGTCCTCCCCGTCACGCTGCCAGGTCAGGGCGATGTCCGCAGGATAGAAGCCCAGCGCCCAGCACCTCAGGGTGACCTCACGGGCGGAGACGGGGTGGTGGGTCACGTGAGCCTTTGGGGGGTCTGCGCGCTGCAGGGTCTCCTTCCCTCTGTCCAGGTACATGAACAGCGACTCCACACACAGGCCCTCCAGGTAGCTCCTGTAACGCTCTGCTGCACCGACCGCCTCCCACTTGCGCCGGGTGATCTGAGCCGCCGTGTCGGCCGCGGTCCAGGAGGTCAGGTCCTCGTTCAGGGCGATGTAGTCGCCGCCGTCGTAGGCGTATTGCTCGTACCCGCGGAGGAGGCGCCCGTCGAGGCCCACGTCGCAGCCAGACATCCTCTGGAGGGTGTGAGGCCCGTCCTCGCTCTGGTTGTAGTAGCCGCGCAGGCTCTGCAGTCCCACTCGGTAAGTCTGTGCGGTTTCCTTGCTGATCTGCGTGTTCCGGTCCCAATACCCCGACATCTCCCGTTCCACCCACGGCTGCTGCATCCACGGCGCCCGCGGCTCCATCCTCGGACTCGCCGCGTCGCTGTCGAACCGCACGAACTGCGTGTCGTCCACGTAGCCGACGGAGAGGAAGCGGGGCTCCCGGCGGCCGGGCCGGGACACGATGGTGTAGAAATACCTCAGGGAGTGGGGGCCTGGGGGGCGGACGGAGGGCAGGGCCGGGGCTGGACACGCGCCTTCCCGGCCCCGCGCCCCCGCCGGGTCCCCTCGCTCCTCCCCGCACCGCCGCCCCCTCCGACCCCGCACTCACCGGCCCAGCTGGGGGTCAGGACACAAG
>NW_006287077.1:323418-325070 GCF_000327345.1 Myotis davidii | reverse complement strand
GAGGAGGAGGAGACTGGCGGGGAGCAGGGCGGGGGGCGGAAAAGGAAGGGCTGCCCCCCTGCGGGTCGATGCACAGGTTCCTGCCCCCACCCCGCGCGCACACTGCGAGTCCTTAGACGCCGGGCGAACGGGCACGGGGAGGATGCTGGCGCGGAGGCCACAGCACGTGCAGACTTGGCTCATTTGCGAAATTGCCAGGAATTAATTCTTCGTACCGCGGCCTCTGAGCCGAGGCGGGGCCCGGACCTGTTAGGAGGGAGCAGGCGCCCCCCTGGCGGCCGCTTGGGGAACAGACCGCGAGGTGGGGGGTGGGGTGAGAAGGGGCGGTCCCTGCATCCAGCCAGCAGTCCCCGCCGGTGGGGGGCGGGGGGCGGTGGAGGTGTGTGCAGTGGTCTCAGGGGCTCGTGCAAGAAAGGGGGGTGGGTTCTGGTCCCAGCAAAGAGGGTTCGGGCTGGAGGAGCTGCAGGGGTGAGTCAGATCTCCGTGGGCCAGGCCGGGCTCACCTCCTCCCCGACCTGGAGATGTGTGGGGTGAGCGAGGTAGATGGAGGGGAAACTGAAGCCGAGAGCGTGGTGCCCACTTGACGGGGGAAATAGAGCTGCTCAGATTCCCAGGATCCCTTGGGGGGGGTAACCCCTCTTTCTAGTGCCTGCGGGTGGGCAGTGCGGGGATAGTGAGGCCACATTGCTCAGCGATGCTCCACCTGCACCCACGCAGTCACACACCCCTGCACACAGGCCCCCTCTGTATTCCCACCCATGTTGGGGGGGAGGGGCAGAAACCACGTGTTTCCCTCCCGTGGGGCAGCTGCTTGGCTAATGCCCCCCCTACTCAGAACCCTGTGTGACTGTGCACACCCCTGGTCACTCAGTCCAGGGCACAAACCCCCGGTTCTGTGGCAGCAGACGGGCTCGGCCGCGGATGCTCTGACGTTGGGGTGTGGGGCAGGGGCGGATCAGGAAGCAGCCACAGTGGAGGGGGTGCAGCCATCTGGGGTGGCCAGTGAGCCAGTTCAGGATGCAGGTCTCTGCCCTCGTCTCTGCAGAGCTGCCCCCCGGATGGGGATGCTGGGAGATTGATTGATAGGTATTGGAGTTGGGGGAAGGGTGGGTGGGTGGACCTAGACAGGGGACCCGGCCCTGGAGCCTCGCCTGCCTGGGTAGTAAGCGACACTGGGGGAGGGGGAGGCGGGGTGTAAACCTTTTAAAAATATTCATTTTTCATATATATATGTATTTTATTTCAGAAGAAGGGAGAGGGAGAGATGGGAACATCAATGATGAGAGAATCATTGATCGGCTGCCTCTTGCACGCCCCCTACTGGGTGGGGATCGAGCCCACAACCCAGGCATGCGCCCTTGACCGGGATCGAACCCGGGACCCTTCAGTCTGCAGACCTAAGCTCCATCCACTGAGCCAGGGCCCTGGGTGTAGACCTTTGATATTCCCATCTCTCTCCCATGGGTCTGCAGGGAGCTGTGGAGACGGCAAGACAGGCAGGAGTGAGAGAGAAAGAGAGAGAGAGTCGTGCTGAGTAGGAGAGAGAAACATTTATTGGTTGTCTTCCATACATTCCCCGACTAGGGATCAAACCCGCAAACCAGGTATGTGCACTGACTGGGAATCAAACATGCAACCTTTCGGTGCACAGA
>NW_006287077.1:321215-321788 GCF_000327345.1 Myotis davidii | reverse complement strand
GGACAGGGGGTGGGGTTGGCGAGGGGCGATCTGGGCCGGGGGATGGGGGTGGGGGGGTTTCGCTGTGAAAGGTGGGAAGGCACCCGTGTTCTGAGGGCGGAGTGAGAACTGAGATGCGGTTTACATTTGAAATCGCCCCCTGGCTGCCTCGGGGAGGAAGGAGAGGGCAGGGCCATGGTAGAACCAGCCACGATTTGCCAGCTTCGCGGGGGTCTGGGAGAGCCCCTCCCGGGCACTGCCGCTCAGAAGGGCTTTTTGTTTGTGCCGAGGACTCCAAGGCAACGGCGTGCCTCCTGGTCTCAGCCTCGTGAGGGGGTCACCCTGCTCTGTCCCCCCAGGGACATCATGGTGGCCGGCGGGCAGGGGTGTGGGCAGCAGGGGTTCCAGCGGAAAGTGGGGGGGGTCTGCCCAGGCCCCTTCCAGTGTCAGGGCCGCCCCAGAAGGGTGGCCAGATGTGGGCCTGTGAGGCAGGGGGGAGCAGCCCCGATGGGCAGCGATGCCCCACACCGGCGGGTCCCCTATGGGCAGGGTACCTTTGGGGGCTAAAGGGCCCTGACAGTGGCACCCTGGTAA
>NW_006287077.1:318769-320788 GCF_000327345.1 Myotis davidii | reverse complement strand
CATGTCCCCTGAGCACAGGCCCTACCCCTGCTCCACCCTCATCCCCCCTGACCAGGGGCCCAGCGCGCCTGACTCCGCCCACACTCGGACCCTTCCAAGTGGTGGCTGGTGGGGGATCCGACTGCCTCTGAGAACTGGATCGTCAGGCTTGGGGTGGGGCCCAGGATTCGCGCTCCAACTCGCCCAAGTGGGGTGGGGTTCAGAGCTGCTTCCCTACTCCAGCTTCAGACGGTGAGATCCGGGGTGCACTCCCCCAGCCGCCCTCACCTGGCACCTAAGGGCACCGGGATGGACCCATTGTGGACCAATGCAGGACTGCCTCCGGGCCCAAACCCAGGAGCTGTGAGCCCCCGGACTGGGGTTTCTCGCTCTCACTGGGGAAAGACAGAACAGTCCACTTGGTCGTCCAGTGGCTGTTCTCTGGGCGGGAGAGGGCATCCATATGACGGGGCCTGGCTCCTGGCCCGCGGTCCTGTGGGCAGGGGACATGCCAGCCCCCATGAGGTGTGTCTTCCTAGAGGGAGGCCGCGTGCGGGACCCACCCCCGCCGCCGTTACCGCTGCCTGGGAGGAACGTTTCGTCTCGAAGCCTGTTCTCCTTCCTGTCCTGATGGGCATCATGGGGAGCACCTTATTCTGGGGGCCCAGGAGTTCTCTGGGGGCTAGGCTGCCATGAGGGGACCTGAGCCCTAGCACACCTGCCCTGGAGGCCAGGTCTGCAGTGCTGGGCGGGCAGGTGTCAGAGCTGCAGCCGGGACCCTGGGGTTGCCTGCTGGGTGGTGCCGCCTTGTCACCAAGCCCTGCGTCAGCTTGGCGGGCACCCCAGAGGGAGCTGCTCCTCTCTTGCCTCCAGTGCAGGGGGGAGGGGGGGGCCTAGGGATTTGGGGCAGATTGAGGGGGTGGTGGAGCCTGGAGGGGATGATCTGCCGGCTCCCGGGCCAGTGGCAGCGCCTTTCCGAACTCCCCCATGGCTGCCTGCCAAGGGTGCGGCAGAATCTGCCCCCCGCATGAGCAGGGGGCAGGTACTTCAGGTATTCCTTCCAGTGTTTACTGAGCACCTACTGTATACCTGGCTAGCGCCCCAGCCCGGCCAAACCCCACCACCCCCAGGTGAAGGGGGAGTCACTGGAGAGCCTGCCAGTGAGGTGTGAAGGGCGTCAGGCTGTGCGGGAAGCGCACGGACCCTGCTGTCCTACTCGTGGCCCTGGCCAGCGGGTGTCCATCGAGGCAGAGGGGCCCAGAGGACCCTGCAGAGCTAAACAAATAGGTGGGGTGAGGGGGGCCGGGTGGACAGGGTGAAGGTGGAGAAGGAACAGTGCCAGTTACAAAATAGGGAGATGTCCAGCACAGCAAAGGGATTAATCAATGCTCAGCACCTGGACGGGGCCAGGGTTGGACTAGATAGAGGAGGGATCGCCTCGGAAGGCATGAGAGTGTCCAACCGCCCAGCCCACTTGGCTCCGCGGATAGCGCCTTGGCCCGCGGACTGAAGGGTTCGGGTCAAGGGCACGTTCAGAGGTTGCAGGCTCCAACCCCAGTTGGGGGCGCGCAGGGGGCAGCCGAGCAATGATTTTCATCCTTGATATTTCTATCCCTCCCCGTTCCTCTCTCTGAAATCAATAAAAGTGTTTTTAAAAAACAACAGCCAAAACCGGTTTGGCTCAGTGGATGGAGCGTCGGCCTGCGGACCGAAGGGTCCCGGGTTCGATTCCGGTCAAGGGCATGTACCTGGGTTGCGGGCACATCCCCGGTGGGGGATGTGCAGGAGGCGACTGATCGATGGTTCTCTCTCATCGATGTTTCTGACTATCTCTCTCCCTTCCTCTCTGTGGAAAATCAATAAAATATACTTAAAAAACAAAACAAAGTGTTCAGCAACACCCGCAGCGAATCTGCTGTTGAATGTTAACTATCTTTGAAAAATAAAAACAAGTTCTGGGGGCGGAGTCCCGCGGCGGGTCGCTCCGCCCCGATGCCACCTGAACCCCCGCCAGGGGCCAGAGGTCTCCCCGCGGCCCGC
>NW_006287077.1:317475-318249 GCF_000327345.1 Myotis davidii | reverse complement strand
GAGGGCACCGGGCGGGGGGGCACAGGGGCCAGGAAGGGGCCGCACGGGAGCCCCTTGAGCCCGCTCGCCCCACAGGCTGGGAAGTAATGCTGAGGGCGCCGGGAGGCTTGTTTGGTGTTTTTTTGTTCGCTTGTTTTTTTCCTTTTTTTAAAACAAATATATTTTATTGATTTTTTACAGAGAGGAAGGGAGAGGGATAGAGAGTTAGAAACATCGATGAGAGAGAAACATCGATCAGCTGCCTCCTGAACACCTGCTACTGGGGATGTGCCCGCAGCCAAGGTACATGCCCTTGATCGGAATCGAACCTGGGACCCTTCAGTCCTCAGGCTGACGCTCTATCCACTGAGCCACACCGGTGAGGGCTGCTTTTTCCTTATTTTAAAAAATATATATATTTTTTATTGATTTCTGAGAGGAAGGAAGAGGGAGAGAGAAACATCCATGAGAGAGAATCATGGATCGGCCGCCTCCTGCACGCTCCAAACTGGGGGTGGAGCCCACAACCCGGGCAGGTACCCTTGACGGGAATCGAACCCAGACCCTTCCGTCCGCAGGCTGGTGCTCAATCCACTGAGCAACACCGGCCGGTCCATGGGTTCTTTACAAAAGTGCAGAAGCGTCCTCTGCCGGCTGCACCCTCTGCGGCTTGGGTTTCCCCTCGCCACCCGGAAGGGGGGCCTTGCCTCAGTTTCCCCTCCGGTCCGTCCCTGCAGACCTCCGCGAGAACCTGGAGGAGATCCTCCCGCAGCTGCAGGCGGAGCACGTGCGCTG
>NW_006287077.1:312367-317462 GCF_000327345.1 Myotis davidii | reverse complement strand
TGGAGGCGCTGGAGCCCGCCCTGGACGCCGCGCCCACGGACCCCGTGCCCGCTGACCTGCGCGCGGGCATCACACGGAAGAGCCCTGCCCTGTTCATCTACACCTCGGGGACCACCGGTGAGGGCACCCGGCAGCCCTCGCCCCAACCTCTGACCTTTCACCCTGACCTGACCCCAAGCCCGGCCTCCAAAACACAGGCTGCGCTTCCATGGGGACATGTGGCCTGGACTCTGCCCCGAAATGTCATGGGAGGGATCAGGGCCAGAATCTTGCCTTTTGCTAGCGGGCAGCCGCTGAGGCCCTAATGGAGCTCTGGGATTCGACCTCTGAACCCCAAACCCAACCTGACCTCCTTGAACCCCCCGCCCCCATGGAGACCCAGCCCTGCACTCCTCCCACTCTCCACCCCGCAGGGCTCCCGAAGCCGGCCATCCTCACCCACGAGCGGGTGCTGCAGATGAGCAGGATGCTGGCCCTGAGCGGGGTCACCGCTGACGACGTGGTCTACTCGGTCCTGCCCCTGTACCACGCGATGGGCCTGGTCCTCGGGGTGGTCGGCTGCCTGGAGCTCGGTAAGCCCTCCCCTGGGGACGCCTCCTGTCCCCGGGGTGCAGGCTGGGTGTCGGGGTGATAAGGCCTCACAGGTCGCCCAGCACCCTGGGTCCTCACTTGGGAGAAGGAGCAGGGAGCCCCAGGACCCCCCAGGCAGAGGGGCAGGCACCCAGGTGGTTCCCCAGAGCCGTGTTGTGGTCAGGAGGTGACAGCAGCTCTGTGAGGTCACGTGTCAGTGAGGACGCGCTCAGCAAACACTGCTCTGGCTGCCTCCCTGGACACCTGACTAGGAAGTCACCTGGGGCCTTTCCATGGTCATTTTTTTATAAATATATATTTTATTGATTTTTTTACAGAGAGGAAGGGAGAGGGATAGAGAGTTAGAAACACTGATGAGAGAGAATCATCAATCAGCTGCCTCCTGCACACCCTCCACTGGGGATGTGCCCGCAACCAAGGTGCATGCCCTTGACGGGAATTGAACCTGGGGCCCTTCAGGCCGCAGGCTGATGCTCTAGCCACTGAGCCAAAACAGCCACGGCAACTTGAGCTATCAGGATGACGCTCTAACCACCTGAGCTATTCAGTTAGGGCTTAAAAGGTTGTTGGTTTTTTTTTTTTAGATCATGAGCAATTTCAAACATACACAAGAGCAGAGCAAAGCGTTTGATGAAGTCCCCAATGTGCTCACCCAGCCTCCACAATGACCATGTTACCAGTTTTATTTCATATGCACTTCTCTCCTTCCGGATTATTTTAGAACAAATCTATTGTTTGATGAAGTCCCCAATGTGCTCACCCAGCCTTCACAATGACCATGCAGTAGGAATCTCTAACATACAGGGACTTAAGTGAACAGCAACTCCATTATCATCTGATGTGCGCTTCTTGTTCAGATGTCCCCAGTTACCAAATTGTCTTTTTATCGCTAGTCTCCTCATTGGTCTCTGCTCCTCTGTGACCAGTTAGACTGGAAATTCCCTCTAGAACTGTTGGTACATTCAGTTCAACTATTCTTTTGTTCTTTGTTTTGAGAGAGAGAGAGAGAGAGAGAGAGAGGAAATTTGTTGTTCCACTTATTTATGCATTCACTGGTTGATTCTTGTGTGTCCTGACTGAGGCTTCCTCACCCGCAACCTTGGTGTATCTAGGGTGGTGCTCTAACCAGGTGAGCTACCTGGCCAGGGCAAAAATGGTTAGTTATGTTTTTTTGCTCTAACCAAGTCAGCTACCCAGCCAGGGCCTTCAGTTAAATTATTCCTGGCAAGCCCTAGCTGGTTTGGCTCAGTGTGTAGAGTATCAACCTGGGGACCAAAGGGTCCCGGGGTTCAATTCTGGTCAAGGGCCGGTACCTCAGTTGTAGGCTCCTCCCCTTGCCGGGGCCCTACATCGTCGCTGTTTCTGTCTGTCTGTCCCTCTCTCTCTTCCACTCTCTCAAAACCAATGGAAAAAATATCCTCGGGTGAGGGTTAAAAATAAATAATTCTTGGCAGGAACCTGGGGGGTGTCCTTTCCAAGGACCCAGCACCCCTTCTATATGTTACCTCCCTGTCAAAAACACAGCGTCAAAGAAGACATTACTGCTACTAACCAAGCTCACAAGCAATCGTCCTTTTGGGTTCAAGGGATAATTAACCCATGTGAGCATTCTTCCAAACACCCACCCGCTCACTTTTCCATCTACCTATCTACCCACCTATCCATCTGCTCAGCCAAATATTCATAAAGTATTTATCATAATCAAGAACGACTGATGCTCACAGCCCTTACTGAGCCGTGCGCACTGAGTCGGGCACCAAGCTTCCCACACATTCTGGCGGCAGGATCTGAACCCAGGCCCAGCCCGCCTATGCCTGGCTGGACCAGGGACCAGAGAGGAGCCCGGGATCACCCTGTGCTTCAGGGGCCACCGATCAAGGCAGCTTCTCACGGAGGCTGGAAGCAGGGTCTGAACCCGTCCCTCTCCCGCCTCCCAGGAACCACCTGCGTCCTGGCCCCCAAGTTCTCCGCCTCCTGCTTCTGGGACGACTGTCGGCGGCACGGAGTGACCGTGATCCAGTATGTGGGCGAGGTCCTGCGGTACCTGTGCAACGCTCCCCAGGTGAGGCGCCACGGCGAGGTCTCCAGGTGAACACCGTCGGTGTAAAACCGCAGCTGTCACCCTGGGCGGCGTTGACCGGTGGTTAGAGCGTTGGCCCGTGCACTGAAGGGTTGTGGGTTCAATTCCCAGTCAAAGGCACATACATGGGGTTGCAGGTTCAATCCCAGGCACGTGCGGGAGGCAACCAATTACTGTCTCTCTCTCACATCAATATTTCTCTCCCTCCTCTCTCTCTCTCCCCTTCTCTCCCTTCCATTCTCTCTGAAAGGCAATGGAAAAAATATCCTCCTCAGGTAAGGATTAACCAAAAACAAATCAAACAAAAATAATTGCCTGGCTGGCATGGTTCAGTGGTTGAGACTTGACCTATGAACCAGGAGATCACCATTCGATTCCCAGTCAGGGCACATGCCCACTTGCAGAAGGCAGCAGATCCATGATTTTCTCTCATCAGTAATGTTTCTCTCTCTCTCTCTCTCTCTCTCTCTCTCTCTCTCTCTCTCCCTTCTTCTCTGAAATGAATAAAGATATAATTTAAATTGCACCTGTCACACCAGGTAAAGGTCTCAGGTATATTCAGGTACAGGACTCAAGCTAGTCGCTCAGGTAACACATCCCAGACCAGAGCCACGTACAATGATCACCCAATGTCCTGGCTTCTTGGATGAGCCCCTGAGCTGCCTTAAGCAGGTGACTTCACCGCTCCCAGATTTAGGGTCCTTGTGTGGAAATTGTGGGTAACATCTGAGGGGATATTGTGAGAACTAAACGTGCAAAGTGCCTAGAACACAGTGTGGCTCGGGGAAAACCCGTTAGAGGGGCGCAGCCTCATCTGTACAATGAGTTACCCCGGTTACTGTCTCCAGGCAAGGTCCCCTGGTCCCCCCTAGATAAAGCCTCCAGGCAAGTCTCCAGGTAACTGCCCCCGAGTAAGGCCCCTAGTAACCCCCCAAGATGAGGCTTCAAATCACCCCCAGTTACTTGCAGGTAAAGGCCCCTAACTAACGCCTCCAGCTACAAGCTCCAGGCATCTATCTCCACATGAGACCCCAGGTGAGGCCTCCAGTCCCCCTAGGCATCCCTCCAGGTGAGGCCCCCAGGTAGTATCTGCAGGTAACCCTCCACGTACAGATGCCAGATATCGAATCCCAAGTGAGCACCCCTGGTAGGCCCCCTGGGTATATACCTCTCAGGTGACCCCTCAGGTAAGGCCCAGAGATAGATTCCCAGGGAAGGGCCCAGGGCACCTCCTCCTGACCCTCCTTGGGGCATCTCTGCAGCGACCAGAGGACCGGACGCATACCGTCCGCCTGGCGATGGGCAACGGGCTCCGCGCAGACGTGTGGGAGACCTTCCAGCGACGCTTCGGCCCCATTCGGATCTTTGAAGTCTACGGCTCCACGGAAGGCAACGCCGGCTTCGTCAACTACCCCGGGCGCTGCGGGGCCGTGGGCAAGACGAGCTGCCTCCTCCGAGTGAGTGGGTCGGGGTGGCCAGGACCTGGTGGGAGCTCAGCGCCCAGGGCCTCTGACACCCCACCCTCCACGCAGGCGCTGTCCCCCTTCGAGATCGTGCGGTTCGACACGGAGGCTGCGGAGCCTGTGCGGGACAGAGCAGGCTTCTGCGTGCCCGTGGGGCCAGGTACCTGGGGGACCCTCTTGGGAAGCAGGGACCCCGTCTCCTCCGCGGCCCGAGGTCGTGCTGGGCGGTGGTGTCTGCAGCTCTCACCCGACCCTGAGTCCCAGTCGGTTCGACCACTGTCCCGGCCCCCCCTGCCTCTCAGCTTCTCGGTTCTCGTGGGCACCCCGGCCTCAGCCTCTCTCTGCTGAGCCTCCAGGTGCCCGCGGGGCCTGTTCTCTCCGCCTCCCAGGCACCCACCTTCCCCCACCTTCTCCTCGGGTCTTCTCTCCTGGCCACACCCTTTCTATCCGCCACCATTTGTCTCCATCCCTTAACCATCCCTTGTTAGCCTTTTCCTATTTTAAACATATTTTTATTGATTTCAGAGAGGGAAGGAGGGAGGGAAGGAGAGGAACATCAATGATGAGAATCACTGATCCGCTGCCCCCTGCAGGCCCCACACTGGGGATCGAGTCCACAACCCGGGCAGGTGCCCCTCGGGAATCGAACCCTGACCTCCTGGTTCAACCACTGAGCCACGCGGGCCGGGCATCCTTTTCCTATTTGTTTTATTTTATTAATTTAATTTCATCGTATTTTATTTTTTAGTTTTTTTCCTTTTCCCATGTTTAATGGGCTCCCCATGCCACCTTCTCTCTCCCCGTCCGTCCCTCCTTTCCGTCTCCCAGTCCCTGGGTCTGTCTCCCCGATTCCAATCTCCTCGGCTCCATCGCTGGGTGTCTCTCCTCTGAGGGTCCGGGTGGTGGAGTCCACCTTGTTGGACTCTCGGGCGGGGGCCGTGGGCTCCGAGAGCCTGTCCTG
>NW_006287077.1:308451-311882 GCF_000327345.1 Myotis davidii | reverse complement strand
TACAGAGGCGGGGCTTTCGCATTCCAGGGGGCGGGGCTTGGTGGGCAAGGGGCGGTGCCTCCTCGTCCCCAGGAGCGAGCTCTCAAGCACCTGCTCTCGCCCCGCAGATGGAAGGGTGAGAACGTGTCCACGCGGGAGGTGGAGGGCGTGTTGTCACACGTGGACTTCCTGCAGCAGGTGAACGTCTACGGCGTGTCCGTGCCAGGTGCGGAGGGCGCCCCTCACTTAAACCGGCAGCAGCGGTGCGGGTGGAGGTGCGCCGTCCCGATGCGAGCGCGGGGCGAGCTGAGAGTGCCTGGCGGGTGCGCTTCCAGGATGTGAGGGCAAGGTGGGCATGGCCGCTGTGCAGCTGGCCCCCGGCCGGGCCTTCGACGGGCAGAAGCTGTACCAGCATGTCCGCACGTGGCTCCCGGCCTACGCGGTCCCCCATTTCATCCCCAGCCAGGTGAGCTGGGGGGGACTGGTCAGAGTATTTCTTGGACCCAAAACCTAGGAGCCATCTTCCTTTTTCCCTCATATCTCACATCTATCAGCAAATCCTGGTACCTCTCCCTTCAAAATACATTTCCCTCTGGCCACTTCTCAATCCCCACTGCTACCACCGGACCACCATCAATTCTCAGCTGGATGGCTGCATTCTCCACGCAGAATTCTGCAAGAGGTCTAAAAGGAAAGTGAGATCACATCGCTGCCCTGCCTTAAAACCCTCTATTTACTTCTTACTCTGTCGGGCACGTGACGGGGCCAGGCCAACGCTGACCGCTGTCGAAAAGCAATAAAAACGGGAGCACTTTGCCATCGAGCCGCCGCTGCCCTGCCAGAGGGGCGACCATGCCGGTCTCACGTCTCAAGCCTTTTGACGGTGAAGACGGGGCCAATCGACCTCGTGTCCTGAAGATCTGTTTGCAGGAATAACAAGAAAGCAGTTAGGACCAGTGGGCTGGTGGCTACAGAGCTGAAAAATGAAAAGCAATTGCACTGCCTTCCGTCTATGGATGTAACTGTGCCCCCGCCCTTTCCCATGAATGACCCTGGCCCCTGTCTCCTGATCAGAACACTACTGGGCGTCTGCCTGAGTCAGTACTTCAGGAATAGTTATTCCGCCCCGACCCCTGCCTAATTTTCAAATAAACGCTAGTTTCTTCTCGCTTTGGAAGCCTCTTTCTTTTTATAATGTTTTTATTGGTTTCAGGGAGAGGGAGAGAGAGAGATCGGTTGCCTCCCGCATGCACCCCAACCGGCACCTAACCCCAACCTGGGCAGGTGTCTGACTCCAACCAGCGACCTTCAGGTGCAGGGAAGACAGCCAACTGAGCCGCACTGAGGGCGACCGGCCCGGGCGGGTGTGCAGGCGCTGGACTGAGGTGCGAAGGTTGAGCAGGAAGAAAAGGGGGGGATCGCTGGGGGGAGGGCAGGCGCAGAGTCCTCTGAGGTCAGGGTCTGCAGGGTCTGCAACCGGACGTGCCCTCAGGGCACAGTGGGCGCTGCAGACCAGAGGTCACGAGAAAGGAGCCCCCAGAGCAGAGGCCGCCAAAGGGTCCCCAAGGCTGAACGTGTTCCCCGGGGCATTGTGGGAGTTGTGGGCAGAGGTCAGAGAACGTCGAGACCTCTATGATGTATGAGGCCTCTGTGACATAAGGAGCGCCGTCACAGTCCCGAAGTGCGGCCTGGAGCATTGTGGGAGCTGCGGGCAGAGGCCAGCGGACGTCCCCGCTCCTGGATCCTGGCATGTGGAGTCGGAGCCGCTGCCAGAATCCACCAGGAACGAGGGGGCCACCAGGGACTAAGGACCACCCAGGGCCACGGGAATTCCCTGAGGCCCATCAGGGGCCTTGGACCCACCAGGGACCCACCGTCCTCGTCACGTCCCCTGCGGATCTCGCCCCCTCGCCCACCTGTAACCGCTCCATTTCCAGCCCGGACGCTGCCGCAGGCCCAGTGTGAGCCCCGGGTCAGAAGATCCTCGGGTTCTGGGGGTGGCCGAGGCGGCCCCGCCCTCTCCCGGCTCCAGGCTGCAGCCAGGTCCTGCCCTGCCCAGGCCATCCCCCGGCCGCTCATGTCACACCCCGCTGCCCCTGCATGTGTCAGAGGCTCCTTCCTTTTATTTTGTTGTTTTGAAATTTCAGAGAGAGGAAGGGAGAGGGCAGGGCCACGGGAATTCCCTGAGGCCCATCAGGGACCGGGGACCCACCGTCCTCATCACGTCCCCTGCGGATCTCGCCCGCTCGCCCACCTGTAACCGCTCCATCTCCAGCCGGGACGCAGCCGCAGGCCCAGTGTGAGCCCCGGGTCAGAAGGTCCTCGGGTTCTGGGGGTGGCGGAGGCGGCCCCGCCCTCTCCCGGCTCCAGGCTGCCGCCAGGTCCTGCCCTGCCCAGGCCATCCCCCGGCCGCTCATGTCACACCCCGCTGCCCCTGCATGTGTCAGAGGCTCCTTCCTTTTATTTTGTTGATTTGGAATTTCAGAGAGAGGAAGGGAGAGGGAGAAATAGCAGCATCAGTGAGGAGAATCATTGACTGGCTGCCTCCTGCAGGCCCTACCCTGAGGATCGAGCCTGAAACCCAGGCATGTGCCCCGACCTGGAATGGAACCATGGAATCGTGACCGCCTGGCTCACAGGTCAGTGGCCAACCACTGAGCCACACCTGGCCCCGGGAGGACTCCTTCGTGGAGTGCGTCTGTTTCCTGGACACTGTCCCCACAAAATGCCCCTTATTTTCAAAGTAGGAAGCAGCTGGAGAAGGTAACGTCTTCCAAAGACATGCATGTCCTAATCCAGTGGTTCTCAGCCTGGGCTGCACCTGAGAATCACCGGGGAATCTTTAAAATCCTGATTTCTGGGCCTCATCCTCCGGAAATTCTGTTTCTTTGTGATGGGGTGGGGCCAAACATGAGTAACCAAGAAACAGAAGTTCCGGAGGATGAGGCCCAGAAATCAGGATTTTAAAAAGATTCCCAGGTGATTCTAATGTGCAGCCAAGGCTGAGAACCACTGTTCTGAGGAGAGGGCAGGAGGCTCAGAGCTGGAGGGCCGGCAGCACAAGAGAGACATCACCACCACTGCTGGCTTTGCAGGTGGAAGAAGGGGCCGAGGGATGAGGCAGCCTCTTGAAGCTGGAAAGGGCAATAAAATGGCCCTTGCCAGTTTAGCTCAGTGGTTAGAGCGTTGGCCTGAGGACTGAAGGGTTGAAGGTTCGATTACTGGCCAAGGGCTAGATCCACAGCCCTGGTCGGGGCACGTGCAGGAGGCAACTAATTGATGTCTCTCTCTAACATTGACGGTTCTGTCTCCCTTCCACCCTCCCCACTTCCATTCTTTCTGAAAATCAGTGGGAAAATTGGTGAGGATTTCAAAAAAAAGGCAATAAAATGGATTTCCCCCCTAGAGCCTCCAGGAGTGGCCTGCCCTGATGACACCGGGATTTAACTCAG
>NW_006287077.1:307320-308219 GCF_000327345.1 Myotis davidii | reverse complement strand
ACTGGTCACACAGCCTACAAAGGGGTGCACCAACAGTGTCCACCTCAGGTAATTGGGGAGGCTGAGCCACTGGGACCTATAGGACACCTAGCACAGAAAGCCACTCTATCAACACAGCATAAAAAATGCGGAGACAGCCGAAACCGGTTTGGCTCAGTGGATAGAGCGTCGGCTTGCAGACCGAGGGGTCCCGGGTTCGATTCGGTCAAGGGCATGTACTTGGGTTGCGGGCACATCCCCAGTGGGAGATGTGCAGCAGGCGGCTGATCAATGTTTCTCTCCCATCGATGTTTCTAACTATCTAACTCTCTCCCTTCCTCTCTGTGAAAAATCAATATATATATATATATGAATAGACCCAGAGACAAATGGCGGGGGGTGGGGGGGTTAGAGAGCAACCGAAGGGCCTGTGTGCACGCACATCAGCAGAACCAATGGACACAGACACGGGCCGTGGGGACCTGCCCGGGAGGGAATGGCTGGGGGGGTGGGTCAATTGGAGAAAAAGGAGACAAATGTAAAACTTTAGACAAAAAAAAAAACAACTTTAAACAACAAGATCTAATATGCTCTATAACATGAGATAAACAATAAATAAATAAGCGTGTCAGAGGAAACAAACAAAACAAAGAAGCCCCTGCTCTGACCGTAGCTGGGCTGGCTGGAGGGCGTCCCTGACCGGAGGTTTGGATTTGATCCGCGGCCAGCGCACGGGACCCAGCCGGTGAACGCACACGTCAGTGGAACGGCGACTCTCCTTCCCCTTCTCTTTAAAGCCGATTTTAACAAATAGTAAGTCCCCTCGCGTCCGCTCAAGCTGGGACTCAGGAGCCCACGGACAGCAAGGCGGGAGGGGCCGGGCCGCCTGGGAGCAAGGCCGGGGCAGGAGCGCGGAGCCT
>NW_006287077.1:304723-306026 GCF_000327345.1 Myotis davidii | reverse complement strand
AGCCTCAGATGACTCAGAGATGGGATGTGAAGGCTGGGGAAGCCGGGCAGGGGGGGAGCGGCCCCACCCCACTTCTGGCTGGACAGACCGAGCTCAGGACCCCGGGGCTGTGGGGAGGCAGGGACAGGCCAGCCCGCCCGCCTGGTGGCTTGAGCAGTGTGTCCCCAGCAGACCAGGGGCCTCCAGACACCTCTCCCCCTGGAGACCTTCCTTGGAATCACGGCAACCCGACTGGGCGCCTGGCTGGGGGGGGCTCAGACAGAAGGTGCAGCCGCACCCCAGGAGGCAGTGATGCAGGTGCAGGTGAAGTGCATGGGCGGGGCAGTGGGCTGTGTCCTCTGTGTGCACAGGGGAGCGCTTTGGGGCTCCCCCACCTCACGCACTCCTGGCCCATGAGGTCCCCCCTCCTGGCCCATGCGGTGTCCCTTCATCAGCTCCCAGAGTCCCATCGCTGGGAGGGGCTTTGCTGGGCTGGGAAAATCAGTGGTGACAGGGCAGGCCGCAGCCACAGCGGGGTCGGTGCTGGCTGCAGGTGAGGACTCGAACTCTGCCTCTGCCACCCCCTCGCTTTCCTACGGGCCATCAGGCCGGAGGGAGCTTCCAAGCTCATCTGAGCTGGTCCTTCCACTGCACGCGGAGGGGAGCGGCTGAGGAGCAAGTGGGGGTGGGGGGAGAGGACAGGGCCTGCTGCCCACACTCAGAGCAAACACTCCAGGCAGCAGGGCCCGCTGAGCCCCCACACCCGGCGGAGGGAGGGACTGCGGGCAGTTCCCAAGGGGAACCTCCCACTGACCTCCGAGGGGCTGGCAGGCAGGGCTGTCCCTCCCCGCTGCACACTAGGGTGCAAATCCCGGGGCCGCAACCCCCCACTGACTGCTCAGTGAGGAGGCCAGCCCCGAACGCTTCCCCTCACTCTGAGCCACGTTTCTAAAACCCTCCCAACTGCAGAGACCACCCGTCTGTCCCTCTGTCCCTCTGTCCTGCAGGGAGATCTGACCCCGACTCCAATCTGGGCAGCAGAGAGCCCATCATGATTGGCCAGGGAGCCTGGAAAACCTGGGGCTGCTCACCTGCATCCTGGGCGGGTGGGCGGAGGCCGCGTCCGGTTCCCCAGGTCCAACTGGCCCCTCCTGGGACTGGACCGGATTTGGGGGGCTGGCGGAGGCTAGGAAGTGAGGCCGATGGGGGTCAGGGCGGCCCCCCGGAGCTGCAGCGATGGCTGCCCACACTCCTGCCAGGAGCCCCAACGCTCACCCATCTCCTGCGCCTCAGCCTCCGGCTCCCTCTTCACATGGCAGCCCCG
>NW_006287077.1:302097-303683 GCF_000327345.1 Myotis davidii | reverse complement strand
GGTCGCTTCCGGTCAACGGCACCGCGACGTCCCGCCCCTCCGTTCGTTGCCCTGGTGACGTCGCTGTGGCCAATCAGGCCCCTGTTCCCTAGGCACCGCCCACCCTATGGACTACATTTCCCATGAGCCTCCGTAAGGAAGGACGGGCGCGGCGTCCGCCGGCGGAGGCTCATTGTCAGAGGCCTCTCACGCCTGCGAACTGCTCCCGTCCTCGGGGAGAGGAATCTGCAGAGCAGCTCAGTTCGCGGGACTCCCCTCCCTCACTGGCGGCCGTCCTTTTTGCATCCGGGTCTTAGGACTCACCAACTACCCAGATGGGCTGTTAAAATCCTGCGCATGTGCAAAGCGGACCGGGATCCTATTGGTTAAGCGAGGTGAGAGACCTGCCCTTTTGACCAATCAGAGCTGGCCCACTGCGCAGGCCCCACCCACAGCACGCTGCAAGAGGCTCGTTTTTTTGGTCGCAGAGTCGTCGCCTTGGTAACGGCGTTCCAGCGTCCGCGCGCCAGCAGCAGTTTCTAAGGCAACAGCGGGAGCGTCGTCCCGCCCTGCGCGGAGGCCCGGGTCGGGTGGTCGCACAAGGAAGCGGGGTCCGGCTAGGACGGCCCTCCTGACCCGTGGGCTTTCTACAGCGAGGAGGGTGCTGGTCCCTCCCTCGACCTCTGCGGGGCGCCCTCCCCCGGTGGGCACGTTTACCGAGGAAACTGCCCCATGAGTTACATCCCGAGTCTGACACACCTTCAGACAGCAGAACTGTACTGCAAGGTGAAGGATGGGGGGGGGGCGGTTGCCCAGGCTTATGGGACGTGCTCAGCCTCTCACTTACTTTGGGGGCCAGAACTAGTAAGCTGACCTTTATTTTTATTTTATCTCAGTAGGCAATGTACTCGTTTTTATAATCTGACCAGGGTGAGGCCAATTTTGCTTCCACACATCAAGTGGCCGGAACACGACCTATTCAGTCCTAAAACGCATCTACCTGTTTGTCTGGTTTCTTCTGAGGCCGAGGAACCCCTGGCTGCCAGCTGAGATAAAGAGCTGTGGTCTTTCTTCATCACCGACTGGAGGGGGGCTCTGAGCGCGTGCATGGCTGGGCTTGTCAGCTCTTCCCAGCATCAGAGTCTCACAGAAATATGTTGATGAAAAAATTGTTAGCAAAGCCATTGCTAGATTTTTTATGACGCTAAAAGTGTCAGGTACTCTGTTCCAAGCACTCAAAATTTCTCGTTCGTAGTTGCACTCTTCTTCATTATTCAAACGATTTCGTTCCAGATTTTCAAGTTTCGACCTTAAGTTGACAAACACATGAGTCCAAATGCTACCTTGAAAATCTGCATGTTGCATCTCTAAATCATCAATTTGCATCCATTGGAAATCCTTTAATTCCAAAGTACTGTAAACAATTACATCCGGATACTTAATTATTTTAATGGTCTGTTCTAGGCTTCTAAAATGGTTGAATCTTTCCCTGAACTGTTCAAATAACGAGTTTACTATATTCTGGTACATAAGTATAGACTCCATTACACTCGTTGTAGTGGCCTTCTCGAAATACTTTTTTTATCCGAGGAAAATACTTATAAGAA
>NW_006287077.1:296699-298174 GCF_000327345.1 Myotis davidii | reverse complement strand
TGATTCTCATCATTGATGTTTCTATCTCTCTCTCCTTCTCCCTTCCTCTCTGAAACCAATAAAGAAATACATTTTAAAAAAAAGTAGCCTGCTCTATTCGTCAAACATTTCATTAACTCACCCCTCGGGCCTGGGCAGGGCCAGATCAAATGACTTCACGGCCTTCTATGGCCCGCGGGCCGGACGTTCCCCACCCCTGGGACGCGTTAGGTGCCTCCTCGCCTGCCCGCTGGCCACTCCAGACAAGGCAGCCAGAGCCACCCGGCCGCCCACTGGCTGCCACCCCACGGGCAGGCCCAGGCCACCCAATGTGCTCCCACTGCTCTCGCCATAAGCAGCTGTAGGATTACTTCCTAGTGGTCCCGCCGCATGGCCTCGCTGAAACTGCCCGAAGAACTGGCTGGTCCCCTCAGTTTCCGCTCCAGTTCCTCCCCTCCTAGCCACGCCCCTTCAAAGAGCTGTGGTCTTTCTTCATCACCGACTGGAGGGGGGCTCTGAGCGCGTGCATGGCTGGGCTTGTCAGCTCTTCCCAGCATCATCATTAGATGGGGCTGTTGTGTGGGGGCTTAGGGAGTGGGGACCCCCCCAGAAACGACTCTCTCGCCGTTCCCACTTAGGTGCAGAATGCCCCTGCTATGGGCTCCTCCTCCGTCCTCATCCTCAGGGTTTGCCTTAAACACTCTCCTGTGTGGTCTCAGTAGGCTTCAGTTCACCACCTTGACCCAGAAAGACCAGGGACACTTTTACCGTCACCGGCTGTTTGGGGTTAAGAGCAAGGTAGGCAGCCTGGCAGGAGGAGGCACCTCATGACCTGGGGAAACTACGGCAGAGAGGGGGCGTGAGTTGGGGGCACGGAGAGGGGGTGTGAGGTGGGCACAGCTGAGCCGGGCCCAGCATCCAGACAGCTCACTCCCACCCCCACGCTCTGGTCAGCTCCCTGCAGGCGGCCAGCCCACAGGAGGTGGAGGTCTGAGGGGAGACAGAGCGATGGCTCCCAGCCCTGCTCCTCCCGCCCGCCCTGCTGCAGGTTCGCATCCGGCCTCAGCACTGGCCTGGCCGGTTACCCAAGTCCAGATTCCAGGAGCCTTTATGTCCTCACTGCCCGGACAGGAGGAGACGGAAATAACAGTTCGGACGAGACAGGATGGGTCTCTGCCCGTGTGGCGCTCTCCTGAGGTCCCCCCTCAGTGTGACACCCCCACGCGGTGGGGACAGAGGCAGGCAGGGGGGTTGGGCCCTTAGCACACCAGGGCCCGTGTCGACCTTCAGCCTCACTCCCAGGAAAGTTAACTGTCTTTTTACTGAGGGAAAAGGGTAGCAGTTGTACTCGGAACAGACAGAGATGGTCAGTTCTGGCACAGCTTCAGCCGCCCGCCCACCTGGTCCGGAGCGGCTCCCGACAGACCACGTGGGTGGTAACAGCCCGCAGACGGGCACCAGGGCGTGTGGCCCCCCCCAGAGCTGCAGGGACTTGG
>NW_006287077.1:291289-291802 GCF_000327345.1 Myotis davidii | reverse complement strand
AGTCTCGGAGGCCGGAAGTCCAGCCCCGGCCAGCGCTCATTGGTCCCGTGCGGGAGGGGCTCACGCGCAGAGCCTTCTGGGAAAGGTAGTTCCGAGTGCTTGCCACCCACGGTATCCATGGCAACGGCCAAGCGTCACCGCGTGGGACGCTAGGAAGCGGAGCGGGGGCCCAGGGCTGCTTCCCCTGCCTCACTCCTGAGCGGGCTCCGGGCTGCGAGGCTCTGAATGAGGCGGATTAGTAAGAAACTGGGAAAATTCCGTGGAAAGTGGGGAAACTGAGACACTTAACCAAGGCCGAGCAATTTAGGGTCAGAGAACAGACCCTAAGGTCTGCCTGGCTGGTGTGGGTCCGTGGTTGAGCGTCCACCTATGAACCACGAGGTCCAGGTTCCATTCCAGATTCCCGGGTCAGAGCACAGGCCCGGGTTCTGGGCTCAATCCCCAGTAGGGGGCTGCAGGAGGCAGCCAATCAATGATTCTCCTCATTGATATTTCTCTCTCTCTCTCTCTCCT
>NW_006287077.1:288814-290221 GCF_000327345.1 Myotis davidii | reverse complement strand
ATGTATGGTCCCTGTACAAGGTAAGGGGGTGTGAGCCAAGGGGCCCTGGGGCTCGAGACTTGAGGAAGAAAGGAGAGCCCCAATTCTCTCGTATCTGGGGGACATAAAGGAAATTGGCCCGTGGGGGGAGGGGCAGCGTGCCTTTTGTTGCTCTCGGTTGGATGGGCCTGAATACGGTGACTGCAAGGAGCAGGGGACACCAGTGGTGCCGGGACCGGTTACCTCCTCTGAAGTGGGGGCCTGAGGAGGAGGAGAGGGTGAGGAGAGGATGGACTGAGAGGGTCACAGGAGAGGACAGTGGGAGAGGTCAGGGCCTGGCTGTGTCCACCAGAGCGTTTGTGTGTGTTTCCCACTGGCCCTTTGGCCCCCTGGCTCAGCCGTCTCCTCATTGCAGAGCCCCGTGACCTCCGAGGACCTGGCCGTGTTCTTCTCCCGGGAGGAGTGGGGGCTCCTGGACGAGGCTCGCAGGCGCCTGTACCGCGACGTGAGGCTGGAGATCTTCGAGCTCATGGCCTCACTTGGTAAGACCCTCCTTCCCGGCCGCGCCATGGCGACCAGCGTCCGCCCTGTGCCTTTCCCCGTAGAAAGCTCTGTTTGTCCCAAAGTCCAGCCATGGATGCTGCTTCCTGCCCAGGTTTCATGTTGCAGGAGCTGGGACCGGGCTGTGTGCACGCCTCTGTCTCATAATGGGCAGCCTCATGAGTGGTCCTCATAGCTATGGCTGGGGCGCCCCAGATCCTGTGGGAGCAGAGGTTGGGGATCAGGCATCTCCAGGCTGCTCACTGGACCCCACTGAGCCTGACCCGGTGTGGGGCCGTGCCCTGGTTCTGTCCGTCTTCCATAAGACGATTTTTCAAAACAGCTTTATTAAGAGACACCATAAGTTCACCCATTTAAAGGATATATTTACACAGGTGTCTGACGATCACAATCCAATTTTAGAATATTTTCATCACCTACAGGGAGACTTTGTACCCATTAGCAGTCATGCCCTATCCTCCCTCATCCCTTTTCCCCAAGTCCTGGGAAACCTCTAATCTACGCCCCCCCAGAGCTGCAGGGACTTGGTTTCAACCCGGGTCCCTGTGAGAGGCCACAGGTGGAGCTGCAGCCTGTGTGTGGACCATGAAGGTGGGGGTGGGGGTCCCCTTGGCAGCCAGGGATGCACCGCCTCCACCCCCATCTCAGCACTCCCACTCCCGGGGTCCAGGCATAACCCGGGACAAGGGGCGCCACCATGCGGCCTTCCCCCGGTTCTGACCGCCATGCCTCGGCCCCACCGAAGTGCCCGCCTCCTCTCCGTTCTGCAGAGCGGCCTCTGGGATGGAGGCGGCGCAGTGCCAATCCCATCACCACTGAGGCTGGAACCGGAGCGCACGCACAGGCTGCCCCAGGGGGGCCCGGGAG
>NW_006287077.1:283646-284412 GCF_000327345.1 Myotis davidii | reverse complement strand
TCTCGGAGGCCGGAAGTCCAGCCCCGGCCAGCGCTCATTGGTCCCGTGCGGGAGGGGCTCACGCGCAGAGCCTTCTGGGAAAGGTAGTTCCGAGTGCTTGCCACCCACGGTATCCATGGCAACGGCCAAGCGTCACCGCGTGGGACGCTAGGAAGCGGAGCGGGGGCCCAGGGCTGCTTCCCCTGCCTCACTCCTGAGCGGGCTCCGGGCTGCGAGGCTCTGAATGAGGCGGATTAGTAAGAAACTGGGAAAATTCCGTGGAAAGTGGGGAAACTGAGACACTTAACCAAGGCCGAGCAATTTAGGGTCAGAGAACAGACCCTAAGGTCTGCCTGGCTGGTGTGGGTCCGTGGTTGAGCGTCCACCTATGAACCACGAGGTCCAGGTTCCATTCCAGATTCCCGGGTCAGAGCACAGGCCCGGGTTCTGGGCTCAATCCCCAGTAGGGGGCTGCAGGAGGCAGCCAATCAATGATTCTCCTCATTGATATTTCTCTCTCTCTCTCTCTCCTGCTCCCTTCCTCTCTGAAATCAATAAAAATATATTTAAAAAATAAAATAAAATGATGCGCCCCCCCCCCGAAAAAATCCTCACCTGCCCACCCTGGCCAGGACTGATCAACTGCCTCCTGCACACTGTCCACTGGGGATCGAGCTCAGTGGTTAGTGTCAGCCTGCACAACGAAAGGTCCAGGGTTCAATTCCAAGGGCACGTACTAAGGTTGGAGGTTGGATCACTGCTCCAGCCAGGGCACGGACAGGAGGAA
>NW_006287077.1:278645-281928 GCF_000327345.1 Myotis davidii | reverse complement strand
TGGGCAGGGGAGCGGGGATCCCCACCCTCACGGTCCCAGAGCCCCAGGGTCACGTGCAGCTGGGGGTTGGGGTCAGGGCGGGGACCCAGCCTCTGTGCAGAGTAGACCTGGGGTAGCAGCATGAAGGGTGCAAGCGAGAGGGGCAGGAGGGCTGGGGCCTGGGGTTAGGGCAGGTGACGTCTCTGCAGCTCAGCAGGTTGGGGACCAGTGCGTCTGGGATTTGTGTGTTAAGAAGAGTGAGGACAGTCCTGGCCGGTGTTGCTCAGAGGTTAGCGTGTTGGCCCGTGCCCCAGAGGGTCGCTGGTTAGATTCCCGGTCAAGAATAGTACCTGCACCCGGCAACCAGTCGATGTATCTCTCACATGAACCTTTCTCCTTCCCTCCCTCCCTCCTACAATCTCTGAAAATCAGTGGAAAAAATATCCTCAGGTGAGGATTAAAAACAACAGAAAGACCCTGCCCTGCCCTGGCTGGTGTGCCTCAGTTGGTTGAACTGTGTCCTGTGCACCCAAAGGTCACCGATTGGATTCTGGGTCAGGGCACCCATAAAAAGACAAGATCCTCCCCTCACATCTCCCCTAAAATTCCCATCTTTAGAAAACAAATTTAAAAACCTTAGATAAAGGAAGCCAGAGCATGCTCTCCTTAGAGCACACCCACACCTTCCTCAGGGCCCATCTTTGTTCTCTTTCTCCTAAGCTCTCAGGGTGCCAACAAGGCCTGCAACCAGGGGAGCAGCAGGCAGTGGCAGCTTGTCCGGGCGACACCCCTGAGGGGCTCTCCTTCTGCCGCTGTAACTTGCTTCCTGCGTCCACGCAGCCCAGCAGGCTCACTTCCGCCTCTGTGACTCCCCCAAGGGCCACGGCAGCTCTCTGCCAGGCTCACTCCTGTTGCTGTGGTCCTGCCTCTTTTATCTTTTTTTTCTCTTAATATGTTTTTTTAAATATATCTTTATTGATTTTCAGGTGTGGCCCATTTATGAAAGACACTTTGCACCTCCATGAGCATCAAGGAACACGTCCTGTGGAGACGCCCTACACGTGTGGAGCATGTGCAAGGAGGTTTCGGTTCAATGCAAACCTTGATCAACTGCCTCCTGCACACCCCCCATTGGGAATCAAGCCTACAAACCGGGCATGTGCCCTGATCAGGAATCGAACTGTGACCTCCTGGTTCATAGGTCGACGCCCAACCACTGAACTACACTGCCTGGGTTTAATGTTTTTATTGACTTTGGAAGGTGCACGGAGACCCCCGTGGGCTTTCTCTCCCCAGACGAGGAGCTGCCCCGACGCCCCTCCAGGCGATCTCCGGGCTCACAGGCGGCAGGGGTGCGGGGGACTCCGGGAGGTGTCAGGGGGGGCCTTTCCGGGAAAGGCCACGCTGCTTCCCCTGAACCAGCTCTGTCCTCTGCCGGGCGCTGGGAACCTGCGGGACCAGAAGCAGTGGGTGGCACAGATTTTTGTGCACCGGGCCTCTAGTCTTTAACAAATGAACTCTCAAAATCACTTGGACTAGTATTGTGAAGTTTCCTGCACCAAGTCAAGAACCCACACATTTAGATTGTGCTGGGGCAGACCCTCCTGGGTCCCAGCCCCTCTCCAGGGACACTAGTGCGTTCCCTGTGCAGCTCACATCCTGAAACATGGGAAGTCGTCCTCTGGGGATTTGGGGCCCTGGGGTCTCTGACTCTCCGTAGTTTGGCACCCCTGTCCCCGGCACTGAGGCCCAGAAGTATCCTATTTGCAGACAAGCTCTTTGCAGAAGGCCCTCCTTCAGGCATGCCCGGTCCTGTGCAGTAGTCCCTGGGCAGGCTCCCCGGGGCTCTGGCCTCATTTTCAAAGCCACGTGGCTGCGCCCAGGGACTCACTCCTGGCTGAAGTCGTTCATGCAGTGGGGACACAGGAGAGGTGTTAGAGGCAGACACAGAGTACTGGGGACCAGCTACAACGCAAGGGGGGCCCCAGGTCTGGGTGTGGAAGCTGCTGAGAATTAAGCCGTCCTGTCTGCAGCGCCCCCGACTGGTGGCTGCCTGAGCCGAGAGTTTGATCATGGACCCTGTTTGCTGACCCCTCCTCCAGCACAGCCAACGCCAGGGAGGCAGCACCGGGAACGTCCCGGCCAAAGCAGGGTCCCTGGTGCCCCGAGAACCCGCCTGGCCACTGCAAGTGCTCAAGAAACAAGGAGCGCGGGAGGGAAAGTGAAGGACCGGCCCCGCAGGAGGCGAGGAGGGGAGACAGGGAAGGTGTGAGGCCAACACGCTGTCTGGGGTGGGATTCTGAGGTCTCACCGCGGCCTGGGTGCCCTCAGAGCTCCCCTTTTGAGGGCAGCCAAGGCTGGAGCCTCCAGGAGAGGCTCATGGTGGAAGGAGAACAGGAGGGAGTCAGGTGGGAGGCAGCAGAGTGTGGGGAAGAGGGACCCCCCTCCCCGGCCCCCGGGGGCCCCACTCACCAGGGCCGGGCCTCCTCTGGGCGTCCCTGGCCAGGGCCACATCCAGCCCACTGAGAACCCAGGGCTCCTCACCCCGCTCGAGCTGGAGGACGATCCGAGGTCGGGAGGCAGAGAGTCCTGCAAGGGGCAGGCGAGCCAGTGAGGGGCCGACTCCAGCTCATGACAGGGACAGCAGGGACAGCTTCCTGTGCCCGTGGGGAGGACCGTGTCGGCAGGGCCGGAGGAAGAGCACTGAGCCCAGGCCCTGAGGTGCCACGGCCTGAAGGGACCCTCGGCCGGGGGAGTGGGGCTGCTCTGAGGCCCCTGGGGGGTGAGGGGGTTCCTGCTGGCAGACCAGCCTGGCAACGAGGCGCTTTCCCAGGGGGACCCAGGGCCTTACCCAGCGAGGCCACGAGGGCGAAGTTCTCCAGCATCACCTGGCGGTACAGGGCCCTCTGGGCCGAGTCCAAGAGCCCCCACTCTTCCCGGGAGAAGTACACGGCCACATCCTCGAAGACCATCAGTGCCTGCAACAGTGGGCGGGGGGAGACCGGCCCGGCCTACGTTACGGCCCTGTGACCCAGGACTCCCTGTCCCAACGGCCACTTCCCCTCAGGCCCTCAGACATCCCCCCCACCCCAGGGCTGTGCAGGTGCAGCCCCCCTCACCCCTGTGGGCCCCTCTTTGGTCAGGGGTGGGACCCTTTTTTCTGCCAAGGGCCATTAGGATGTGTATAACGTCATTCACAGGCCGTACAAAATTATCAAAAAGTAGCCTGCTTGCCAGAGCGGGCTTGGCTCAGAGGATAGAGTGTCGGCCTGCAGACTGAAGGGTCTCAGGTTCGATTCCCTGA
>NW_006287077.1:273185-274959 GCF_000327345.1 Myotis davidii | reverse complement strand
TGAACTACACTGCCTGGGTTTAATGTTTTTATTGACTTTGGAAGGTGGAGGGAAATAGAAAAATCAATGATGAGAGAGAATCATCTATCGGCTGCCTCCTGCACGCCCCCTACTGGGGCTTGAGCCCGCAACCCAGTCATGTGCCCTGACTGGAATTGAACTGTGATCTGGTTCATAGGGTTGACCCCAACTGAGCCACACCGGCTGGGCCTGCCTCCTTTAGCTTAAGCACTTTTTATTTCACTGTTCCCTCCTGGGTCATAGGTTGATGCTCAAACCACTGAGCCACAGTGGCAGGGCCATGGCCTTTCTATGTCCTTCTCACTCGGCTGCCACCTGCCAGACTTCCTGAAGCCGTGGGCACTGCGGGCCTCCTCCTCCCCTTGGGGCACTGACTGCCCGTCTCTGGGAGGTGGTGACCCTCCCCGACCTGGGCCCAGGACACCAGGACTGGCTCCGAGGTGGGGCAGACCCCTGCTGATTGCCCCCTGAACCCCGATGTCCCTGCGAATTCCGGATTTTGTGTCCACCAGCTCCATTCTTCCGGTGCTCAGACTAGGAAACCTGTGAAGGTCCGTCCCTCAGGGCGCCGCCCCCCTCACACGCCTGGAACTGGATAATGGGCCTCTGTGCTGGGAATGCAACCGATTTGGTCAAGACCCACAGGTTGAGAACCGCTGATCTACAATAAGAAATATGAGCCATGCTCTGTTAACAGTAATGGTGCTGTTCCGATTACAGAAAGCATCATCCCCCCGCCTCCCACCCCGCAACTACCCTCCACGCGGAAACGGCGAGACAGGTTAAACCTAACGGCCCAGGTGGCTCAGGGGTTCTGCCTGGGAGTTGTACGCCCTGGGACATGGGATCTCATGTCGGAATGCAGTCATCTTCCTGCCCCAAGAACTGCCTGTCATTATGGAAAGATTGACCACCTTGTGGCTGAAACAACGTGGTCTCAGAGACACCTGCTCTTCACAACATGCGGCCCCGACTGCTTGTAATCTGGTCCTTGGGTACCTGGAGGCGCCTGCGCTCTGTGACAGCCAGCCCCCCTCCCCCCGCAGCCCGCATGACTTGTGACCTGTCATGATTATACCTTGCCCACTTTCCCACGTAATCTTTGTCCTTCTACCCAGTATAGGCAGCTGGCTTATGGAGAGAGGCAGAGTAGGTTTTCGTGGATGACCTGCTGCTCTCCCATACTGCTAGCAGTATTGGAATAAAGGCTCATATATGAAGGCTCCTGGTTCAGTCCCAGCCTCCACCAGCACCAGAGGCAGCCCCGTGGAAACGCTGCAAAAAGTGGGTGGGGCGGGGGTGGGACCCTTTTTTCTGCCAAGGGCCATTAGGATGTGTATAACGTCATTCACAGGCCGTACAAAATTATCAAAAAGTAGCCTGCTTGCCAGAGCGGGCTTGGCTCAGAGGATAGAGTGTCGGCCGGCAGACTGAAGGGTCTCAGGTTCGATTCCAGCCAAGGGCACCTGCCTGGGTTGTGGGCTCGATCCCCAGTAGGGGGCGTGCAGGAGGCAGCCGATCCATGATTCTCATCATTGATGTTTCTATCTCTCTCTCCTTCTCCCTTCCTCTCTGAAACCAATAAAGAAATACATTTTAAAAAAAAGTAGCCTGCTCTATTCGTCAAACATTTCATTAACTCACCCCTCGGGCCTGGGCAGGGCCAGATCAAATGACTTCACGGCCTTCTATGGCCCGCGGGCCGGACGTTCCCCACCCCTGGGACGCGTTAGGTGCCTCCTCGCCAGCCCGC
>NW_006287077.1:267728-268640 GCF_000327345.1 Myotis davidii | reverse complement strand
CCGCATGACTTGTGACCTGTCATGATTATACCTTGCCCACTTTCCCACGTAATCTTTGTCCTTCTACCCAGTATAGGCAGCTGGCTTATGGAGAGAGGCAGAGTAGGTTTTCGTGGATGACCTGCTGCTCTCCCATACTGCTAGCAGTATTGGAATAAAGGCTCATATATGAAGGCTCCTGGTTCAGTCCCAGCCTCCACCAGCACCAGAGGCAGCCCCGTGGAAACGCTGCAAAAAGTGGGTGGGGCCCTAACCGGGTTGTCTCAGTGGATAGAGCGTCGGTCTGGGGACTCAAGGGTCCCAGGTTAAATTCTGGCCAAGGGCATGTACCTGGGTTGCGGGCACATCCCCAGTGTGGGGTGTGCAGGAGGCAGCTGATAGGTGGTTCTCTCATTGATGTTTCTAACTCTCTATTCCTCTCCCTTCCTCTCTGAAGAAAACAATAAAATATATATTTTATAAAAAGATTACTGGGGAAGTAGGAATGACAGGCCTGGGGGAGTAGGCGCGGAATAACCATGGCAGGTTACAGATCTGACCCTTTACCAGGAATTAAGCAGCCAGGGTTGAATCATATGTGAGTGGAGTGGGGGCGGGGCGGGGGAGGCTCACAGAGGGCGCCCACGAGGGACCAGAGCACAGGCAACAGGGGCGGGGGCGGGGTGCCTCCGGGACTGGACTGTTTCCGCCAGGAGGTTGTCAATCTTTCCAGAATGACAGGCAGCTCGGGGGACAGGCAGCCCGGACCCCTTGGTTGTCCGGTTGCAGGTACCGACGGAACTTCCCGAATGCCTCCTCCGCATCTTACCCTCCAGGACCGTCCTGAACGCCGGGGACGGGGGCTCAGGAGGGCCCTGGGGACACGGGGGCTGGGAGTCAGGCCGGGTGGGGCCCGGAGACCCTCCCTGGCCG
>NW_006287077.1:267221-267538 GCF_000327345.1 Myotis davidii | reverse complement strand
CTAACGGCCCAGGTGGCTCAGGGGTGGAGCGTCCACCTATGTCCTGGTCAGGGCACAGCCCCGGGTTGCAGGCTCATCCCCAGTGTGGGGCCTGCAGGAGGCAGCGGATCAATGATTCGCTCTCATCATTGATGTTTTTGTCTCTCCCTTCCTCTCTGAAATCAATTTATACACACACACATATTTAAAATTTCTGACCTAAAGCTTCTCCAAACCTCCCAACGCTCCCGCGCCCTCGCCATGGTCCACTCTTGGCCTGACCAGCCATCCTCTCCCCAGGGAGCTCCACGCGGCGCGGCTCGGGTCCGGAAGTGCCT
>NW_006287077.1:261394-263061 GCF_000327345.1 Myotis davidii | reverse complement strand
GCCACCCCTTTCTATGTGTGTCAGTTACACATTTCTAATAAAATCACACTTTGCACCAAATTGAACACTCAGTTAACGAGAAATTTCTCTGTTTTTAGGTTGTTGGCATGAAGTGGAAGACAAGGAGGCCCGTTCCAAGCAGAACGCTTCTGTAGAAGGGGTCTCCCAGGTCAGGATCCCCAATATACATCCTTCTACTGAGAAGACTGATACCTGTGACATGTGTGGCCCATTTATGAAAGACACTTTGCACCTCCATGAGCATCAAGGAACACGTCCTGTGGAGACGCCCTACACGTGTGGAGCATGTGCAAGGAGGTTTCGGTTCAATGCAAACCTCCCCAGCGCCAGAAGGAGCACAGTGGAGAGAAGTCCTGCGGAGGGACAAGGACAGGGATTCATCTGTGAAGAGCTCTGCAGTCTCCCTATCAGAGAAGCCCTTCACGTGCAGGGAAGGTTGGAAGGATGTCTCAGGCAGCCATGCCCTCCGCCAGCGCCCGGCCATCCACAGCAGCGGGAAGTCACGCAGGAGGACAGAGTGCAGGGAGGCCTTCCCACATAGTTCCCGCCTTGGGCGAGCCCCAGGAGTCCATACCACAAAGAAGCCCCTCAGCCACATGAGAACTCACTCTGAAGGGACACCATTTAGATGTCCAACAGTTGTAGATTCCTTAGAGGAGAAATCAGCCCTTGTTAATGACCAAAAATTCCACACTGGAGAAACGTCTCGGGTGTGTAAAGAGTGTGGGGAGGCCGGTAGTTACCCATCTAAGCTGAGGGAGCACCAGAAATGTCACACTGGAATAAAACACTATGAGTATAGTGACCGTGGGAAAACCTTCAGCCGCAAACGCACACTTATTCATCACCAGAGACTTCACTCAGGAGAACGGCCTCATGAGTGCAGTGCATGTGGGAAAGCCTTTAATAACAGGTCACACCTCACTCAGCCTGAGAAAGTTCATATTGGAGAACGGCCTTTTGAGTGCAGCGAGTGTGGAAAAGCTTTCAACAACAACTTTGACCTTGTTAAGCACCAGAGAGTTCACACTGGAGAGTGGCCTTTTGAATGTAGTGAATGTGGAAGAGACTTCAGGCAAAGCTCCCACCTCCTTCGACACCTGAAAGTTCACACTGGAGAGTGGCCCTTTGGGTGCATTGAGTGTGGGAAAACCTTTAGCAGTAGCACCACCTTCATTCAGCACCAGAGAATACACGCCAGGCAAAGGCCGTATGAGTGCAGCAAATGTGGGAAAACCTTCAGCCGCAGCTCCAGCCTGGTTCAGCACCGGAGAATTCACACCGAGTCCCCTGGGCGCGGGGAGCCCCCTGGGCGCAGCGCTCAGCCCGGCAACTGGGTCCCTCACCCCGTGTGAACCTCAGGACCCAACGCGGAAGAAACAGTCCGTGCGAGGAAGTCCCGCCCCATCCCTGCACCGTCATTGGCCACGGACCTCCCAGAAACGCCCCTCCTGATTGCTCATTGGCCAGCTCTGAGGGACGCAGAGCGAGCGGCTTCGAGGCGACATAGGTCGGGTCCATTGACCAGCGACGCCAGGGCGTGCTTTCCGATCACCTAGGCAACGACCAAGCGGCACCGTGATTGGCTCAAAAAAAGGGTTGTGGGCGGCGAGCCGGGAGCCAATCAGGCGCCGAGGGGCGTTTCC
>NW_006287077.1:246925-257413 GCF_000327345.1 Myotis davidii | reverse complement strand
GCCCCCCGCCAGCCCCCGCCCATCCACAGCAGCGGGAAGTCACGCAGGAGGACAGAGTGCAGGGAGGCCTTCCCACATAGTTCCCGCCTTGGGCGAGCCCCAGGAGTCCATACCACAAAGAAGCCCCTCAGCCACATGAGAACTCACTCTGAAGGGACACCATTTAGATGTCCAACAGTTGTAGATTCCTTAGAGGAGAAATCAGCCCTTGTTAATGACCAAAAATTCCACACTGGAGAAACGTCTCGGGTGTGTAAAGAGTGTGGGGAGGCCGGTAGTTACCCATCTAAGCTGAGGGAGCACCAGAAATGTCACACTGGAATAAAACACTATGAGTATAGTGACCGTGGGAAAACCTTCAGCCGCAAACGCACACTTATTCATCACCAGAGACTTCACTCAGGAGAACGGCCTCATGAGTGCAGTGCATGTGGGAAAGCCTTTAATAACAGGTCACACCTCACTCAGCCTGAGAAAGTTCATATTGGAGAACGGCCTTTTGAGTGCAGCGAGTGTGGAAAAGCTTTCAACAACAACTTTGACCTTGTTAAGCACCAGAGAGTTCACACTGGAGAGTGGCCTTTTGAATGTAGTGAATGTGGAAGAGACTTCAGGCAAAGCTCCCACCTCCTTCGACACCTGAAAGTTCACACTGGAGAGTGGCCCTTTGGGTGCATTGAGTGTGGGAAAACCTTTAGCAGTAGCACCACCTTCATTCAGCACCAGAGAATACACGCCAGGCAAAGGCCGTATGAGTGCAGCAAATGTGGGAAAACCTTCAGCCGCAGCTCCAGCCTGGTTCAGCACCGGAGAATTCACACCGGAGAAAGGCCTTTTGAATGCAATGAGTGCGGAAGAACTTTTAACAAAAACTCCAATCTTGCTCAGCACCAGAGAGTTCACAGTGGAGAGCGGCCTTATGAATGTAGTGAATGTGGAGGAGGCTTCAGCCGAAGATCTCACCTCCTGCGACATCAGAAAGTTCACACTGGATAGCGGCCCTTTGGGTGCAGCAAATGTGGGAAGGCCTTCAGCACTAGCACCATCCTCACTCAGCACCAGGAAGTACACACCAGGCAAAAGCCATACGAGTGCAACAAATGTAGGAAAACCTTCAGCCGCAATTCCAGCCTGATCCTGCCTTCCCCTTTCCCAGAGCTAATCGAGAGTCCTGGACCCCATGGAATGGCTTCATTCCCATTGCCTCTGAGAAGGTTCAGGAACGAACTGGGCCGGTGTGGGGGAGGAGCCTTGAGGGATGTCCAGTTGGGGCTACTTGGGAAGATGTATGTTCCCCAAGGGTGGGTGGTAGTCCATTGAAAATTTTCCCACTAGTCCCAGTATTGTTGTTCTGATGTTAATCTTCACAACTGCCGCTAATTTGTGTTATTTTATAAAACTGACATTTTGTCTGGTCACCATGAAGACTAAGCCCTTCATATACTAGAGTCGCAAAGAAGCACTTGGCTTCCTTAGGTGACGTTATGGACGAATGTCTGCATCCCCCAAAATTCACAGCCCCCTCCGTGATGGGCCTTTGAGAGGTAAACAGGGTTAGGGGAGGTCAGAGGCTGGAACCTGATGAAGGGATTACTGTCCTTATAAGAAGGGAAGAGAGATCAGAGCTTCCTCTCAAAACCACATGAGGACAGCGGAGTGATGGCTGTCCGCAAGCAAGGAAGGGAGCGCTCATCCACTCGCCTGGATTGAAACAGCCAGCACCTGGATCTTGGACGTCCCGGCCTCTAGAAATGTGGGACATTCCTGTTGTGTAAGCCACCCAAGCTGGGGTGCTGCTACCGCAGCCAGAGCAGACAGCGACAGAGAGATGAGGAAGGTCCCCCTCACGGGCATCTACAGAGCAAAATGATGTCTGCCCTCGTGAACCAGTTCAGTCTTACAAGACGAGGTGTCAAACAGAGCACTGAGTTCCAGCCCTGCCCCTGCTTCAGTAATATGGAGACGTGCCCGTTTACTCACAGCTGTCACCAAACTGATCTGTTTACTGTGAGAAAACAGACTGACGCTGGCCCTGCTGACACGGGGTCCAGGCATGTCACATGCCAGTGAAAAAATAAGCATTCTACCTCTGTAGCTGAACTATAAAAGGCAAGAAACACCATCATTGGCCGTATCAACGAAGCCCTGAGCCCTTCTGGTATGCTGGTATGTCTTTAACGAGCACCAATGCAGCCCTGATTTCAAACGGCCAGACGTCCGTAAGGACAGAGTGGGGTAGAGGGTTCGAATCCAGCCTGACATCGAGGCAGGGAGGACACAGAGGGAGAGAATGACTCTTCACAGGGCAGTGAGTGCAGGGACTCATGAGGAGAGGACATCTTGGCTCTGCTGTTGAAGGGGTGTCACTGGGAGAGGCATGGAGGGGCAGGCACCCATGCCAAGCTGAGGGTACCCCCCCCCCAAAAAAAAAATAGTCCTGGGGCCAGGAGCTGCTGTGTGGCTTCTAGAACAGAATGTGGGGAGAGGACGGGCCCAGGACGGAAGCTGTGGCCATGGGCTGCTGCTGCTGGTTTGCCAGGTGAGGTTCTGGCTAACATGATGGCATTGGGGCAGGAGAGCGAGAAGCTGGGGAAATTCCCGGGCAAGTAGAACGGGGAAACCGAGACCAGAAAATTAAGGCTAAACAGTTGGGGCGGTTGACAGCCTGCCAGTGAACTGCAAGACCTTATCCTCCCTACGCAAGGGCATTTGAGAGCAAATGGCTTACACCCAAGTCCCGTACTCGGAAATACACAGCTTAACTCACCCTGACCTGGGAAAGCAGAGAACAAAGACCCAATTCACGTCACTTGTGGCAGCTAAACCCACGGACGGACGAAGCTGGGGAGCCGATGACAAAAACTCCAATGAAGCCAGACAGACCTAGGATGAAACAGGCCAAAGAATAATCCAAAGCTCCCCTATACACCCATGTTGGTGCATCAGCATATTAAAAATGCCCCTGTCCCGTCTGGCGTGGCTCAAATCAATAAAAATATATTTTAAAAGATAAAAAATTTAAAGAATACATACCTGGGTTGCAGGTTCGAACCGGCCCCGGTTGGGTGGGGTGCAGAAGGCGGCCAATTGATGTGTCTCTCTCACATGTTTCTCTCTTCCCCTCCTCCTTTCCCTCTCCCTCCCAATCTCTAAAAATCGGCGGGAAAAATATCCTCCGGTGAAGATTAACAACAATTTTTTTTATAGTAAAAAAATAGAGGGAGAGTGAGGACAGGTGTGACTGGTGAGGGCATGTGCAAGGGCAGACGTGGAAGGGAGCAGGAGTGTTTGAGATCCACTCAAGGTTCCACAGAGCAGAAGGTGGAAGCAACTGGGCATGGAGCGAAGGCATTCATTAGGGGGTGGTGGCTGTCTCTGGCCGGGGGGGGGTTTGGAGATCTGGGGCAGGCCAGGTCAGTCCTGGGTCCCGGTAGTCTTTCTCAGGTCAGCTATGTGCATAACGGAATATGGGGACTCCAGGGAGACGCCTGAGGTGTGGACAAGGGGTGGCGGGAGGAGAGTGTGGAATGTATGGTCCCTGTACAAGGTAAGGGGGTGTGAGCCAAGGGGCCCTGGGGCTCAAGACTTGAGGAAGAAAGGAGAGCCCCAATTCTCTCGTATCTGGGGGACATAAAGGACATTGGCCCGTGGGGGGAGGGGCAGCGTGCCTTTTGTTGCTCTCGGTTGGATGGGCCTGAATACGGTGACTGCAAGGAGCAGGGGACACCAGTGGTGCCGGGACCGGTTACCTCCTCTGAAGTGGGGGCCTGAGGAGGAGGAGAGGGTGAGGAGAGGATGGACTGAGAGGGTCACAGGAGAGGACAGTGGGAGAGGTCAGGGCCTGGCTGTGTCCACCAGAGCGTTTGTGTGTGTTTCCCACTGGCCCTTTGGCCCCCTGGCTCAGCCGTCTCCTCATTGCAGAGCCCCGTGACCTCCGAGGACCTGGCCGTGTTCTTCTCCCGATCAATGACTCTCATCACTGATGTTTCTCTCTATCCTTCTGCCTTCGCTAATATCAAGAAATATGTTTTTAAAAAATGCATTGGCCATGGCTGGTGTGCCTTAGGGGTTAGACTAGTGTCGGCCAGCATACCCAGGGTTGCAGATTCGATTCCCTGCGTTGCAGGTTCAATAGCCGGCACATTCCGGGGTGCTTGCGGGAGGCAACGGATCAGTGTGTCTCATGTAACGCACGTGGTGAAATCTTTCCTACACGAAATCAAGAGCCCATACCCTACAGGTTGGGGTGAGCAGACCTGCTCGGTGCCGGTCCCTGTTCAGTAACAGGATGAGTCCCACCCAAACTGGTACCCTGGATGGGCCAAAGGGTCCAAGCCACTGGCTTTGCTGAGGATGTCCCAGCATCACCATGGCAACGTGACTCTTCACCCGTCCCCCATCAGGTTGGCTGCTGAGTATGGAGCCTCAGCCAAACACCAGAAGGCAGATTCAGGGCAGGTGCGGAGGGCCCTTCACCCAGGTGCAGGGGCCACCTACCCACACACACAGGGACTGAGCTCTATGACCAGTGTCACCCAACCCCACTTGCTTGGAGACCTGCTTTTATTGATTTCAGAGAGGAAGGGAGAGGGAGAAAGAGATACACGTATCCATGATGAGAGTCATTGATTGGCGGCTTCCTGCACACCCCCTCACTGGGGATGGAGCCCGCAACCTGGGCATGTGCCCTGGCAAGGAATCGAATCGTGACCTCCTAGTTCACAGATTGACGCTCAACCACTGAGCCATGCTGGTCAGGCCTTAATTTTCTTTTTATTTTTTTAGAGAGAGAGGAAGGGAGAGAGAGAAACATCCACTAGCTGTCTCCTACATGCCCCCTACCGGGTCTGAGCCCACAACCCTGGGCATGTGCCCTGATGGGGAATCAAACTGGCGACTTTTTTTTTTTTTTTACTGATTTCCCAGGAGAGCGAGATAGAAACATCAATGATGAGAGAGAATCATTGATCGGCTGCCTCCTATACGTCCCACACTGAGGATTGAGCCAGCAACCTGGGCATGTGCCCTGACCAGGAATTGAACCGTGACCTCCTGGTTCATAGATTGACGCTCAACCACTGAGCTACACTGGCAAGGCTGGCGACCTCTTTGTGCATGGGTCTACGCTCCACCACTGACCCACACCCGGGCAACTCGGCGGGACTTTAAATCTGCTCACACAGACGCCCAAGTTGGAGGCAGACGATTATCACACCCGGGGAAGGCGCCTGAACAGACTGAGAGGTGGTCATACGCTTTATGGTGCAGGGGGGCAGGGGATTGAGCAGACCGACCAAAAACTCCCTGAATGCAAGCTCGTCTGGGGTTCTTCCCGTGTGGTCATCGCCCTTCCCGCCATCAGCAGGGAGTTAGGTCGCCGATGGAGGAACACACGACGCCAGGGTGGGGCGGGATTACGAATTTATTCCATCACCCACACGCCCGGTGGCTGAGCCTGGCTGGCTCCGGCCCCCAGCGACGGGTGTGAGCGGCTTTTAAAGGCCTTTTGGCGGGATTTCTCCTGGGCAGAGACTCCTCTGTGCAGACCCCGAGGGGAGAGAATGGACTGTGGTCTCAGCAGAGGGAAGGTCCCCAGTGAAATGGCCCGAGAAGCCCGTCCCCGGGGAGCGCTATCAATTCAATGGCTCCATCCAACCTGCCAGAGGACGGCGAGAAGCGTCACCCCGGAGAGAGGCGGCCCCGGTGGTTTCCAGCCCAACACATAGTAGGACGACGCTCCCAACACAGTGCCCACCAACAGGAAGCACTTCGGGGCCAGGGACGCAGCGACGGGCAGCGTACAGTTTTGTTGAACTGACGTTCGACTTGTGGTGAAATGTCCAAAACGTTTTAAATCAAAAGGCCCCACAAACCAGGACATCTGGATCCGCATGTTGATTCGACCACTTCTCTCCCTGGAGCCCAGAAACAGAGGCAGCAAAGGCAGCGAGGGCCGCGGTGTGCAGACGCCAGGACCGCTGGGTCACACAGGCTTCGTCTCGGGGTGAGGCCACGGGGTGAGCACGCCCAGCGGGGCGAGGAGAACCCCGGAGACTGTAGACACGTGGTGAGCGTGACCCCGGCCACAGGTCACAGGCCCGCCGTTTCGGGGGGAGGGGGGGGGTCTGCAACCCGCAGCCCCGGACACCACGGCTGCTAGAACATCTGTGGAAGCCCCTTGAGAGCCCGCTCAGACCCCCCCACCCCCACCCCGTGTGCAGTGTCCCTGTGCCCCGTCTCTTCCCACAGGCCCTGCAAGTTTTGTGGTTAGTCTATCAGACCTACTGCCACGTCCGATTTCAGACGACACGGCTTCGGAGCAACTCTGGGAACAGCCTCCTCTGGCCAAGGCTGGGGACCGAGCAGCGTTCCCTGGAACCAGGGCCCTGGGAACACGTGGGCCCATCCTGTAGCAGCTCCCCCATTCCTGATCCACCAGGAAACCTGACAGCCAGGCGACACGATTCACCACCAGGCCTCCAGGGTCTCCCTGCAGGTCTCAGGGGCCTGTGAGCCAGGCTGGCCAATCAGAGCTGTGCCCTGCCAACTGGCCGGTCCCCCAGGCAGATGGACATCAGGCAGGCCGTTCCCTCTGTTCATGAGCCCAATCTGGTCCTTTATCCCCTCACAGAGACCAGGATCCCCAGGATTAAAGGTGACAAGACCTCTTTAAGAAAATGGTTTTATTGATTTGAGAGAGGGAAGGGAAAGGGAGAGAAACATCCATCGATGAGAGAGAACCATCGATCTGCTGCCTCTCTTGCTGGGGATCGAGCCCGCAAACGGGCACGTGCCCTGACTGAGAATCGGATCAACAACCTCTGGGTGCACGGGATGTCCAACCCCCTGAGCCACACCGGCCAAGCCAACAAGGCCTCACTGCTGTGCCCTCCGGAGCAGTGAGAGCGACGGGTGCCCCGAGCAGTGTCAACAGTACGAGACCGTTCACCTTCCCCGCACGCCCCAGTGGGCACTGCTTAGTGACCGTTGGCCACAGCGGGGTGATGCCCACACCTGAACCAGTCCGGACGCAACGCCCAATATGGGCTCCAACACTCAGGACTCTGTTCTACCCGGAGCAGGGAGCACGGAGGTCTGCTGTCCCTGAGCACACTGGGCGGCAGATGCCACCATGGGGACTGCGGGACGGCAGCGGCCTGGGCAGGTCAGCGTGCAGCACAGCTCCCGGAAGCTTCCCGCACACGCGCCCCCTCCCGGGGGGTGTGGGGTGTGCCTGGCTCACCTCTCAAATGGCTCCTCAACCTCCTCCCTGGAGAGATACATTCCGCGTTCAGCAAGGGGCCGGCTCTGGCGAAAGGCCTTCCCCCATCCCGGCCGCCTACGACCCTGCCCCCGTGTGGACTTTCTTGTGCTGCAGGAGCGTGGAGCTGTGTTTGAAGGCTTTGCCGCACTCCGCACACTTGTGGGCCCGCTGCTCCGTGTGGAACTGCTGGTGCCGGTTGCGGTAGGACCTGGTGGTGAAGGTCTTCCCGCACAGGCTGCACCCGTAGGGCCGTTCTCCGGTGTGGGCCTTCCCGTGCTGGTACAGGCCGGAGCGCGTCACGTAGGCTTTCCCGCACTGCGTGCACGCGTAAGGCTTCTCTCCAGTGTGAACTCTCTGGTGGAGCACGAAGCTCTGGCTGTACTTAAAGAACTTCCCACACTCCCGGCACTCGTACGGCCTGTCTCCGACGTGAACCCTCCGGTGCCGGATGAGGGTGGACAGGACGCTGAAGGCTCTGCCGCACTCGCCGCAGGCGTAGGGCCTCTCCCCGGTGTGGATCCTCTGGTGCAGCACGAGGGCGTCTTTGCGGCTGAAGGTTCTCCCGCACTCGCTGCAGCCAAAAGGTCTGACGCCCGTGTGCACCTTCTGGTGCTTCCGCAGTTTCGACGGGTAGCTGAAGGCCTTCCCGCACTCGTGGCACACGTGGGGCGTTCCTCCCGTGGGGCTCTTCCTGTGACCAACCAGGGTCCCGTTCTCCTGGGGGGCATCTCTGCCTTTGGGGCACCCGAAGGGTCTCTCCTCACAGCGAGTTACCAGGTGGTGGAGGAGCGCAAAGGCCTCCGGGAAGGCTGTCCCGCAGCCGCTGCACCTGACTCCCCGCTGCTGGCGCCAGGGCTCCTGGAGTCCCATGTTGCCGTACGGCCTCCCCTCACCGAGGGTGCCCTGGTGCCGGGGGTGGCCGGGCGGGGCCGGGCCGTCCTCCTCAGGCTCCCCACACCGAGGGTGCCTCTCCAACAGGTGGATCCTGCAGCTCCTCGCCTGCGGAGGGGCCTCTGCGTCGTTCAGTCTCCGGGGACACCCTGAAACAGCAAGGTCGGGTGCCAACTGCTGGGAGAGAGGGAGGAGGCACCTCCACGCCCGTGTGCGTGCAACGCGCGTGGACAGGAGCACAGACGGCCAGGAGGTGGCTGGGGACTCTCTGGGGAGAAAGGGGCGAGGAGCATGCGGGGGGCGGGGTCTCCGCATCGCGCCCCTGCAGCAGGCTGCCACAGGCCCGAGCTGCCGGTGACAGCGAGCTCTGTGAGAGGCTGCGTCTGCGCCCGGAAAAGACGGCTGAGCACAGGGAAGGGGCAATGACAGGGCACAGAGGCAGAGAGGCGGGTCAGCGGGGCCTGGCCGGGGGAGATGGGAAAGGACGGTGGAAAATGCCAGTGCACACAGACCCCGCAGCCAGCACGCTGAGGTCCCCCCGGGAATGCGGCACCCCCGGCCCCGCAGGCCTAGTCCAGGACCCTCCCGGCTCCCGCTGTGCTGACCAGAGTCTTGCCCCCCACGATGGGTACCCAGGGCTCCCCTTCACCCTGCAGTTGGGCCACCACATGGGACCCCGAAGGCACAAATCCTAGGAGACAGTGTAGAGCCCCCCACCCCCAAGTGAAGGCTGACCCAGCCGGCCACACACCCCAGGAAGCTCGTGTCACCATGGCAACCAGAAGGAACCTGAATCTTAGACCCCGTACATTTAAACATTCACTGAGGCCCAGCCAATGTGGCTCAGGGGTTGAGCATCGACCTATGAACCAGGAGGTCACAGTTCGACTCCCAGTCAGGGCACAGGCCCGGTCACAGGCTCGGTCCCCAGCGTGGGCCGTGCAGGAGGCAGCCAGTGGATGATTCTCTCTCATCATTGACGTTTCTCTCTCTGTCTCTCTCCCTTCTTCTCTGAAAACAATAAAAATATATATTTTTTAAAAATTATACAACAGCCCTAGCTGGTTTGGCTCAGCGGATAGAGCATCGGCCTGCGGTCTTGGGGGGTCCCGGGATCGATTCTGGTCAAGGGCATGTACCTGGGTTGCGGGCACATCCCCAGTAGGGGGCGTCCAAGAGGCAGCTGATCCATGTGTCTGACTCGCTATCCCTCTCCCTCTCCCTTCCTCTCTGTTAAAAAATCAATAAAATATATTCTTTAAAAATTACAGAACAGCGAAATAAATGGAAAGACATGTCATGTCCATGGATTGAAAGACACGAAGATGGCAATACTCCCCAAACTGACCTACTGATTGGCACCCGTGGCTCAAGCCCGGCCCGGGGAGGGCCCTAGAGAATTCCTTTAGTTGGAAGAAGGCAAAACCCGGTGCAGAGAGGCCATGGCTTCCGCAGGGTCACGGAGAGCGGCCGAGAGGCGGAGACTCGCTCACGCCCAGTGCCCGGCCCCTGCCCTGGGCACCAACCCCGGGGGCTTTGGGAGGGACAGGAACCCTCGTGGGGAACAGCCAGAGGCGGCCCATTTGCGGGCGGCGCCTGAGGGCCTTACCCAGCCAGCCGGTGAGCGCGAAGTTCTCCAGCATCACCTCCCGGTACAGGCTCCTCTGGGCGGGGGTGAGGAGCGTCCACTCCTCCCGGGAGAAGTACACGGCCACGTCCTCGAAGGTGACCGGGCCCTGTGGGGTGGAGTCCACTCAGCCTGGGGGTCCACAGCGGCCAGAAAAGCCAGCCCGAATGCAGACCAGGAGGTCCCGACCTGTCTGGCCGTGCCCCACCTAAGCACCTCTAAAATCCTGATACCCACTCCCCCCTCCCCATGGCATATAATTCATATTATTCAAAAAATGGATAAAAAAAAAATCAATAAAATATATTAAAAATAGCAACAATAATAACACAAAGTGATATGGAAAAAATAGTAAACAAAGTTTCAAACATATAACAGAGAACCGAAGTGCATAAACACGCCATAAAAAAAAATCAATAAAATATATTAAAAATAGTAACAATAATAATAATACAAAGTGATATGGAAAAAATAGTAAAGTTTCAAAACATAACAGAGAACCGAAGTGCATAAATACGCCCCAATATACATTTATAAACTGTCCATGAGGCCCCAGAGCCATAAGAAATGCAAAAAACTCAGTTAATAACTCCATTCTCGAGTTGCCCCCCTTAAACACCAAACTGCCCCCCGTGGGGCGTGTGTGGGGCGATGGGGACCCCTGACCTCGACGGGACACATCCAGCCCCGGACCTGTGGCTCCGAG
>NW_006287077.1:244643-245442 GCF_000327345.1 Myotis davidii | reverse complement strand
GTCGTTCAGTTGTTTGGTTACTTCGGCTTTTGTATGTATATATATAATTAATTTCATAGATGAAGGGAGAGGGAGAGAGAGATAGAAACATCAATGGAGAGAGAATCATTGATCGGCTGCCTCCTGCACGGCCCCTACTTGGGGGCATCGAGCCCGCAACCTGGGCCTGTGCCCTTGCCCGGAATCGAACCTGGGACCCTCCAGTCCACAGGCCGATGCTCAGTCCATTGAGCCACACCGGCTAGGGCTGGTCTTAATTTTTTATTTATTGATTTTTAGAGAGAGAGAGAGAGACACATGGATTTGTTCCATCTTCATACGCATTCATTGGTTGGCTCTTTTCTGTGCCCTGAGCAGGGATCGAACCCACAACCTCGGCGTACTGGGAAGACGCTCCCGCCAGTGGCGCTACTCGGCCAGGGTGAGCGGAGGTGCTTTGCAGGATGCTCCCCAGTCCAAGCCCCACCCAGCCCACCAGCCTCAGTTTCCCCATCCGTCATCCTGGACACCTCCGCTCTCTTTGAGGAGAAGGGGGGAGCTGGGGGGGGTCCCAGGAGCCTGGTGGGGAGGCCATGAGGCCAAGAGGATGGCTCTCTGCTGAGTCCTCTGGGCATCACCCGCCTGGTAAGGTCCCCTCCTCGGGCCTGGAGGCCCCCTCTACCCCCGTGCACCCTGGGTACACAGCAGGTGCCCAGTAAATACCTGTGGGTCAAAGCGTCCCCCTTCCTCTGCCACGCCCTTTCCCAGAGGCTGCGCCCTTCCCAGGTCTAGGCCGCCCCTCAGTCCTTCCTGCGGGTTC
>NW_006287077.1:243848-244404 GCF_000327345.1 Myotis davidii | reverse complement strand
GCTTTCCTTTCCTTTCTTTTTTCTTGTCTTTTTTAAAATATATTTTTACTGATTTCAGGGGAAGGGAGAGAGGGAGAGAGAGAAACATCCCTGATGAGAGGGAGTCAGGGAGCGGCCGCCTCCCGCGCGCCCCCTACCGGATCCAACCGCCACCCGGGCGCGTGCCCTGAGCGGGATCCAACCGTGACCTCCGGGTTCAGAGGTCGAAGTTCAACCGCTGAGCAACTCCAGCTGGTCCTAATTAATTATTTATTTTAAATATTATTTTCAGCCCTGACCGGTTTGGCTCAGCGGATGGAGCGTCGGCCTGCGGGCTGGATGGTCCCGGGTTCGATTCCGGTCAAGGGCATGTACCTTGGTTGCGGGCACATCCTTAGTGGGGGGTATGCAGGAGGCCGCTGATCAATGTTTCTAACTCTCTATCCCTCTCCCTTCCTCTCTGTAAAAAATCAAAATATATCCCTGGGTACACAGCAGGTGCCCAGTAAATACCTGTGGGTCAAAGCGTCCCCCTTCCTCTGCCACGCCCTTTCCCAGAGGCTGCGCCCTTCCCAGG
>NW_006287077.1:242425-243723 GCF_000327345.1 Myotis davidii | reverse complement strand
CCCTTAACCCGCCTCTCCCGCCTCCCTGGCCCCCCAGCCGCCTCTTCCAGGGCAGAGCAGACCCGGGTTCCGGAACGGCCTCTCAGAAGGCAGACATGGCAGCGGCATCTTCCCAGCGCAAGAGGGCGAGCCCCAAGCCGGAGCTGACCAAGGAGCAGATCCAGGAGATCCGGCAGGCCTTCGACCTCTTCGACACGGACGCCACCGGGACCATCGACGTCAAGGAGCTGAAGGTGGCGATGAGGGCTCTGGGCTTCGAGCCCAGGAAAGAAGAGATCAAGAAGATGATCAGCGACATCGACAAGGAGGGGACGGGGAAGATGAACTTCAACGACTTCCTGATGGTGATGACGCAGAAAATGTGCGAGAAAGACACCAAGGAGGAGATCCTGAAGGCGTTCAAGCTCTTCGACGACGACGAGACGGGCACCATCTCCTTCAACAACCTGAAGCGCGTGGCCAAGGAGCTGGGCGAGAGCCTCACGGACGAGGAGCTGCAGGAGATGATCGACGAGGCCGACCGCGATGGCGACGGGGAGGTCAGCGAGCAGGAGTTCCTGCGCATCATGAAGAAGACCAGCCTCTACTGAGTCCTCTCCTCTCTCTGCTGCTGCTGCTGGCACCGCTCCCGTGCCCGCTGCTGTGCGAAACCTGGCTTTTGAGAGCCCAGATGTTTTTCCCCACCAACCTCCCTGTACAGCTTTAGTAACAACCTCACACCCGTTTTCAACTCTCGCAACTGTTCTCTGAAACGTTCTGTGAGGTGACCTGCTGTGTCCGTTCATTCTCCGGGAAGGACCAGAGCATCTTGGAGGGCTCACCCGCCCGCCGTTCCGCCTTGTGTCGCTTCACTCTGGCGTGAGCCCCGCCTTTGTGGCGCCACAGAAAGACGTTGCAGGCAGACACACGGCGTAACTTGGTCACCACAGCCAGCGGGCACCTCTACGGCGGTTCTGGTGTGAATCGACACCTGAGTGCAGCTTTCTCTTTTAAAAAGTCCACTGAACTCTCTCACTTGCATTTGGATATGTTTTTCCTATTTGGTTTGTGTTAAAATAAAGCCTAAAAAAAAAGTTCCCCGTGCAAGTGGAGTGTTTACTGCGCCCATTTTACAGAAAGAGAATCAAAGCCCCAAGCCCAGGCCTCTCAGGCACCCTACCAGGACCTGCGCTTTGCGGGTGCAAAGGACCTGGGGGGAGGAGCAAGCCTGGGACAGGTGTGGGGGGCGGCGCCCAGCAAGGGGGTGTAGGCAGAGGGAGGGCTGGGTGGGCACAGCTCCAGGCGGCCAGGGCTGTGAG
>NW_006287077.1:239282-242389 GCF_000327345.1 Myotis davidii | reverse complement strand
TGATCCGGGCCCCAGGCTGGTTTCAGCAGCTCCTTTGTTTCCGGGGCAGTGGGCGGGCGGGCAGGCATCGAGGTAGCAATCAGCAGCGGGGATGCCCAGCAGTCCCCGGGCTCTGTCATCAGCCCCATTTTACAGGCGGAGAGACTGAGGTCTCAGGCTCCCAGCTGGGAGGGTGGAGAAGCCCAGCTTCCTTGTAGCCCCCAGGAGGAAGCTGGTTAGCAGAGGGAGGGGCCAGCCCTCCCTGGACCCTCAGCCACCACCTCACTGGCCCAGTTACCCCGGACTCGGTGCCACCTGTCATCTCCCTGAGTGTCCTTGAAGGTACAGCGCTGAGGTCTCTTCCTCCAGGCAGCCTTCCTTGAACACACTCAGGCAGAGAGCACCATCTTTTGTGCTTCCGTGAACCACCAGTCAAGGGTCCCTTTTCTGGTCCCCCGGCTGGACCCACCCCTGGCAGGTCTGTCCCCTCCTGGGGCGCTGGAGGGAAGGGATGAAGAGGGAGCCATCTGGGACTTGATATAAACTAGACAATGGCCCCACAGATGTTCGGATCACAGTTCCTGGGATCAGATACCTTCATGGCAAGATGGGCCTGTAGATGTGGTTAAGGGAAGGACACTGAGCTGGGGAGAGGATGCTGGCTAGTCGGGGTGGGCTCACTTCGTCGCAATATTTTTATTTTTTTCTGTTAATCCTCACGCGAGGATATTCCACTGATTTTTAGGGAGAGTGGAAGGGGAAAGGAGAGACAAAGAAACATCGATATGAGAGAGAGAGACGCATTGATTGGTTGCCTCCTGCACACCCCCTGACCAGGGCCAGGGACCTGCAACCAAGGTACCTGCCCTTGACCAGAATCGAACCCAGGACCCTTCAGTCCATGGGAAGACGCTCTATCCACTGAACCACACCAGTCAGGGCTATCACAGTGTAAGTGAAGGAGCAAGGCAGGAGGGTCAGAGAGAGAGACAGATACTACCCTGCAGCCGGGAGGACAGGCATTCGCCCCCGGAGCCCCTGGGAGGAACGGGCCTCTGATCACCTGGACTTCAGTCAGGGGAGACCGATCCTACGGCGTCTGCCTGCAGATCTGCCAGGTCCTGTGTGTTGTTCTCAGGAACTGAGTTGGCGGGAGGATGTGGCAGCCGCCAGAGAAAACGGCACATCGCCAGCCTTGCTCCTGCCTGACAGGCCCCTCCCTGCGGGCTGGGCTCCAGTGACAGGGTCACGCCGGTATGGGACTGGAACTGGTCCGGGAAGACACTCCCTGGGTGCCCTGCTGCTCCCGGCTCCAGGCTTTCCCCCGGGAAGCGGCAGCTCCCATCCACAGGAGCTCCGCCGGCTGCCAGATCAGGGTGGCGGGCGGCCAGCGGGGTGGGCCTGGTGTCCACAGGCATCCTGGGCGGCTCCCTGGTCCCCTGCGAGGCTGTCCCTCCCTACCTACCTGTGTGCCAGCTGCCAAGGACCCACAGTGTCAACAAACCAAACGGGAACCTTCAGCCCCATGGAAGTCACGTTGGAAAACGCTGGGTGCCCACGGCTGGCGTGGCTCAGGGGCTGAGCGTTGACCTATGAACCAGGAGGTCACAGTTCCAGCCCCGGTCAGGGCACATGCGTGGGTTGTGGGCTCGATCCCCAGTGTGGGCCGTGCAGGAGGCAGCCGATCTGTGATTCTCTCTCATCACTGATGTCTCTCTCTCTCTCCCTCTCCCTTCCTCTCTGAAATCAATAAAAATATATTTTATTAACATATTTTATTGATTTTTCACAGAGAGGAAGGGAGAGAGATAGAGAGCCAGAAACATCGATGAGAGAGACACATCGATCAGCTGCCTCCTGCACGCCCCACACTGGGGATGTGCCCGCAACCAAGGTACATGCCTTCGACCGGAATCGAACCCGGGACCCTTCAGTCCGCAGGCTGATGCTCTATCCACTGAGTCAAACCGGCCTCGGCAAAAATATATTTTAAAAAAAGAAAAGGAGAAGCCGGGTGCCCACCCACAACAGGCAGCACCCCAACCCTGGGCCTGGGGTGGGGCAGGTGACTGGAGTTTAGCTGGTGCAGAGGTGGCTGCCATCTACTCTGCTGTGACTAAGCCAGGAAGGCTTCTGAGAGGAGGAGGCCGGGAACCCTAGGGCTGCCCGCCCTGGAGGCGGCTGTCCACAGGGAGGGTCGAGGCTGCACCTCGGGGCCCAACAGGGATGCCAGGAAGGGGCACAGCTGGCCCCGAAGAACGAATGAATGGAGATGGGGTGATCGGGGCTCCGGTGGCCTGGGAGGCCCAGGAACAACCCCCCCAAATCAGGCGGCACTGACCCAGAGGGACACGGCGGCCCCAGACTCTGGAACCCAGCCGCCCCGGCTCAGTGGCTGAGCACCGACCCGTGAACCAGGAGGTTCAGTTCCCGGTCAGGGCACGTGCCCCGGTTGCAGGCTCAATCCCCAGGGCGGGGCCTGCAGGAGGCAGGCGATCAGTGGTTCTCATTGTTGATGTTTCTCTCCCCCTCTCTGAAGTCAATAAAAAAATATATAAAGAAGCCAGGACCCCCGGGGGAAGTTGAGGCCTCCCTCTTGGCAACTCTACTCAGCACCCAGCTGGATGCAGCCACTGGCTGATTCCTGGATGTGCCCTGACCGGGATCGAACCCCCAGCCCTGGCGTATTGCGAGGACTTCTAACCGAGCTCCCCGACCCGGCAGCGCTGTGAGCCCGTCTTGGAGGCTCAGGCCCCGTCTGTCCTCCCAGGCCTGGACCCAGCCAGGGGCGCAGGGCGGCAGCCCAGGACCGGCCCTGACACAGCTGGAGGCACTGGCCCAGCTGCAGGCGGCAGAGAAGACAAACCCCCACCGGACACCTGGGGGGGTCAGCTCTGTGCGCCCAAGTGGGGCGTCTCCAGCAGATAGCACCTGCCCCTGCCCCGCCCCCCGCAGCCTCTGAGGATGGCGGGGGGTGCACTCCGTGGGACCCGTGTCAGGATCAGGGTTGGGGTGCCACAGGGATGAGGACCAGGTAGGCCACTTAGGGCGCCTCCCAGCGGAGTCTTTTATTTTAATCTTCTCCCGAGGATACGTTTCCATTGGTTCTTAGAGAGAGCGGCAGGGAG
>NW_006287077.1:239024-239226 GCF_000327345.1 Myotis davidii | reverse complement strand
CCCCGGCAGGAGCCTGCACACCAGGCGCGCGCCCTGGACGGCTTGATCCTGAGTCAAAGGCGGGTCCCTGCAGTCCGCGCGCCCAGGCTCTGTCCACTGAGCCGAGCCGCCAGGGCCCGCTGGGTCTTTGTAAAGATGGGGTCCGGGCGCCCCGCGCTGGATGCCCGCGGGGGCCAGGGTCGGGGTTGGTTCCTGGGGCGCC
>NW_006287077.1:235754-237109 GCF_000327345.1 Myotis davidii | reverse complement strand
CCCCCGCCCCCGCCGTGTCCTCACCCACCTTGGCCGCGTTGATGAGCTCGTCTGCCAGGCACTCGGCAATGGTCTTGATGTTCCGGAAGGCAGCCTCGCGGGCACCCGTGCACAGCAGCCAGATGGCCTGGGGAGCACAGGGGTTGGCTAAGCCTGGGGCAGGACACCCCACACCAGGCAGGGCCGGTCCGTGGGCCCCAAGGAGTGCTGCCGACCACACTGACCACACTGTTGCTCGGGTGGCATGCCGCCAGGTCTGGGGTCAGACTGGGGCCCTAAAGTGCAGACACAAAGGGTCCCCCATTCCTGGAGACTGGAGACCTGCCATGACAGGGTGTGCTCCCGGCCTGGACCCTGGATTGAAAACGAGCAGCTACAGTGCTGGGGCGGCTGCACACACAGGACAGAGGGAGCCCCAGACCGGGAGACAGTGGGAATAGAACGTCCATGTTCTCTGAGAACGTCATCAACTGATCCTCCAACGGTCCAAGAAACACACACAGTGACCAAATGTACACCAGACTCAAACGGCACCTCAGCCCAACGCCGCCCCAAAGGCCCAGAGCTGGCATCTGCCCTGCACGGCCAGGAATTCAGGAAGGCTCCCTGGAGGAAGTGACACTCCAAGCAAAGCATGTGGCTGGGCGAACCTTCCCACTGGCCGGCCCCTGCCCCGGGCAGGACTCCTCTGAGGCCGCAACCCCAGGCCCACCTGGTTCACACGGCGCAGAGGGGACACGTCCACAGCCTGCCGCCGCACGGTCCCGGCGCGCCCAATTCGGGTGGAGTCCTCCCGGGGGCCACTGTTGATGATGGCGTTCACCAGGACCTGCAGGGGGTTCTGGGAGAGAGGGAGCCAATGAGCCGAGACAGGCGGGACTGTCCATGGTCACCCCAAACCCTGAGGGCCCCCAGCGGCTCTGTGGGCGGCGCTCTGCCCGGCCGCCTACCTCGCCCGTCAGCAGGTGGATGATCTCGAAGGCGTGCTTGACGATGCGCACGGTCATGAGCTTCTTGCCGTTGTTGCGGCCGTGCATCATCATGGAGTTGGTGAGGCGCTCCACGATGGGGCACTGCGCCTTGCGGAAGCGCTTGGCCGCGTAGCGCCCGGCGCTGTGGGGCAGGTACTTGGCATACTTCTCCTTCACCGCGATGTAGTCCTGGCAGAGGGAGGGGCCGTCAGGGCAGGGGGGACCAGGGGCCCCAGAGCCGGACCCACAGGCCCCGGGAGCACGGGGACCCAGGGGGGACCCCAGGGACGAAGCCCACAGCAGAGGAAGAGCCCCCACCGAGACCCCAGGGCGCCGGCGGCTTCCTACCTGCGGAGCCTCCTCCCCCGGCCGGCGGCACCTGGC
>NW_006287077.1:235056-235489 GCF_000327345.1 Myotis davidii | reverse complement strand
TCAAACGATTTAAAAATTTTTCTTCTATAATACGGAAGTCAACGATATTGATTTGAACAATGGCTACGCATTACATCACAAAATTCAGTTAAAAAAGTCACCTTACACCCACCAGCCCTTCCGGCCAGGGGCACCTCCGTGAGGACAGCCCCGCCCCCACTCCCAACGGGAGGGGACACTCCCGGTGGCGGGGCCTGCACCCCGGCTGCCATGGTTCTGAGTCAGTGCTTCCCGGGGACTCCCGGCCCCAAGACGTGCCAAGAATGTGGTCAGCTCCCCGGGACTTGGGGTCCCCCCGCTCCCGCGACCCCCAAGGACAGACAGCGCACAGGCAGGTGGTGCCGCCCGAGGGCAGATGGTTTATTAAAGCCGCGGCCGGGGATCAGCGGTTGGACTTGGCCACGCGCTCCAGCTCATCTTTCTTCTTGATGGC
>NW_006287077.1:230071-233670 GCF_000327345.1 Myotis davidii | reverse complement strand
GCAGGCCTGGCAGAGGGAGGGGCCGTCAGGGCAGGGGGGACCAGGGGCCCCGGACGACCCTTCACCGGCTCGCCCTTCACCCTTCACCGGCTAGCCCTTCACTAGCCGGGTCTGGCTGTGAGCTGACTGGGCAGCGGGAGGGGGCGGGTGGAGGACGAGAGAGAGCGCCCCACACTCCCCCGCTGTTTCCAACCTGCACCTCAAACTGCACAGGGACGTTCTGAGTTGGACGCTGTGGGGCTCGGGGCTGTGCTGTGCTGAGGAACCCTCTAACTTCTGAGACGGTGCCGGTTTTTTAAAATGTTTTTATTAATTTTAGCGAGGGGAAGGGAGACTAAGGAACATCGATGTGACCCACAGAAACACTGATGGGCTGCCTCCTGCGTGCTCCCCACCCGGGACTGAACCCCAAACTCGGGCATGTGCCCTGACCAGGAAGCAACCTCATGCATGGGCCACACCAGCCAAGGCTCAAAATGTGGTTTTTGTTCTGGATTCTTGTGAGAGAAGGGAGAGAAACACTGATCTGCGGTTCCACTGATCGATGCATTCACCGGTTGATCCTTGTCTGTGCCCTGGCTGGGGATCAAACCCGCAACCTTGGCACACGATGCTCTAACCACCTGAGCTACCTGGGCAGGGCCAAACCGTGGTTTTAAGAATCACACAGAGTCCTTCCTATACATACGTTTCCCAAGAAAATGTCTAGAAAACACGAAAATGTTGGGGACGGGCTGGGACCAGGAACTGTTGTGTCGTATGAAACACGCCCAGGCCTGACTCACATGAGGACTCAGCCCAACAACGCTTCTCTAACGACACAAGCAGCGCTGGTATCTCAGCGGTTGGAGCGTCATCCCCTCCATCCCGATACCCCAGGCTGAGGGTCCGATCTCTGCTCAGGCCTCAAACAGGAACCAACCACTGAACGAACAGCTGGAACCGCCGGCCAGCACGGCTCCGTGGCTGAGCATCAATCAGTGAACCAGGAGGCATCGGATCAATGATTCTCTCTCATCATCGACGTTTCTCTCTCTCCCCCCCTTCCTCTCTGAAATCAATAAAAATGTGTTTTTAAAAAATCGGCACAATTGATGTTTCTCTCAAGTCAATAAAAGTTTCAAAACATAATAAAAACACAAGCAGTAACGGGGAAGGACAGAGGATGAGGAGGCTGGTGTCTTCGTGGAGGGAACCGCCTGCACGAGGCAGGTGACCCTGCGGACACAGCCGTCCCTTCGAGGGTCTGGTTCAAGGGCCCCGGCCCAGGGCAGAGGAAACCCGGGGCCACAATGACACCTGCTTCCCTGTGAGGGCACCAGGGAAAAGGGAGAACAGGCTTAACATTTTTCATGGGCTGTACACACACGACAGAGACCACAGGCGACCCAGAGGCTGAAACACTGACTATGCTGTCCTTCGAGTTTGCAGACCTGCAGCATAGCCCATCAAGGAAAACGATCCCCAAGACATTCAGAGCGGAAAACGGGCAGAGGACCTGGGCCCCCAACACACGCAGAGGCAACAAAAATGCTTCTTTTAAACGAGAAGGGGAGTTCTGCCCGGTTTGGCTCAGTGGATAGAGCGTCGGCCTGCAGACTGAAGGGTCCCAGGTTCGATTCCAGCCAAGGGCACAGGCCTGGGTTGCGGGCTTGATCCCCAGTGGGGGGTGTGCAGGAGGCAGCCAATCAATGATTCCCTCCCACCATTGATGTTTCTATCTCTCCTCCCTTCATCTCTGAAATCAATAAATATATTTAAAAAAAAAACGCGAAGGGGCCACAATAAATACAATCCCACCTGGACTTCATTCGTCTCCGTACACACGCAGCCACAAAGCAGTTTTGGTTTTGTTTTGTGAAGGGCCCACAGGAGCGATACCGAGGCCAAGTGGACAATGTATGGGGGGAGGCACCGCGGGAGGCCTCCCAGCGCAGCTGCAGCAAACAGACCGTCAGGCGTGAGGACAGTCAAACGGAAGAATCAAAGGAGCGGGAATCGCTCTGGCCCGTCGGCTCAGGGTCTCGGGTCCGATTCCAGGTTAAAGGCACCAGGCTCCCCGGCCCCGGTTGGGGCACGTGTCGGAGGCAGCCAATCGATGTCTCTCTCACTTAGATATTTCTCTCTCTCTCTCTCTCCCCCTTCCGCTCTCTCTAGAAATCAACGGAGGAAATATCCTGGGTGAGGATTTTTTTAAAAAAAATAAAGAGTGCAGGAATTCAAGGGTGCCACCACCATTCGACAGGGGAAATACCCTTTAACAAACGTTGCTTGGAAACATGCATATAGTGTACAAAAGAGATTTAAAATTACAAACAGCCCATGGCCCAAGTTTGTTAAATAAAATGTGCAGAACTGACTAACAAAATGAGGTGCTGGGACAAATGGATCCCCACATACAAAACAATGATGTTGGACGCTTGCACTTTAAAATGGTTGCCATGGTGACTTCTGGGTTATGTGTATTTTACTAAAAAACTGCAGCGCCCTGGCCCCAGGCTCAGCCGGCTGGACTGTCAGCTGGCACCAGAAGGCTGTGGCTCAGTCCCTGGTGGCGGCATGTGCAGCAGGCAACCCATGGGTGTTCCCTTCTCCCTCCAAAATCAGTAAGCAGCCCGGCCGGCGGGCCGCAGGAGGTCAGGGTTCGACTCCAGGTCAGGGCACAAGCCCGGGTTGCAGGCTCCATCCCCTGTAGGGGGCGAGCAGAAGGCAGCTGATTGAGGATGATTCTCTCTCTTCCCCTCTGAAAACAATAAAAATATATTTTTTAACTTTAATTTTTTAAAATATATCTTATTGATTTTTACAGAGAGGAATAGAGAGTTAGAAACATCGATGAGAGAGAAACATCGATCAGCTGCCTCCTGCACACCCCGACTGGGGATGTGCCTGCAACCAAGGTACATGCCCTTGACCGGAATCGAACCTGGGACCCTTCAGTCCGCAGGCCGGCGCTCTATCCACTGGGCCAAACCGGTCAGGGCAATAAAAACATATTTTTAAAAAATAACAATGAAATAGACAAGCATTTCCTCCGGTGAGTATTAAAAACAAACAAACAGGAAACTGTAGCAGGACCTGTACAGGTGGTGGGGGTGGTCCAGGCATCTCCTGTCCACCTGTCACTTCAGCTCAGGGCCAGCAAGGCAGCTCCACGTTCCGAGTGACCCCCCCACCCGGGAGGCCCCCCGCGCGCCCCCCACCCGAGCCCCGCTCACCTGCAGGGAAATGTCATTGATCTGCACGTCGTCGGTGCTCCACTTGCCGAAGAGCTTGATGTCGGGCGTCTCCGCCACCGCGGGGGCTGCCGGCTCCCACTCGCTCATCCTGGGGGCACAACCGCAGGGCCCCGCTCACCGCCTGGCACCCCGGAAGCCCCGAGGAGCCCGGGCAGCTGACTGCACGTCCTGAGCCCCGAGGGACCCCTCCAGGGCCAACCAGGAGGAGGCGCCTGCCCCCCAGGAACCCCGGATCCACCCTGCTGGGCCGTTCGAACCCCCAACCCCGGGGTTCAGGGGCTCCGCGCCCCCGGGAGAGTCCACAGCGTGGACCCCGCTCCCCCATCAGCAGCACCGACACGTGATCTGCCATCGAGGATC
>NW_006287077.1:229352-229794 GCF_000327345.1 Myotis davidii | reverse complement strand
CGCTCGGCGGGGACCACGCGCTCCGCTGACACAGACAGGAAGAGGCCGCGGGCCGCGGGCCTACGCTTTTAACAGAGACGAACACTTCCGGGTCACCGGGCCGTACTTACAAACCAATCCGGAGTGAGCAGGTGAAGGCTCTGTTGGCGAACGCGGGATGCGTCAATTCCGGACGCATGCGCAAAAGCAGAAGCGTGCCCACCAGCCGGCCTGGCGGAAGTCGGACCTCTAGCGCTTGCCCGGCCTTGAGGGAACCTGCGCACGCGCGGAGGCCTCCTTGAGGCCAGCGCCGCCATGTCTACTGAGAGCAGATGTCCCGCCAGCGTTCGCCGCCGTGTTCGGCCGCTGATTTCACGTCCCACCTGCTGCAGGTTTCGAGCGGGGCCAGTCGGTTCGGCACCGTCTCGTTTTCCGTGATGTCCGCTCCGCCGGCACGCACGCG
>NW_006287077.1:226643-229085 GCF_000327345.1 Myotis davidii | reverse complement strand
TTGCCTAGGGAACAGCCCCCACGCCCTGGGGTCAGTCCGGAGCCGGAGTTGACGCTGAGCTGAGGTCGCTGGACGGGTGCGGGGAGTCGGCTTGGTGGAGGGGACCCCGACCTCTTTGCAGCCATACCCAGTGACCCCCACCTCATCTTTAGGCGCCTCTGGCCTGGGGTGGGCATCTGGTGGAGCCTGGGGCCCCCCACCTCCCGGCGCCCATATCAGCACCCAAGGAGGGTCCCCCCACCCAGACCCCAAGGCCCTCAGCCAACAGGGCCAACATCTGACCCCAGCGGCCCCCCCGCCCACCCCGGGTGCTCATCAGCTGTATTGCTTGTTGACTGATTATTGAGGCTCACCCTGCCCCTCCCCCAAGTCCAAGAGCGTCTCAGAGACTCTGGGTGCCTTGGGCTGGGGAAGGGGTTCTATCTCAGTCTCCGGCAGGAGGCACAGGAGCTGCACCCCAAGCCCCTGCCTGCAGCCCGTGGCCCATGGCCCTGCCCTCCTAACCACGGGCATGACCAGAGCAGCAGGTGGGGAGTCTGGGGGTGGGGAGGGGCTGGGGTGGGTTCTGGCCCCAGGGGGACCCTCCCTGCCCTTGGGGGTCCTCCCTGGTCACGGGGATGCCCCCCGCGAGGTGCTGACTGAGGGACCCTCACACTCGGCAGGATCCAGAGGACCCCCACCCCCTGCCTCTTCCTCTTCAAAGGCAGACAGGGGCTCCCCCTCGGAGCCTCGGTTTGCCCCTGCAGCATGGAAAGGAGAACAGAATCGGAAAAGGTCCCCTGGTAACTGACATAATACAGACGTCACGAGAGGGACCCTGCTTGCATTGGGACGGGAATTTAGAAAATTATCCGTCACGAAGACGGGGGACCTGGCCGTCGGGATGTGGGGGGCCCGAAGACGTGGTGCCAGCATTTGCGGGGCTCTCCGGCTCTCCCCGGCTCTGAACAGGGGCAGGCGGACAGCCTGGTACCCGACCTGAAGCCACGCCCTCCCCTGGGAACGACCAATCACCAGCATCAAGTGGCGAGAAGGCGGATGACGTAAGACGTCTCCAAGGCAACGGCGAATCGCAAGCCGACATCTCCACCCCCTCGCACGGACACGGATTCCTGGTGGCTACGATTTGGGGGTGCAAGGCACCAAGTAGGACAGAAACGGGGACCTGGAATTGGGGGGGGGGTGGACCAGAGGCAGGAGTTGGAGAAGGACTTTAGACCAATATTGGGGGAGAAGGAGGCATTCCCTGCAGCATGGAAGGGAGAACAGAATCGGAAAAGGTCCCCTGGTAACTGACGTAATACAGACGTCACCAAAAGGCTATGACTTCAGGAGTCGCACGGACACGGATTCCTGGTGGCTACGATTTGTGGGTGCAAGGCACCAAGTAGGGCAGAAACGGGGACCTGGAATTGGGGGGTACCCAGAGGCAGGAGTTGGAGAAGGACTTTAGACGAATATTGGGGGAGAAGGAGGCATCCGATTTTGATGGAACTAGAGACGGGAATTTAGAAAATTATCCGTCACGAAGACGGGGGACCTGGCCGTCGGGATGTGGGGGGCCCGAAGACGTGGTGCCAGCATTTGCGGGGCTCTCCGGCTCTCCCCGGCTCTGAACAGGGGCAGGCGGACAGCCTGGTACCCGACCTGAAGCCACGCCCTCCCGGACAGCCTGGTAGCCGACCAGAAGCCACGCCCTCCCCTAGGAACGACCAATCACCAGCATCAAGTGCCGAGAAGGCGGATGACGTAGGGCGTCTCCAAGGCAACAGCGAATCGCAAGCGACGTCTCCATCCCTCCCGCCCCCAGGGCTGGGGAACAGGCTCCGCGGTCGCCATGGTAACCCCGACGCTCAGTTAAGTTTCCACAGGATCGTTCTTTCCTCTCCTGACGGATTTCATTTCTTTCTTTCTCTTTCTTTTTAAATATGTTTTATTGATTTTTTTACAGAGAGGAAGGGAGAGGGATAGAGAGTTAGAAACATCGATGAGCGAGAAGCATCGATCAGTTGCCTCCTGCACGCCCCCTACTGGGGATGTGACCGCAGCCAAGGTACATGCCCTTGACCAGAGTTGAACCTGGGACCCCCGAGTCCACAGGCCACGTTCCATCCACCGAGCCAAACCGACCAGGATGCCAAACATTTTCTTGACCCAAGGCAGAGGAGCTAGGCTTTCATACTCCCATGACTGAAAGTTAAGGGCTTCCTGCTCTATGGGGATGTACCTCTAACTCTCTGCATCTGTCACAATGTGGTTCTAATTGGTCTAAGGAAGTCCTGCAAAGAAGAGCTGCAGATACTACCTGTAGGACACAAAATCACAGCAAAGGCGGAAGATGAGAGAGGTGCTCAGGAAGTATAGGGAGGGCAGGGCATCTGATGGAGGGTGCCTCTGCTGGCTTCACCAGCACTTCGGGGGTCTGACAGTGTTTATCAAAGC
>NW_006287077.1:224769-225606 GCF_000327345.1 Myotis davidii | reverse complement strand
GGCAACCCAGGTACATGCCCTTGACCGGAATCGAACCTGGGACCCTGAGTCCGCAGGCCGGCGCTCTATCCACTGACCCACACCGGCTAGGGCACCTCCTGCCGATTTTCCACCACAAAGGACCCGGCGGAGAGTCCGGTTCGGACCCGAGGCGGAACTACACTAGGAGCCCAGATCCGCCCACTCAGGGCGCCGCTGGGGCGCGACCAGCTGGACCCCTGTCCTTCAGGTCCAGGCGGAACCAAGGCGGGTTGGTGTGTTGGTTCCGGACTCTGGCTGGCCCGGTTGGGCCGAGACCTGGAGTGACGACCAGCCTGGGCATCTGCCGCGTCGGGCCTCTGGGGCCTATCGCCTCTGTGTGTGGAGGTCAGGCTGTGGGCAGGGGTCTGGGGGCTCCAAGTTCCAGAGCTGGGGGGGCGGGGTCTGGAGCCTGGCACACAGCAGCAGCGTCCCCTACATGTCTGCAGAGTGAACAGCCCATGTTATAAATTAGTTAAAAGCAGCCGCAGGTTTTCGAGCGTCGGCTGGACACCAGCCAGCCCTGGGCCCAGACCGTGACACGGATGGATTCATCTAGTCCTCTTGCCAGGGGTAGAGAGGTGGCAGCATCGCGTCTCTGTTATATTTTATTTTATTTTTGTTTTTTTTGCGTCCAGTGTACAGATGAGAAAATGGGGACTAGAGAGAGGAAGCCAGGTCTGGGCTACATTTTTAGCCTTTAGGTCTAAAGGAATCAGACAGTGTTAGCTCCAGAGCTATTACAGGGATTTAAGAAAAAAAAAAACAAACAGCCCTGGCTGGTGTGGCTCAGTGGATAGATCGTCGGTCTGCGGAGTG
>NW_006287077.1:222642-224213 GCF_000327345.1 Myotis davidii | reverse complement strand
ATATTAAAAAAATTAAAAATACATAAAACTATAGCAACCTCTCCCTTCCTCTCTGAAATCAATAAAGAAATATATAAAATAAATAAATAAATAAAGAATGTGTTCTGTCTCTGTGCTGGAGGTCAGAGTCTGCAGTCAGGGTGTTGGCAGGGCCGCATCTTGAAAGGGTCCCAGGCAGAAACCTGTCCTGGCTCCTGGCTCCTGGCTCCTAGCCCCTGGCTCCTGGCAGGTCCAGGTGCTCCTGGCTGCTTCCCTCCAATCTGGGCCTCTTCCTCTTCTCCCTACGCCTTCCTCCTGTCAGGACACGGTCATTAGCCGTGGAGCCCACCCAGGGAATTCCCCATGAGCTCATCTCAAGATCCTCACCTCCATCTGCAAATGCTCTTTCCCCAAAGAAGGTCCCATCCACAGGTTCTGGGGATTAGGGTGCGGAAGCACCTTTTGGGGGTGCGGGCACCGTTCAATTACTACGGACTCCTTCAGGAGGACCTGCTTAGCCGTGGGTGACTCGATGCCCAGGACACCTGTCCACCGATTGGTGGCGATTGGCCATCTGGCTGTCCAGGGTGTTTTCTCCCGTCCTGGTGGGTCCTTGGCCCCTGGATCTCTGATGATCCGGGAGGTCACGCTGAGTGCTGGCTGGGGGCCGGCTGTTGTGCAAACCGGGACACAAGGCCAGCAGCCATGACCCCGGATTCCCTGGAAGTCCTGAGGCAGGGTCCGGGCGGATGTCCAGGTCCCACCGTCCCTCACGCCCAGAACACAGAGAGCTGGTCTCCTGACGGCGAGATCTGGGTCCCGGCTGGGGGTTCCAGATGCGCTGGTACCCATGCCCGGGTGCCTCCCAGGGGTGCCGCTGAGAACCATGGGCACCTGCCCTCTTGCTGCTCAGTGGCCTCTGTGTGAGGGGCCACAGCTCACTCTGGGGTTCCAGTTGTATCAGGAGGAAGGGGGTGGGAGGGTCCCCCACATCTGTGGTCATGGCTGAGGGGCCCCTTTCCCCATGTGGGGACCTTGGACCCCAGCCTGGTCATGTCCCGGGACTCTCATGTGGACGGTGGCAGGGAGCCACGGGCAACCTGGGTGTGGGGGGCGGGGCTCCCTGGCCACACAGGTGGGGGTTCGAGTGCCGGTGCCCCATCCTGCCGAGTCACAGCTGCCCGTCTGGAATTCAGTGCCCGCAGCGCCCCAGGGCTGGGACCCTACAAGGCCCAACACGTTGCCCAGGATTCCCACAAAGAGCTTTCTGCCTGGGCTGCGTGGACTGAGACACGTTTGTGGGAGAAAAGTCCGTGTCCAGGGACAGAACTCAGAGTTTAAGCGTCTGATGTGAACACCGGTGTGAAGACCCCTGGCTCAGGCACCGGGCGGAAGCTCTATCCACTGAGCCAAACCAGCTAGGGCTTAATTTGGTTCTTTTTTTTATGCGTATTTCTTATTGCTGAGGTTCCTACAGCTGCAGGCGATCTCCCTGTCACCCCACTCTGCGAGCGGGCACACGTGCACACACCCCCACACACACACCCTGGCCTTGGGGAAGGACAAACACCAGGAAGAGGTCAGTGCCCCGC
>NW_006287077.1:220118-221179 GCF_000327345.1 Myotis davidii | reverse complement strand
GGCAACCCAGGTACATGCCCTTGACCGGAATCGAACCTGGGACCCTGAGTCCGCAGGCCGGCGCTCTATCCACTGACCCACACCGGCTAGGGCACCTCCTGCCGATTTTCCACCACAAAGGACCCGGCGGAGAGTCCGGTTCGGACCCGAGGCGGAACTACACTAGGAGCCCAGATCCGCCCACTCAGGGCGCCGCTGGGGCGCGACCAGCTGGACCCCTGTCCTTCAGGTCCAGGCGGAACCAAGGCGGGTTGGTGTGTTGGTTCCGGACTCTGGCTGGCCGGGTTGGGCCGAGACCTGGAGTGACGACCAGCCTGGGCATCTGCCGCGTCGGGCCTCTGGGGCCTATCGCCTCTGTGTGTGGAGGTCAGGCTGTGGGCAGGGGTCTGGGGGCTCCAAGTTCCAGAGCTGGGGGGGCGGGGTCTGGAGCCTGGCACACAGCAGCAGCGTCCCCTACATGTCTGCAGAGTGAACAGCCCATGTTATAAATTAGTTAAAAGCAGCCGCAGGTTTTCGAGCGTCGGCTGGACACCAGCCAGCCCTGGGCCCAGACCGTGACACGGATGGATTCATCTAGTCCTCATGCCAGGGGTAGAGAGGTGGCAGCATCGCGTCTCTGTTATATTTTATTTTATTTTTGTTTTTTTGCGTCCAGTGTACAGATGAGAAAATGGGGACTAGAGAGAGGAAGCCAGGTCTGGGCTACATTTTTAGCCTTTAGGTCTAAAGGAATCAGACAGTGTTAGCTCCAGAGCTATTACAGGGATTTAAGAAAAAAAAAACAAACAGCCCTGGCTGGTGTGGCTCAGTGGATAGATCGTCGGTCTGCGGAGTGAAGGGTCCTGGGTTCGATTCCAGTCAAGAGCACATGCCCGGGTGGTGGGCTCTTCCCTAACCTGGGCCCCGGTCAGGGCTTGTGCAGGAGGCAACCAATCGATGTGTTTCTTTCACACTGATGTTTCTTCACTCTGTCTTTCCCTCCCTCTTCACTCTCTCTAAAAATCAATGGAAAAATATCCTCAGGTGAGGATTTAAAACAACAACAACAAAAAATACATTAC
>NW_006287077.1:217170-218765 GCF_000327345.1 Myotis davidii | reverse complement strand
CCAGTGCCCTGGCCCCATCCTGCCGAGTCACAGCTGCCCGTCTGGAATTCAGTGCCTGCAGCGCCCCAGGGCTGGGACCCCACGAGGCCCATCACGCTGCCCGAGGTTCCCACAAAGAGCTTTCTGCCTGGGCTGCGTGGACTGAGACACGTTTGTGGGAGAAAAGTCCGTGTCCAGGGACAGAACTCAGAGTTTAAGCGTCTGATGTGAACACCGGTGTGAAGACCCCTGGCTCAGGCACCGGGCGGAAGCTCTATCCACTGAGCCAAACCAGCTAGGGCTTAATTTGGTTCTTTTTTTTATGCGTATTTCTTATTGCTGAGGTTCCTACAGCTGCAGGCGATCTCCCTGTCACCCCACTCTGCGAGCGGGCGCACGTGCACACACCCCCACACACACACCCTGGCCTTGGGGAAGGACAAACACCAGGAAGAGGTCAGTGCCCCGCTCCACCCACTGCCCCCTCCCTCCCTCGGGCCTTATGACCTCCCTCCCTCACCCGCTGGAGCCAGGCTCACACCATGGCCACGCTGGCAGCCTTCCTGCTGCTCTGGGGTGCTGACGTCTTCATTGGCTACACAATGAGAAAAACTAGGACAAGGAATTGAGCTTTCCATAAAGCAAACTTAATTTCATAAAGGACCATCATCCTGTGTTTTGAGATTATCTCTTTTCCGTATATTTAAGGGGCGGGATCTGAGAAAGAGAGAGAGACTGGGACTGAGACAAACAATGGAGAGAATAGGTGGTAGTTGTCTTTGGATGCCTTTGTTTACAAATGAATGAAGAGTGGCTTAAACAATGAAGAAATTTCTCATTTTTCCTACAAGAAGCCTGAACTTAAAGGGATGCCAAGGTTGAGAAATGCAGGTGATGTATTTCCAACAAGATTCCTTTCATCTCACACTGTGTCATCAGTGTGTTGGCTTGTCCCTTAAACTAGCTTTCTTCATGGTCCCAAGATGGCTGCAACAGGTCCAGCTGTTCCAGGGAGACAGTGATGTTCAAAAAGAAAGGCTGCCAGTGGTAATTTACCAAGAAATGAAAGCAGTTTAAGCTTTAGAACACTTCACTTTCACAGGCTCCTTCCAAGACTCTTGGAAAGGACCCTAGCAATGCATTCACCTGGATGTATTTTTAAAATATATTTTTATTGAGTTCAGAGAGGAAGGGAGAGGAAGAGAGAGATAGAAACATCAGTGAAGAGTTAGAAAAATCGATCAGCCGCCTCTTGCACACCTCCCACTGGGGATGTGCCTGCAACCCAGGTACATGCCCTTGACCGGAATCGAACCCGGGACCTTTCAGTCTGCAGGCCGACGCTCTATCCACTGAGCCACACCGGTTTCGGCCCTTCCTCCTGTTTTATGTCCCTGTCCATCTCCCTGGCTCCCTCACTTTATTTATTTATCGATTTATTATAAAACACTAGAGGCCCAGTGCACGAATGTGCATTTGGGGTCCCGCTGGCCTGGCCCCAATGGGGCAGAGCAGGGCTAGGCCTGTTGGAAGGAGGAGATGGCGGGAGGTTGGCAGGAGGCCTGCCCCCCCTATTGGCTTAGCGGGGGGAGTGACCAGGGGTGGGGGCTGGGGGG
>NW_006287077.1:216499-216740 GCF_000327345.1 Myotis davidii | reverse complement strand
ACACCCAGGAGGCCGGCGCCCCCTCCGAGCCCAGCGCCACCGTGACCATCGAGGACATGCGTGAGCCTGGGGGCCACCCGGAGGGCTTCCTGGGGGAGGCGGCGCCAGACCCTGGACGCCCCTGCCCGGGCCTGGGTCTGGGAAACAGTGGCCCAGGCAGTGCGGTGGGGAGGCCTGGGCTGCCGCAGGGCGGGCAGGTCTGAGGGGGCTGGAGGCTGGGCCCCCTCAGGGAACAGGGGGT
>NW_006287077.1:215425-216082 GCF_000327345.1 Myotis davidii | reverse complement strand
GTGGGGAGGCCCAGGGGAGGGAGGGGCTCGCCCGGGGGAGGCGCCCGGCCTGTTTCCCAATGAGCTCAGCAACCTCGAGGCCTCGGGAGGAGGAGTCACTGAGTCAACACTCAAGTGTGGCGCTTGGCCAGGCAGGCGGCGCGCCGTGTTCCCGGGGATCCCCCGGGAGAGCAGACGCCACGTGGGACAAGACAGGACTCCCTCCACATCTGTTCCTTTTATTTTTTTATTTTTAAAAATATATTTTATTAAGTTTTGTACAGAGAGGAGGGGAGAGGGATAGAGAGTCAGAAACATCGATGAGAGAGAAACATCCATCAGCTGCCTCCTGCACACCTCCTACTGGGGATATGCCCGCAACCCAGGTCCATGCCCTGGACCGGAACCGAACCCGGGACCCTTCAGTCCGCAGGCTGATGCTCTATCCACTGAGCCAATTCGGTTAGGACTTACTACCATTTTTATATGGGGCATGAGTTAAGTGGTATTTTGTTTGTTGGTGTTTTTTTAAAAAAATATTTTTTCTTGATTTTTTACAGAGAGGAAGGGAGAGGGATAGAGAGTTAGAAACATTGATCAGCTGCCTCCTGCACATCCCCTATTGGGGATGTGCCCGCAACCAAGGTACATGCCCTTGACTGGAATCGAACCTGGGAC
>NW_006287077.1:213812-214839 GCF_000327345.1 Myotis davidii | reverse complement strand
CGCGACTTGTCGCCGATGGACTCGTCCAACTACAGCTGCGTCTACGTGGACCCCGCGCGGCCCGTGGGCTCCGCGCCCAGCGCGCGCCTGGAGCTGCGCGTGGACGGTGAGGGCGCCGCGGGCGGCTGTTTCCCTGGGATGTGAGCCCCGAGGCGGCTGAAATCCCCTTCGCTTCCCGTGTTGTCTTTTAAAAAACATATTTTATTGATTTTTTACAGAGAGGTAGGGAGGGGGACAGAGAGTTAGAAACATCGATGAGAGACAAACATCGATCAGCTGCCTCCTGCACGGTCCCCACTGGGGATGTGCCCGTAACCCAGGTCCATGCCCTGGACCGGAATCGAACCCGGGACCCTTCGGTCCGCAGGCCGACGCTCTATCCACTGAGCCACACCGGTCAGGGCTATTTTTTAATCTATTTTTACTGATTTCAGAGAGGAAGGGAGGAGAGATAGAAACAGCAATGATGAGAATCACTGATCAGCTGCCTCCTGCTCGCCCCCCACTGGGCAATCCCGCAATCCGGGCAAGTCCCCTGAGCGGGAATGAACCCCGGACCTCTTGGTTCCTGGGACAACACACTCCATTGAGCCACCCAGGCCCTGTGCGCAGGGTGAAGGGTTAAGGTGCAGCCCTCGCGGCCCTGGGTCTGCCTGTCCCTCCGATGTCCTCACCAAGGTCCCGGCGGGCAGGGGGCTGGGCGCGCAGGTCCCGCCTCCCGACCTTTGGCTGGGCTGCGCTCTGCTCCGCGGGGAACACCATTTCCAGCCTCATGTATTCCTTCCCTCGCCTGGGGCCCTGCTGCCACATGCGGGGGACCCTCCCCAAAGCCCCAGAACTGGGCCCAGGTCCGGGGGACTCTCAGGGTCCTGAGGACACCACCGGTTCCAGGGACGAGCTGTGAGGGCGGTTGTCTCCGTTCAGGGCCAGGAAAGGGGAGAAGGGTGTGGAGGGGAGGGCCTGGTGCCGGGGTGGCTGCCGTTGGAAGGGGGACTAACCTGCCCCCCCGCCCAGGACCCCTCCCCAA
>NW_006287077.1:213052-213621 GCF_000327345.1 Myotis davidii | reverse complement strand
TCTGAGAGCTGGATTCCTCCCCTCCACACCCCTCTGCTTTGCTCCCCCCCCCCCTCCGCCAGTGCATCAGTTAGTGCGCTCTGTTGGAGCTGGTGGGGGAAAGAGCAGGTGCAAAGGCTCTGGGGCAGCGAGGAGCTTGGTCAGCTGGAGCGCCAGGAGGGAGGCCTGGGCAGGGTATGGGGGAGCTGACTCATCTGCTTCCTTCCTGCGGGGGCTCCAGGAGGTCTGCCAGGGTTGCACCCAGGGCCCTCCCTCTCCTACCATTTTTGTCAACTTTGTCTAGAACGCTGATCCATCTGCAGACCTGGCTGCTGAGGGTCTCCTGGTTCCCTCAGGCCCTGCTCCTCCTGCTGCAGCTCGAGGCTGGACCACGCCCGGAGCAGGGAGAGTGTGTGTGGGGGCATCAGGAGGGCTCCCCCTCACGCCTCCCAGGAATTAATAAATGTGAAAAGACCTTAAAACGTGTCTTTTGCCAGTGGCAGCCCCGCCAAAGGGCTGGATGCCCAGGGCTGAGGGAGGTGGGCGGGGCTGGGGTGGGGCCTCGGGGTAGAGGGGGGGAGGGCGGGGGC
>NW_006287077.1:189558-193785 GCF_000327345.1 Myotis davidii | reverse complement strand
CCCCGCCCAGGACCCCTCCCCAAGCCGCGGCTCCGGCCCCTGTGGAGCGGGAAGGTGAGTCCGGGCCGGGACGCTGTCCTGCGCTGCGAGACCCCTGTGGCCCACCAATCCTTGGAGCTGCTGGCAGCGGGCGAAGTGGTGGCCTCGGCATATGGCCCCTCCGAGGACCTGGTGCTGACCTACGTGGGGCCCCAACACGCCGGCAAGTACAGCTGCCGCTACCGCTCCCGGTGGCCCCTGGTGTCTGAGCTGAGCGACCCCGTGGAGCTCCAGGTGGCAGGTGAAGTCCCCCTGGGTTCTGAGAGCTGGATTCCTCCCCCTCCACACCCCTCACCTCTGCCCAGCCTGCGCCCTCTATCGGGCGTGCCCGCCCCGGTGCATCAGTTAGTGTGCTCTGTTGGAGTTGGTGGGGGAAAGAGCAGGTGCAAAGGCCCTGGGGCAGCGAGGAGCTTGGTCAGCTGGAGCGCCAGGAGGGAGGCCTGGGCAGGGTTTGGGGGAGCTGACTCATCTGCTTCCTAACTGCGGGGGCTCCAGGAGGTCTGCCAGGGTTGCACCCAGGGCCCTCCCTCGCCTACCATTTTTGTCAACTTTGTCTAGAACGCTGATCCATCTGCAGACCTGGCTGCTGAGGGTCTCCTGGTTCCCTCCGGCTCTGCTCCTCCTGCTGCAGCTCGCGGCTGGACCACGCCCGGAGCAGGGAGAGTGTGTGGGGGGGCATCAGGAGGGCTCCCCCTCACTCCTCCCAGGAATTAATAAATGTGAAAAGACTTTAGAACGTGTCTTTTGCCAGTGGCAGCCCTGCTGAAGGGCTGGATGCCCAGGGCTGAGGGAGGTGGGCAGTGCTGGGCTGGGGCCTCGGGGTAGAGGGGCCGAGGACGGGCTCCACAGCCCACCTTTCTCTTTTCCTTTTTAAATTTTAAATGGGGCTCCCCCTCACTCCTCCCAGGAATTAATAAATGTGAAAAGACTTTAGAACGTGTCTTTTGCCAGTGGCAGCCCTGCTGAAGGGCTGGATGCCCAGGGCTGAGGGAGGTGGGCAGTGCTGGGCTGGGGCCTCGGGGTAGAGGGGCCGAGGACGGGCTCCAGGGCCCACCTTTCTCTTTTCCTTTTCAAATTTTAAATATGAAAAAAAAAATTTAAATATGTTTTGATTGATTTCAGAGAGGAAGGGAGAGGGAGAGAGAGAGAGAGAGAGAAAGAAACATGCATTATGAGAATCACTGACCAGCTGCCTTCTGCACTGGGGATGGAGCCCGCAACCCAGGAATCAGACTGTGACCTCCTAGTCCAGTGATGGCGAACCGTTTGAGCTAGGCGTGCCAGCATTTTGAAAAGCCCTAACTTAACTCTGGTGCCGTGTCACATGTAGAAATTTTTTGATATCTGCAACCATAGGAAAACAAAGACTTATATTTTTGATATTTATTTTATATATTTAAATGCCATTTAACACAGAAAAATCAGCCAAAAAAAATGAGTTCGCATGCCACCTCCGACACGCGTGCCATAGATTCCCCATCACTGTCCTAGTTCACAGGTTGATGCTCAACCACTGAGCCACTGGCCGGGCTGGAGCCCACCTTCTACAAGACCTTCTTCCTCCACCCAGATGCCTCCCTCCTGGCTGCTGGGCCCAGCCAGTGTCCGTAGGGAGCTGAGGCTCCAGACACCCAACCCCTCCCACCTGGACCAAACCAGCCCCCACCCAGGGAGGCAGTTGAGAGGCTGCACTTAGTTCCGTCCCCGGGCAGAGCGGCCACCAGGTGGCGGTGCTGGGCTGTGTCCCCGCCAAAGGCCAGGCCTCCCAGGGGGAGCATGCAGCTGTGGGAGGGACGGGACTCCCCTCTGTTCTCTGCCCCTGTGATCTCAGCCCCTGTGCCCGCAGGACACTCTCTGAAGTCAATGAAAACATTAAGAATAAAGACTCCGCCCTAGGCGGTTTGCTCAGTGGGTAGAATGTTGGCCCACGGACCGAAGGGTCCCAGGTTCTAGGGCACATACCTTGGTTGCAGGCTCAATGCCCAGCCTCAGGTCTGGGCACGTGTGAGACCAAGCAGTGTCCTTCTCTCACATCGATGTTTCTCTCTTTTCCTTCCATTCTCTCTAAAAATCAATGGAAAAGTATCCCAGGTGAGGATTAAGAACAAAGACTCCTCTCCCTACCCCGCCCCCCCCCTCCACCCTCTTCCTGCTTTAGACAGATGTGGGTACACACCTGGCGACACAGCGGGCTCTGGAGATGCTGAGTGTCAGCGGAGGGAGAGTCTGCTCCTTGGGTGACAGAGGGGCGAGCCGTGCAGAGGGAGGTGGAGACTGACGTGCCAGCCAGAGCCAGGCCAGGCCCTGGGTCAGGTGCTGCACAGACCAGCTCCCCCGGGTTGAGCGGAGTCACTTCTCCGGGTCCCTCTGCAGCTGGACTGCAGGCTCACGTCCGTCTCCTCCACTCCCTGCAGCCTGTCCCAGGCCCGAGCCAGGTGCGTGCCGTGGCCATGTCCCTAGGAAGACATGTCCCACGTCTCGGAGTTTCTCCCTCTGCCCATCAACTTGCTCTCCTGTCCGCCTTGGGGCATTCTGGGTGGGTGTCTGTCCAAGTCCGGGTGTCTCTGGGACCTTCGTGGAGATACCGACACAAGATCTTCATCTCCCCAGGGCTTTGCCTTCCTGTTCTGAACCTCACTCCTTGGTCTTTTATAAAAAAATATATTTTTATTGATTTCAGAGAGAAAGGGAGAGGGAGGGAGAGAAACATCAGTGATGAGAATCATTGATTGGCTGCCTCCCTCGTGCCTCCAAAGTGGGGATGGAGCTGCAACCTGGGCATGTGCCATGACAGGGAATCGAACTGTGACCTCCTGGTTCATAGGTTGACACTCAACCACGGAGCCAGGCTGGTGGGGCTGGTAACATTTTATTGAGGCCACTGCGTGCTGGGACCCTGGGAGAATCCGGTTGCTCTTGCCTTGTAGAGCCCATGGTGGTGGGAGACAGCCCAGAACACACACACACACAAGGACATGCAGCTGCCTGGGAAGGCATGGGCCCCAGCACGTGCATTCAGCAGACAAGAGTCCGGGTCTGCTGGGTCCTGTAGGAATATCTGGTGGGTCAGAGAGTAAGGCAGGGCCCTGCTCTTGGAAGCTCACGGCATCTCGGGAAACACGTGGAGTGACTATCCGGGTGGTAGGTTTAGGAGCCGCAGACACAGATACAAAGGCACATGGGCAGGAAACATGGCTTCTTTAAGAACTGCGAGTCGTCCCCGGGCCCGTGGGACCGCATCACGAATGGCAGGCACAGGGGTTTGAGCTTCCTCCCCGAGGGCACGACTTGGAAACCATTTCATATCACTGCGCACTCGCAGAAAGGTGACCACATCCGGGTGCCTGTGAGGGTCAGTGGTGAGGTTTGTTTGGCCCAAAGCGGCTCCTGTCTTGGCAAACCGGTACCCTACTCAGGAAGCTCTGCGGTGGAAGGCGAGGCATCAGAGAGCTCCCCATCGCCCAGAACAAGGCCAGATGCAGGGAGTGGAGGAGGCAGGAGGGGCCCTGCTGGAACCGACGTGGGCGGCAAGGAGGCCACACAGGAGGTCCCGATGGTGGAGAAGGCAAAGCCGCGGTGAGCGTGGGTAGAACGAACAGGGCCGATGGCTGGTGGGAAGCGGAAGGAGGGGCAGGAGCACAAACGGATGCCACTCGGAGAGTGTCAGCAGCTCCCCCGGCGACGGTGGGAGCAGGAGGGAGTGTCCGGGAGCCTCACAGGAGAGGTGGACTCCCCAGCTGGCCTGGGCGTGGGGCACGAAGAAGTGGAGGAGCAGCGGGTGGAAAGGCACAGCCCTGGCTGGTGTCCTCAGTGGTTAGAGCTCTGGCCCTTCCACCCGAGGGTTCGACTCCCCGTCAAGGGCACGTCCCTGGATTGCAGGTTCTTCCCTGGCCCTGGCCTGGACGTGTGTGGCCAGCAGCCAGTCCATGTCTCTCCCCCATCGGTGTTTCTCTCTCCCTCCCTCCTACCCTTCCACTCTAAAAATCAATGAAAAAAGTATCTTCGAAGGAGGATTAACCAGAAAAATAAATAATAAAAAACGGAAGGCGCCGAAACCGGTTTGGCTCAATGGATGGAGCGTCGGCCTGCGGACTGAAGGATCCCGGGTTCGATCCCGGTCAAGGGCATGTCCCTGGGTTGCCGGCACATCCCCAGTGAGGGATGTGCAGGGGGCAGCTGATCAATGTC
>NW_006287077.1:189131-189545 GCF_000327345.1 Myotis davidii | reverse complement strand
CGGATTTCTCTCTCATCGATGTTTCTGGCTCTCTGTCTCTCTCCTTTCCTCTCTGCAAAAACTCAGTAAAATATTTTAAAAACAATCAAACAAAAAACGGAAGGCACAGAGGTAGCGTGGGCCGTGTGCCCCCGGGCTCAGCAGGCGAGGACCCCGAGTGTGAAACCACCGAGTCCTGACCCTGGTTGGGTGTGTGCGGGAAGCAACCAATTGATGAGTCTCTCACATCTATGTTTCCCTCTCTTTCTCTCTTCTCCCTCCCTCCTACCCTTCCACTCTAAAAATCAATGAAAAAAGTATCTTCGAATGAGGATTAACCAGAAAAATAAATAATAAAAAACGGAAGGCGCCGAAACCGGTTTGGCTCAATGGATGGAGCGTCGGCCTGCGGACTGAAGGGTCCCAGGTTGATCC
>NW_006287077.1:188440-188938 GCF_000327345.1 Myotis davidii | reverse complement strand
GACACCATCCGCAGCGCGCTGTCCTCTGAGACGGGCCCGGCGGGGACGGAGGGCAGCGGGTCCTTCCGGAAGCGGACGTCTTGGCATCTCCCGGGTCCCCCAGTGCAGAGCTGCTCCCAGACAGCCCTAAGTCTGCCCTCGAACCTCCTCATTCCGGGGGCGTCCTCGATGCCCCACCCCATTCCTCTTGGCTCCCTGGGAACTCGGGGTCCCCCACTCCACGTTGCGCAGGCCGCTGCCGCCCGGGTCACCTTAGCACCGGGCCGTGGACCCGCAGGTGCGCCAGGAGGGCGGAGCTGCGGCTGAAGGCCTTCCCGCAGTCCCCGCACCGGTAGGGCTTCTCCCCGGTGTGCACCCGCTGGTGCTCGATCAGCGAGGAGCTCTGCGCAAAGGCCTTCGGGCAGACCTGGCAGCGGTAGGGCTTCTCGCCCGAGTGGACCCGCAGGTGCCGGATCAGCGCCGAGTAGTCGCTGAAGGCTCGCCCGCAGGCCTCGCAGG
>NW_006287077.1:185684-187984 GCF_000327345.1 Myotis davidii | reverse complement strand
CCGGAGCCACAGCCGGGCTGGTCCCTGAGGGCCGCCTCGGGAGGCCCCGGAGCGGCCCTGAACCCTGTCTCCGGGGCGCAGGGCTCGGTCCAGACGTCTACCGGGAGCCCCACCATCCTCTCCGAGCTGCCCTGGGGTCCAAAGGCCTCACCAAAGCCGTGTCCCAGGGACGCGCCCCCCGCGAGGGCCTGGGCCGCCGCGTCTGCCTCCTCCGAATCGCCGTGCTTGCAGCTCGCTCCTGGGGGCTCGGCTCCCGGCTTCCAGCCTGAAACACGGAGCCGCAGCGTCAGGCCTCGGGCATCAGCCTCTGGACTCGCCCGGGGGGTGGCCTCCCTCTGTGGGGGGACACGCGGGCCACTCCTGACACACCCGCTGGGCGCTGCTGAGAGCATCCAATCCCTCACCCCCCAAACTGAGAGAGAGAGAAACATTGAGAGAGACAGCGATTGGCTGACTCCCTCACACGCCCGACCCCAGGCGGGGATGGAACCTGCCGCCCTCCAGTGCACAGGCCCGCTCTAACCACTGCACCGTACCGGCCTGGGTCTGAGGCCCCGCCTCTCCGAGGTGCTGGGCGGGCGAGTGTGGCGAAGGGCAGCCGGAGGAGGGGTTGTGTTCCCACGCTGGAGCACCTGCCCCGGCCTACCCTTGAAGGGAGCACAGAGCCTGGGTTCCTGGAGGACCCCAGGAAGGAGGGCGAGGAGGGGGCCCCGGCGATCCGCCCCTCTCTAGCCCCCCGTTTCCTCATCTGTAAGGGGGGAAGGACACACTGCGGCCCGGGCTGCTGGCCGCTATCAGGCTGCGAGTGTAGTAGATACTGGCCATGGCCTCCTTTTAGCTCAACCTGCATTGCAGACGGGGAAACGGAGGCCCAGCTGAGGGAAGCTCTTCAGTAACTGATGTGAGGCCACATCATCAGCTCAGAGAGGCTGAGTCACTTGTACAAGGTCACACAGCAAGTGGCCAAGCTGGGGCTTCGGCTGGTGAATCTCATCGCCCTTGAATCTCCAGGGGACCCCTCGGCTCCCTGAACCCCACCCCTCCCCGTCTTCCTCTGTTCCAGGAACCTGCTCTTCCCAGAACGCACGGGGTCCACACACACCACAGGGCCTCGGCCCCACTTCTCCATCTGGCTCTCCCTCTTCCTTTCAGCCCCTTGTTGCCTTCCTCTCCCTCCCTCCCTCCTCTCCCCGCCCCTGTGACATCCGAGTGGGCACAGGCGATGGGACCAAGGGCGGGCACCTAGCCGACCTCTTCCAGAAATGCCTGCTTCTCGAGCAGCTGCACAAGCTGCCCCGACAGTGGCTGTTTCTCGTCCTGCAGACGCACTGCCATCCCCATTTTACTCACAGGGAAACTGAGGCATAAGAGAGTCACACAGCCGCCGCCCACATGGCTCAGTGGTTGAGTATTGACCTATGAACCAGGAGGTCACGGTTTGATTCCTGGCCAGGGCACATGCCCGGGTTTCAGGCTTGATCCCCAGTGTGGGGCATGCAGGAGGCAGCCGATCAATGATTCTGTCTCCTCATCAATGTTTTTTTTTTTTTTTTAATCCTCACCCGAGGATATTTTTTCCGTTGACTTTGAGAGAAAGTGGAGAGAGAGGGAAAGACAGGAACACCAATGTGAGAGAAACATTGGCTGGCTGCCTCCCGTTCACCCCCGACCAGGGCGGGGGGCCTGCAAACGAGGTGCATGCCCTTGACCAGAATCGAACACGAGACCCTGCAGTCCGCAGGCCCACGCTCTATCCACTGAGCCAAACCGGCCAGGGCTCAGAGCTCCTCATTGATGTTTCTCTCTATATATCCCTCTCACTCTCCCTTTAAAATGAACAAAAACATTAAAAAAAAAAAGGTGTGCTTCGCACAGTGCGAGTGTTTGGGTGAATTACAAACGGGAGGGCATGTACTGGGCGGCCGGACCCCTGACCCCAGCCCTCCCCCATACAGCCCCGCCCCTGCCTGGGGTGTCCTGTGAACACCTGCCCACCGCCGTCCCCTCACCTTTCCGGTCCAGCGCCTGAGTCAGATCCTCCACCAGCATGGCGGCCTCCTTGCCGCTCCTGGGGCACTGGGCCCCCACCCAGGCCTGGATCTTGGGGGGCAGCACACCCAGGAACTGCTCCAGCACCAGCAGCTCCAGCATCTGCTCCTTGGAGTGCACCTCCGGCCGCAGCCACTGGCGGCAGAGCCCGCGGAGCTGGGCCAGGGCCTCGTGTGGGTCGGACGCCTCCTCGTAGCAGAAGCGCCGGAAGCACAGGCGTGCAGCCTCCTCGGGGTGGGCCGCGTGGCCAA
>NW_006287077.1:183224-185643 GCF_000327345.1 Myotis davidii | reverse complement strand
CCTCATCCTCCACCTTCACCCGCAGGACACCATCCAGTTCCCAGGGCACCGGGCTCAGGGGGGCCTGGAGGACGGCCATCGGGCAGGAGCACACCAGTGAGCCTGGGAGCTGTGTCTGCAGGGAGATCAGAACGGTGTCATCAGGGAACCTGGGTGCTGCCTCACACCCAGAGCAGGACAGATGCTGGCCTGGGGCCTGGGACACGAGACTCACGCTCACAGGAAACAGATCCTCAAAATAATCAAGACAGCTCAACCGGCGTGGCTCAGTGGTTGAGCATCAACCTATGAACCAGGAGGTCACGGTTCGATTCCCAGTCAGGGCACATGCCCGGGTTGCAGGCTAGATCCCCACTGTGGGGCGTGCAGGAGGCAGTCCATCAATGGTTCTCTCTCATCACTGATGTTTCTATCTCTCTCTGCCTTCCTCTCTGAAATCAATAAAAATATACTAAAAACATAATCAGCCCTAGCCAGTTTAGCTCAGTGGATAGAGCATCAGCCTGCAGACTGAAGGTTCCCGGGTTCGATTCCGGTCAAGGGCATGTACCTCAGTTGTAGGCACCTTCCCGGCCGGGGCCCTGGTTGGGGCACGTGCAGGAGGCAACCCATTGATGTGTTTCTCTCACATTGATATTTCTGTCTTTCCCTCTCCCTTCCACTTTCTCTAAAAGATCAATGGAAAAATAGCCTTGGGTGAGGATTAAAAATAAAATAAGCCTCATTTGTTAAAAAAAAAATTCAGAATAGACTCAGAGGGTAGGAACTTTCTTTCCAATGAACAGATCTGAAAACAGACACAAAGGAGAAAACCATTGGCCCAGTTTCCTAATGATGGGATGGGCGGTGGCTGCGTGACTCTATGGCCAGCCTGCTTAAAGTGCACGCCTCCCCCCTCTCTCTCACACGCTCCCCAGGTAGCCGTGTGTGTGTGTGTGCGCACGTGTGCACGCGTGTGTGTGCGTGTGTGTGTGTGTGTATGAGAGAGATGATGCTCAAACCTACTGAGCTACCTGGCTGGGGTGAAAGTGGGTTTATTTCTTCAATTTTTATTTTATTTTTTTTTAATTTTCATTTCAGAGAGGAAAGGAGAGGGAGAGACAGAAAAAACATCAAGGATGAGAGAATCATGGATCGGCTGCCTCCTGCACGCCCCACACTGGGGATTGAGCCCGCAACCCGGGCATGTACCCCTGGCTGGAATCGAACCCGGGACCCTTCAATCTGCAGGCTGACACTCTATCCACTGAGCCACACCAGCGAGGACAGAGTGCTTTTTTTCCATTTCTCGCTCCTTACTCGTACCCGACCGGATAATGGCACCCACCTCAGAGGGTGGTGGTGAGGTTACCCAAGGCGATCCATGTGTGTCCAGTGCAGGCCGGGTTCACAGCAAACATGCAGGGAACGTCCAACCTGATGACTCTGCAGAGCCTTAGCAGACGCCAGCTCCCAGAAGGCACCAGGGGACATATCCATAAACCGCTGGTCACACGATTTCCGCTGCAGACAAGGCAAGACACAATTCTTCGTCATATCCTTGATAAACACTGCAAATCCTCCACATTTCAGTCCCCCTTACAAAAATGACAGTCAGCCGCACAGGTACGTGCACACACCCTACCTCAGGCAGCCTGTCAGTCATACCCCCAAATATTCCCAGGCACACACAATTTCTTTCTTTCACTTTTTAAAAAAATATATATTTTTTTATTTCAGAAAGGAAGGGAGAGATAGAAACATCGATGATGAGAGAGAATCACGGATCGGCTGCCTCCTGCACGCCACCTACTGGGGATCAAGCCCACAACCCAGGCACATGCCCTTGACTGAAATCGAACCGGGACCCTTCAGTCCGCAGGCCGAGGCTCTATCCACTGAATATCACCGGCCAGGGCCATTTCTTTCTTTCTTCTTTTTTTAATGTATTGATTTGGGAGAGGTAGAGAGGATGGGGAGCGAGGGAGAGAGAAACATCGATGTGAGAGAGAAAGATGCATTGGTTGCCTCCCAAACTCACCCCGAGCGGATACTGAACCTGCTACCCAGGCGTGTGGCCTGACCAGGGATCGAACCCACAACCTGCTGGTGTCAGGGAGGCCGCTCCAACCAGCCGGAGCCCCGCCAGGGCCGGGTGCACAGTCTCCGTCACACACAGACCGCCAAGCACACAACCTGCTGGGTGGTGTGGCTCAGGGGGTGAACTCTGACCTATGAACCGGGAAGTCCCGGGTGTGATTCCGGGTCAGGGCTCTATTCCCCCCACCCCCCATGTGGGGGGGTGCAGGAGGCTGCCCGTCGATTCTCTCATTGATGTTTCTCTCTCTCTCTCCTCTCCCTTCCTCTCTGGAATCAATAAAAATATTAAAAAATAAATAAACAGATAAACACACAGTCTCGGGGCATCTCCGCGGTCACA
>NW_006287077.1:176640-182832 GCF_000327345.1 Myotis davidii | reverse complement strand
GCGTAGGCGCCCGACGGAGGAGCCCGCCAGCGCGTCGGCACGCCGGAACTACAACTCCCAGAATGCGCCGCGCAGCCCGCTGGGACCACAACTCCCAGAATGCGCCGCGCAGCTCACAAGAACCACAACTCTCAGAATGAGCCGCGCAGCCCGCCTGGACCACAACTCCCGGAATGCGCCGCGCCACACGGACCGGGCGTCGCCCATGGTTACAGTTCGTAGACGGTGCCACGCAGGAGCCCTCCAGCAGTCCGAGGCCCGCCGGGAGTTGTAGTCCAGGTGGGGCAGCGGGACGGTGAGTGCAGGATCTAGCAGCTGGACCGTGCGTGGGAGGTTGAACCATGCATGGTGCGAGGGGGTGAGGATGCGCGTGTGCTGGGTTGAGGGGTGTGGGTGCCGGGGTGAGGGGTGTGTATCGTGTGTGTGTGTGTGTGTGTGTGTCTCACTGGGACCATGTACAGGGATCCCACGTGTCTGTCGTGTGGTTGCACATGACCTGGAGGCTGAGCTGTGTGTCACCGCTCCGTCCTTTTTCTGGATTTTGGCTGATAAACAGCGTGGCCACGGGGGCCTCTGTCCCAGATCTGCCCCCTCGGTTGCTGAGGCCCACCCTGAGGTGAGAGTCCTGAGCCCCACCCTGAGGTTAGGAGAGGGAGGAGCGGCCGGGGCAGAGGAAAGGGCTCTGTCCCAGAATACGAGCTCCCTGTTTCGGGATGCACGATCCCCGTCCTGGGATGCGCGGTGCCCGCTGGGACCACTGACATTTTTGGAAATGCGCATGGACTGTCTGCCCGGGAACGTGGAGTCCGGGTGTGGCCAGGAAACCCGATTTGTCATTTTAATTAAGTCATTTCAACCAATTCCCCTTTCAGCCACCGCAGGGCGTGTCAGCACCTCGGACAGCTCCCGGCCCTTCCTGCAAGGAGGGTGGAGGGGGTGCGCTCTGAACATCATATAAAGTGAGTTCCCTGCTGTGTGACAGCCGGAGGCCCCCCCTCCCCCGCCCCCCCGGCTCTGCGCTGCCAGGTGTGCGGACACCTGTCGGCACGCTGCTGCTGCTTTAAAAAGAATTACTATTATTGATTTCTGAGAGGAAGGGAGAGGAAACCATCAATGATGAGAATCATTGATCGGCTGCCTCCTGCACACCCCCTACTGGGGATGGAATCTGCAACTCGGGCACGTGTCCTGACCAGGAATCGAACCCTGACCTCCTGGTTCGTAGGTCCAGGCTCAAGCATTGCGCCACCCTGACCTGGTGCACATTAGAATCACCTGGGATGAGGCCCAGAAATCAGGATTTTCGAACCTGGGACCCTTCAGTCCGCAGGCCGACGCTCTATCCACTGAGCCAAGCCGGCCAGGGCAAGATTTTAAAAAGATTCCCAGGTGATTCTAATGTGCAGCCAAGGTTGAGAACCACTGTTTTAATGGGAGAGAGAGACAGTAAACAATGGAAGAAATGATTAAACTTACTTTCATTTTGAGAGTTTTTTATTTCTTGAACTGGTAGTACTTTTCCATGTTTCAAAATTTTCAAAATATGAAAAGATACAGAGTGAAAATTATTGCTCATCCGTTTCTCCTGCCCAAGAGCAGCTGGTACGTTGTACCCTTTCTCACAGAGAATGTGTGAGACACAAAAGGGGGACACAGCACACACGGCTGCCACCGTCTCACTTAACCACGTGTTCTGGGGCTCTGCCCACACTCGTACACGGAGACACCCCCAGTTTTTTTTTAAGTATATTTATTGATTTCAGAGAGGAAGGGAGGAGAGATAGAAACATCAATGATGAGAGAGAATCGTTAATCAGCTGCCTCCTTCACGCCCCCTATTGGGGATCGAGCCCACAACCCAGGCATGTGCCCTTGGCTGGAATTGAACCTGGGACCCTTCAGTCCGCAGGCCAACGCTCTATCCACTGAGCCAAGCCGGCCAGGCGACACCCCCAGTTTTACGGCCGGCAGTTTTCCACTTCACACCACAGGCCACTCAGCTAGGCTCCCCGTGGTCGACGCGAAGGTGGCTTCCGCATTTTTACTGTTGACATGAGATGAGAAACGGGACATTTGCAGAGGTCTCGGCTGCCTGGGAGGCAGGTGGGTGCCCGCCCAGCGCCCACTCTGAACCGTGGAAACACAGCCCTTCGGGTGCCGTCATCTCGGGGCCCGGTGGAGGGGACGGGGCAACCTCAGGCCAGTCCCCGAGCCACTGAGAACACGGAGCCACAGCGGGGTCCCCCTCCCGGGAACGCCGGCCAGTGGAGCCGTTCTGAGTCTGCACCCCGCACAGCAGAGGACTACTCGAGGGGGTTCAGGCGCTGCCAGAGGGTGGTCCCTTCCCTCTGGGGCTGGAGGTGGGGGAGTGGGAGCAGGAAGAGCCGACGTGCAGGTGGTGAGGTCTGCAGAGCAGGAGGCCACCGAGGCCGAAGCTCATTTACCTTCTGGCTTGGGGGGCCTGTGTGTGTGGGGGGACGACCCCGAAAAAGGGCCCTGGTGCAAGGGGACGGCTCTGCTGCTGTTCTGGCCGGAAGCTAAAACTCGGCACCAGAGGCCCAGAGGGGGACAGAGCAGCAAAGCTGTGGGTGCGGAGAGGATACATGGGGAGGGCGAGGAGCACAAGACGGACCCCGGGCACTGTCCTGGGACCCCGCCCCCCAACATTTAAGAGGGGAGGGGAGGACAAGGAGCCCCTCGCGGTGGAAGGGATCGGAAGGGGCAGGACCCCAGGATGTAGGAGGGCCCGGCCGCAGGCTGGACGACCCAGGGGATGAGGGGATGGGCGGGGAGGCAGCGGCGAGTGACCCAGGGACCGGGCCTCTACTCCCCACGCCCGTTTCTCGGGGTGCAGGTCTGCACCATGCAGCCTGGAAAAGCTGAAGACCAGCTTTCCGAGCCCCCTGTCCTGAGGGGGCCCCGTCTTGGCCCATGAGACGCAGTGGGATCTGCTGGAGGCCTTTCCTGGCCTGCCCTCCCCCCCGTCTCTTGATCTGGATGCAAGGGCGGGGCCACGGCCTCCCGAGACGCTGGGGGAGGCGGAGGGGCTGCAGAGCGCGCGGCGCTGGTCCCCCGAGGCGGCCCCCAAGGAGCCCCGATCTGTTGAAGCCTCTCTGACGTCACCGTGTAACGGCGGGCGGCTCCGAGTCCTGGGCCCACCTTCCTCCCGAGGCCACGCCTTCCTGTGCGGAGGGAAGGCTCCCGCCCGCAGTGACCCGGAGGGCGGAGGGCGGACACGGAGGCTGCGCGGGGACACGGCCTGGGCTTCGCGGGGGCCCTGCAGGCAGAACCTCCAGCGATGAGCGCCGGACGCCGTCTTTCCGGGACTCTGGGCGCCGCCGGCCTCACGTGCCTCCCGCAGGCTGCAGTGCCGACCGCCCCAGGGCCAGGGCTGCTTCCTTCCTTCTCCGGATGTGAGTGGATGCCGCTAACTTCACTGCGATGCCCGTGCGGGGGGACAGCAAACGGGGGGCCGTGTCTGTGTCTCAGAGCAAATGACTGACGGGCCCGGGGCGGGCGCCGCGTCTATGGGGGCGTCCACTTTGCTCCACTCTAGGTTAGAAAGCGGGAGACTCAAACCCTGGGCTTTGGTTTTCATTACGTTTATTGGGGTGACACTGGTCAACACCATCATATAGGTTCCAGGTGTGGGCTTTTGTTACAAGATCCATATACTGCACCGTATGCCCACCACCCAAGATAAAACCTTCTCCTGTCACCACTTTAAAGATACGTTTTTATTGATTTCAGAGAGGAGAAGGGAGAGAGAGAAACATCAATGATGAGAATCATGGATCGGCTGCCTCCTGCACGCCCCGCACTGAGGATCAAGTGTGCCACATGGGCATGTGCCCCGACCGGCAATCAAACCATGACCTCCTGGTTCACAGTTCAATGCTCAACCACTGAGCCACACCGGCGGGGCGAAATCCTGGGTTTTTATGCACGCTGGCCTGAGACACCCAGGATCACACCCTGATCACACTGTGTGCTTTTTAAATCCTCACCCGAGAATGATTTTCCATGACTTTCTAGACAGTGGGTGGGAGGAGAGAGAAGGTTGATATGAGATACAGCGTTCGGTGCCTCCTGCACGTGCCCCTGGGGCTGGGGAGCCTGCAACTGAGGTACGTGCCCCTGACCCGGAATCGAACCCGTGACCCTTCAGTCTGCGGGCCAAGGCTCTAACCGCTGGCTAAACCAGCCAGGGCTGTCACAGTGCTCGTTATGCCAACAACAGCGTGGACCAAGTTGGCCAGCTTGGCTCTGCTCAGGTTTAAAATGAGAGAGCAGTAAGAGGATCGAGGCAGGGTTTGCAACCATGAACATGAGCACGCCCCGCGTCACACAGAAATAAACCATGTTCTCAGAAGTCTGGCCTCACCTGGCTCCGACATCTGGGGCCTCCAGCAGAGACCCCATACAAGGTGGGTCACACAATTCACGAGGAGCCCCAGCACACCTGGAGGCGTGAGGCCAGATCAGCGGGCATTTCACCAGGCAAAGCGAGGAGCAGCTGATGGGCAGGCTGGAGATGGCGACAAAATCTGCCCCCCCCCGCCCCCCGGCCCCAGAATGAATATAGACTGAAGAAGAGCCCTCGCTGGTGTGCCTCAGTGGACAGAGCGTCGGCCTGAGGACTCAAGGGTCCCAGGTTCGATTCCGGTCAAGGGCATGGACCTTGGTTGTGGGCACATCCCCAGTGGGGAGTGTGCAGGAGGCGGCTGATCGATGTTTCTCTCTCATCGATGTTTCTGACTTTCTATCCCTCTCCCCTCCTCTCTGTGGGAAATCAATAAAATATATTAAAAAAAAAAGAATTCTCTCTCATCGATGTTTCAGTCTCTCCCTCTCCCTTCCTCTGAAATCAATAAAAAAAAAAAATAAACAAACATAAAACATTGTTAGCACAGCCCCGACCAACCAATTTACAGTTTGGGAAACGGTGGCTGGTGCTGGGCGCCGTGTCTCTCCCTTGGCAGCAGGGACGATATGGGGTGGTGAGCAGCATCCCTGCCTGAGCCCACAAGATGCAGTGGCCCTGCCTCCCGCAGTCCCGACAACCAGACGTCCCCAATGGAGGACCAACCTGCGGCTCAGAGCAGCGCTGGCTTTCCCAGGAGCAGTGGCATCTCGGGGCTCCTGTGCCGTCCGCTTTGGGCAGGAGGGTGGCTGATGTGGCTGATGGGGTGGGGGCCAAGCTGCTCTAAAGCCCGTGAGTGCAGACTGGCCCCGGGACCCCGCGTGTGCGTATCAAACACTGTGTGAGTGTGAACGGAGACCCTTCGCCGGCTCCGCGGTGCACACACACTAGTCCTGCACGCTGAGAACTTCCCAGAAATGCAGTGACATTTTGTTTTGCTCAGAACCTTTCCAAGAGCGAGCAGCTCTCTGAAGATCCACCTCCCGCCTGGCAGGTGTCTCAGTGGTTAGAGCACTGGCCCGTGGACTGCAGGGTCCAGGGTTAGATTTCTGGCCAAGGGCACGTACCTTGTTTGCAGATTCAATCTGTGGCTCCCTTTGGGGCACGAGTGGGAGCAACCAACCCATGTGTCTCTGACACAACAATGTTTCTGTCTCTCCTCTCTGCACCGGTCCCTTCCACTCTCTAAAAAAATAATCCATAGGAAATGTTATTATTATTCTGGTGAGGATTAAAAAAAAAAATCCGGCATTTTTATTTACTTATTGGTTATAAAACCCAGCAAAATTTTATGCCCCCCAATGCTTCCTGGCCAACCTCAGACCCAGGCACTGGACAACGCCCACAGGCCCTGCCAGGTCCCGGCATGCCGCTCGGTCGCGAGCTTCCGCACCGGCTGGGACATGTTACTCCATGATAATTACTTTTGCTTTAATCGCCCATGGCACCCTGTACACAAAGGGCCTATGTGGGCTTTCTAACGTGACCTGTGAACCCGTTTCAGGGTCCCAGAGGCAACAGAAAATGAGAGTTTAAAGGGTGCGAAGGGCTCGATAGACCGGAGGCCCCCCAAACTCCGGCGTCTGGGGAGAGCGGAGGCCCCTCGAGCTCCGGCGTCTGCGGAGAGCGGAGGCACCCAGGCCTCCCTCCCCCGTGGTCAGCCCCACGCGGCCTCTGCGCCGGGTCGGTCACTGCGGTGTCCGTCCGCCTACGGGGACTCCTTGATGTCAAACACCACGGACGCGCCCACGGGCGGCTCCTCCACCGCA
>NW_006287077.1:175597-176348 GCF_000327345.1 Myotis davidii | reverse complement strand
CAGGCCTCGCAGGCGTAGGGCTTCTCGCCCGTGTGGATGCGGCGGTGCACGGTGAGGTGCGTGCTGTGGCAGAAGGACTTGCCGCACTCGGCGCACTTGTAGGGCTTGTCGCCCGTGTGGATGCGCTCGTGCTGCACCAGCGAGGAGTTCTGGCTGAAGGCCTTGCCGCACTCCTTGCACGTGTACGGCCGCTCCCCGGTGTGGATGCGCTTGTGCACCGTCAGGTGCGCGTTGTGGTTGAAGGCCTTGCCGCAGTCCGCGCACTTGTAGGGCTTCTCGGGCGGGGGGCCGGCCGCGTCTGTTTTTGTGAATCTGTAAGTGACAATATGCAGTTCCGTGACGCCGGACGGCGCTTCCTCAGGAAGGACCTGCCCCGCGGGCGGCGCGGGCCCTTCAGGTCCCGGGTCCCAGCCTGGAAGAAAGCAGAGCTGATGAGGCCGGGAAGGAACAGGGGAGTCGGCCTGCACCCCGCCCCCCGCCCCCCCAGGCCGAGGTCCGCTCTGATGCCAACGCCAGTGCCCGGCTGCACCCACCGCTGCCCTCACCCATCCTCCGGCCCCATGTCCAGGCCCCTCCGGGCGGGGCGGCCGCCCAGAGCACGGGCGGAAAGCGACGTTTGCGTATGTTTGTTTGTTTCTAAACTTTAAATAGCTTTTACTTTTCCACTCACAGCTGACATACAATACCCGTACCGGTAGTTTATTAGTTTTGGGTGGACAACCCAGTGATTAGACTTTATATCACTTAAGTG
>NW_006287077.1:171495-175525 GCF_000327345.1 Myotis davidii | reverse complement strand
GAAAAAAAAGGATATGCACCACAGACAGGAGGGATTCTCACCTCCGGCCTGCGGTCCAGTCACAGCCACGGAGGGTCTGCCCCGGAGGGTCTGCCCCGGAGGGTCTGCAGGCGGCAGGAAGGTGCCGTCAGCTGCCCTCAACCCTCACAACAGGGAGCTGGGCCCTGGCCGGTGTGGCTGTTGGCTGAGCACGGTCCGTGCACCGAAGGTCACGGGTTCGATTCCCAGTCAGGGCACATGCCTGGGTGGTGGGTCTGGTTCCTAGTCAGGGTGCATGAGGGAGGCGACCAATCAATGTTTCTCTCTCCACCCTTCCTCTTTCTAAAATCAATAAAAATGTATTTAGGGAACATGTAGGAAGCAACCTATCAGTGGGCCTCTCCCACATCAATGTTTCTCTCTCTCTCTCTCTCTCTCTCTCTCGCACCCCTCCTTCCCTTCTACTCTCTTTAAAAATCAATGGAGCCGAAACCGGTTTGGCTCAGTGGATAGAGCGTCGGCCTGCGGACTGAAAGGTCCCAGGTTCGATTCCGGTCAAGGGCATGTACCTGGGTTGCGGGCACATCCCCAGTGGGAGATGTGCAGGAGGCAGCTGATTGATGTTTCTCTCTCATCGATGTTTCTAACTCTCTATCTCTCTCCCTTCCTCTCTGTAAAAAATCAATAAAATATATTTAAAAAAAATCTCATTAAAAAAATAAAATAAAATAAAAATCAATGGAAAAAATATCCTCTGGTGAGGATTAAAATAAAAAATACAAAAAAAAAGAATCTGGGTTACCCGGGTGGCCTCAATGTTTATGGGACGAGGGAGGAGGAGGGGGAGCGCCTGTGCAGGGGCATCAGTCAGGAGTGCAGGAGCCTCTCGGAGCTGAGAACAGCCCTTGGACGATGCTCTGCAAAGACCCGGACCCTCAGTCCCAGGACGCACAGAGCTGAACTGGGCCAGCAACCCGGTGCGGCCTCCCAGTGAGCCCCACCCCCGCCTGGCTGACATGACCACGGCCATGTGACCCGGAGCAGGAAAACCAGCCGGGTCTGACTGACAGAACTGAGACAATCAGTGTGTGTGACTGTTTTTAAAACTTACCTTTATTGTTGGAAGTATTACAAACGCCCCTTTTCCACCATTGACCCCTTCTAGCCCACCCGCTCTCCCTGCCCAGTGTGTGTTGTTTTAGGCTGTTGTGTTCATGGTGAGAGAGAACAGACTACACGCAGCCCGCAAAGCCTAAAACACTTGCTATCTGACCTCAGATGCTGGGGATCAAGCAGTGACCCCAACAGACGGAGAGCCTGCCATCAGGAGCGGGGAGCAGCAGCCTGGGGGCTCAGGGCAGGCGAGCAGCTCAGTTTTAGAAAACACGAGTCACAGGCCACAGGCAAGCGGGGTGCCCACCTCAGGACACCCTGGGGAGCGGCCGGGCCCAGGCCTCCAGGCCCAGGAGGGCTCCCTGCTTAGTGCACTGAGGTGAAGCTGGGCCCACTTTCTCTGGCTGCTGCAACCACCACCAGACTCAGCACCAGGGGAGCAGTGACCTGGAGCCCATGGGGACGGCAACCTGGAGCCCATGGGGACGGCGACCCGGAGCCCATGGGGACGGCGACCTGGAGCCTGCCTTCCTCTGGACGTGGCCTCGCCCGCCCTTTCCCCTTTCTGGACCTTCCCCGTCACCTTTCGCTGTGAGCACTGGTCTGGAGGACCCGGCTCACCACCCATTCCCAGCAGCGCCCCAGAGGGATCCCCACCTGGACAGCAGCCCTGGGCGAGACCGTGCTCCACCACCCACAGCTCAGCGCCTCGCTCCAGCTGGGAGATGACTTCCGGTTTGGGAAGCTCAGGCCCTGGAAACAGAGAGACTCGGAATGTGGGTTCTGCTCGGGACACGAAGCAGCTGCCCCGCCCCCAGCCCTGGACCCCTGACCGCCAGGCGGGGAGTCTCACGCAGGAGAAGGCTCTGCAATGGGACAGAGAGGGGCGGACACCTCCCCGTCCACAGGTCCCTCGGGGACGGAGAACCCCAGGCTCTACGGCCTGTTACCCATGAAGAATTAGGGCAGGAATCTGCTCTCAGCTCGGGCGGCGGCCTCACCCACGGAGAGCAGGTGCCCGAAGGTCTCCAGCATCACGTCCCGGTACAGCGTCCTCTGCGCCGGGCCCAGCCGCCCCCACTCCTCCGGGGAGAAGTCCACGGCCACGTCCCGGAAGGTCACCGGCTCCTGAAAGATCACACACAGGCTCATCAGCTGGGTGTCCCCTCAGCGCTCGCAGGAAGAGGAGGCGTGGGGAGGAGGAGAGAGTGCACCTTCTGGGATGTGAGCCGGGTCCCGCTGGCACCCACTGGGCTTCTACATGTCCTGTGGACGGCACAGCGAGGACATGTGAGAGCCGCCAGCAAGATCGAACCACCCACCGCAGACCTACAACTGGTCTCAGACAGGTGAGGGTGCGGACAGAGACCGTCCGCGCTCCTGCCTCTCAGATCCGTGGGCCACAGAACGGCGGCTGTCGAGGCCCTGGGCCTGGGATGGTTTGTTATGCATCTACAGTTCACACGACCCCTCAGACTCAAAGCCAGTCCTGGCCGCTCTGACAAGAGGGCTACAGTGAAGAGTCAGAAACCCCCTGCCCTCGGGGACCGAACAGGCTCCCGGTGCTGGCGGGGCCAGTGCAAGCGTTTAACCCGAGGGTGACACTGGAGGGGACAGGGAATGGGCCCCGTGTACAGGGGCAGCTGGACTCAACTGACTGTGGGGAAACGCGGCCTCCAGTGGTCAGAACTGCCCGTCTCTGGTGAGAAGCTGAAAATTAGGTCATGTTTTCAAGGGAAAACTCTTAATTTTTAGAAATTGATACAATGCACTTAAAACGTGCCCCACAGCCCTGGCCGGTGTGGCTCAGTGGATAGAGCATCGGCCTGTGGCCTGAAGGGCCTCAGGTTCCGTTCCAGTCAAGGGCACGGACCTCGGTTAGAGGCTCGGTTAGAGGCTCGATGCCCGGGCCTGGTCAGGGTGCGTACCAGAGGCAACCAGTCGATGTGTGTGTCTCTTCCTGTCTCTCCCCCTCCCTCCCACTCTCTCTCAAGATCTACAGAAAAATGTCCTCGGGTGAGAACTGACAACAACAAAGAGCAGCAGGGAGCACGGACCCACACGGGCTCCTCGTTTCCTGTCTCCGCGGGGCTGTGGCGGGGCCTGCGTGGCTGTGAGACACGTCCTCCAGGACAAGCAGGGAGCCGCGTGCAGAAGCATAAAGTCGGTCCCCGCCTCACATAAACGTGAGCGGAAGCGACTGAACTCTTCGAAGAAAACACAGGGATAGTCTTCATGCCCTTGGACTTGGCAAAGGGCTCTTAGAGACGGCAGCAGAAAGCACAGCAGGAAGGAAACGAACGTCCTCAACATGAAAAACGTTTCTGCGCCAGAGGAGACCCAGCGAACAGACACCACGTAATGGAAGAGACTAATTGCAAAACACACTAATCTGATAAAAGGTCTGTATCCAGAAGATACAAAGAAATCTTACAACTCGATAATAAAGGCCACATAACAAAACTCACAAAGGAGCTAAAAGAAAACCTCCAAGCAGACAGAGCCCCGGCAGGGAGAGCGCCGCCCCATAGGCCGAGGGTGCAGGTGTGAGCCCAGGTCGGGGCACGTGCAAGAACCCACCAACGGGCTGGACAGAGTGTCTCGTCCGGCGCCCTCCCCTGCGCAGAAGCGTTGCCCAGGACACATGCCTGGGTTTCGGGCTCCATCCCCAGTGGGGGGGCGTGCAGGAGGCAGCTGACCCATGTTTCTATCTCCCCGCTCCCCGCTGCTTCCTCTCTCGCTAACAATCAGGGGCTGAGCATATACCTAGGAACCAGGAGGTCCCGGAAACACCACTCAGAAAGGATATCTGCACCCCTATGTTCACAGCAGCACAATTCACCACAGCTAAGATCTGGAAGCAGCCTAAGTGCCCATCAGCAGATGGGATTAAAAAACAGTGGTACATCTACACGATGGAATACTATGCTGCTGTAAA
>NW_006287077.1:170209-171265 GCF_000327345.1 Myotis davidii | reverse complement strand
GACAAATGGAGGGGGGAGGTTAGAGATGAACCAAAGGACTTGTATGCATGCACATTAGCATAACCAATGGACACAGGCACTGGGGCAGTGGGAGCTTGCCCAGGTGGGAATGGCTCAGGGGTGAGGGGGAGTCAATTGGGGAAAAAGGGACATATGTAAAACTTTAGACAAAAAAATATATATTATAAAAATAAGCAAACAAATAAATAATGATACATACAAAAAATATATATATAGAACCAGGAGGTCACAGTTCAATTCCCAGTCAGGGCACATGCCCGGGGCTCAGGCTCAATCCCCAGTCAGGGCCGTGCAGGAGGCAGCTGACCCATGTTGCTCTCTCACATCGATGTCTCTCCCCGCCCCCCGCCTTTCTGCTAAAAATCAGTAAACATATCCTCCAGTGATTAAAAAAAAAGTTCAAAGATGTCAGCTTCAGGAATTCTGAATGACGTTTGTCTCCTTATAATGGGGAGAAACAGCACTTCATTTATTATTATTATTATTATTTTAAATAAAGTTATTCTTTTTTAAAATTTATTTATTGATTTCAGAGAGGAAGGGAGAGGGATAGAGAGATAGAAACATCCATGATGAGAGAGACTCATGGATCGGCCGCCTCCTGCACGCCCCGCACTGGGAATCGAGCCCACAACCCAGACAGGTGCCCTTGGCTGGAATCGAACCCGGGACCGCCCAGTCCGCAGCCCGACGCTCTATCCACTGGGCCACACCAGCTGGGGCGGCATTTTATTTTTTAAAAATTGATTTTAGAGAGAGGAAGGGAGGAAAACATCAATGAGAGAGGATCAGGCACCAGCTGCCTCCTGTACGACCCGCTCCCTGCCCTGGGTAACAAGCCGCAGCGCCCCGACCAGGACTTGAACCTTGACCTCCCGGTTCATAGGTCACGCTCAGCCAGACAAGCACAGGCAGCGGCCACTTCGCCTGGACTCGCCCGGCCTGGTGTCCAATTGCATCATTGGCTACAGTAGAACTAACGGCTATGTACCTGGCATAGGGTTTGGTTGTGATCTTATATCCTTCACTGGCTAT
>NW_006287077.1:169577-170114 GCF_000327345.1 Myotis davidii | reverse complement strand
CAGGCCAGGGCCCCGGGAAGGGCCCTCAACCGCATCCGTTCCCGGGAGTCGAGGGAGCGGCCGCGCACGCCCTCCTCGCCTCAGTTTCCCCGCGCGCCGCGGAGGTGAAAGGTCAGACGGAACCTCCTATAAATTATTTTTAAAAATCAAATAAAATGTTAGACCACATTTTTTAAAAATATAAATTATGTCTAGAGGTCGAGGACGAGAGCGCGGGATGACCCCAAACCCGAGCGCCGCCCCCGCCGCAGAGTCCGCTACTGCTCGCCCACCGCGGGACAATGGCGGCCGCTTCGGGGACGTGCAGACTACAACTCCCAGAAGGCCGCGCGGTGCGTGGCAGCGTGCAACCAATGGGGTCTCCGCTTGTTGAGGCTTCGACCAATGGGAGACTTCTGGCATCGGGCCAATGGGAGCCTCCGCCTACCGACTTCCGGCCAATGGGGCCCGAGGTGACTCCGGGATGGGGTGACGCGAGGCGGTGGGGCGACCGGGGTCTCTGTCGCCGGGGAGACGCGGGGGTCGGGGATGGAGCCC
>NW_006287077.1:165677-169542 GCF_000327345.1 Myotis davidii | reverse complement strand
TGGACTGGATGAGCTGGTGTTGAGTCGGGCCTTGGGGGGGGCCCCCTTTTTATCTTTTAAAAAAATATATTTTTATTAATTTCGGAGAGGAAGAGATAAAACGTCAATGATGAGAGAGAATCGTGGATCGGCCCGCCTCCTGCACGCCCCCTACTGGGGATCGAGCGGGTAACCCAGGCGTGTGGCCTTGACCGCAATCGAACCTGGGACCCTCCAGCCCGCAGTCAGACGCTCTGCCCACTGAGCCACAGCAGCCAGGGCCCCTTTTTGTCTTTGGGGTGCCTTGCTGCCTCGGACGCTAAAAATATTTCTACCGCCTTGGCTGGGTGGGTCGGTTGGTTGGAGCGTCATCCCGCACAAGGGAAAGGTTGCGGGTTCGATTCAGGTCAGGGAGAGTGCCTACGTTGAGGGTTTGATCCCAGTGAGGGCACAATAAGAACCAACCGATGAAAAAAACAACAAAAAAAAGAATCAACGAATGATTGTGTAAGTAAGTGGAACAACAAATCTCTCTCTTTCTCTCTCTCAAATAAATCAATAAACCTGGCGGGTGTCGCTCAGCGGCTGAGAGTTGAGCCTTGAACCTGAGAGGTTCCCAGTTTGACTCCCAGTCAGGGCACATGCCTGCGATTCAGGCTCTGTCCAAGAGGCAGCGGATAGATGTTTCTCATCAATTTCTATCTATCCCTTTCCCCCTCTCTCTCTAAAAGAAGTCAATAAAAAGCCATATTAACCCTAACCGGTGTGGCTCAGTGGATAGAGCATCCGCCTGCGGACTGAAGGGTCCCAGGTTCGATTCCGCTCAAGGGCATGTACCTTGGTTGTGGGCACATCCCCAGTGGGGGGTGTGCAGGAGGCAGCTGATCAATGTTTCTCTCTCATTGATGTTTCTAACTCTCTATCCTTCTCCCTTTCTCTCTGTAAAAAATCAATAAAGTATATATTTTTAAAAAATAATAATCAGAGCCAAGGAACTCAAATACAAGCAGAAGTATATTTAGAAAGTCACAGAGGTAGAAGTGACACGTGGAGGAAGTGAGCCAGCCAGGCTGCGTGGACTCAAGAAGCAAAGGCAGGTGACTCGAGGGAAGAAGGGGGTGAAGGGAAGGCTCTGGCCTGCTCAAGAGAGAGAGCGGCTTAAAATCAATATTATGTTGTTTATTAGGGGTGGGGGAAATGCAGCATGATTTTTAAAAATATATATTTTATTGATTTCTTAGAGGAAGGGAGAGGGACAGAGAGCTAGAAACATCGATAAGAGAGTAACATTGATCAGCTGCCTCCTGCACACCTCCCATTGGGGATGTGCCTGCAACCAAGGTCCATGCTCTTGATCAGAATTGAACCTGGGACCCTTCAGTCCACAGGCCAACACTCTATCCCCTGAGCCACACCAGTTAGGGCATGCAGCATGATTTTTTGATGATGTTCTCTTATCTCAAGACTACAAGATGGGATCATGGCAAGAAACATCATGCACACTGAGGTGTGAGGACAGGTTCCTGAAAACCAGTATGAAGCAGGAACTCTATGACCCGTGTGCTTTCTCCACGTGTTGTTTAAGCAGCTTAATGGGACAGGTTCTGTGACTGTGGCTAAGTGTATTCATGTTTGACGAGGTATGAAACGTACACAAAGAGGGTGAACACGGCAGACTGAGGCTGCACATGTTCAAGGTCCTAAAATGTAAAGTTGGCCCTTGGCTGTCATCCGGGAAGTAGGCTTTGAGTATTGTCTGTAGGCTGATGCCTCACTGTGCCCAGTCTCTGGGAAAAAAAAAAAGTAAAAAAACATTATTTGCACTGAGCCCTTGCTATGCTTCTGGGAGTGTGGACTTTGGCACATGCTGGGCAGAAGGTGCCTGCTTGCCTGGTTCTGTGCTGTGTGTGTGACCACCTCAGCGATGTTAACTTGCACACGGCTTTCCCCAAACTCTGCCTGAATTTTCCTTTAGGAACCAACTGTGTATCCTTGGCACATCACCTGCATAAAACTACACATGGGGTCCCATGAAATCTGGAAAATCTCTGGATGTGGGGGTGGTCTTGTGGGTCCCCAATCATCCCACTGCTAGTTGTATCAAAATTATGTTTAGGAGAGAGATACAAGGAGAGGCCATGCGGATGGAGGCAGAGATGGGAGCGAGGCAGCTACAAGCGGAGGATTGCCAAGACGAGGCAAAGGATTCTTCCTCTTTTTTAAAAAAATATTTTTTTAATATATATTTTATTGATTTTTTTACAGAGAGGAAGGGAGAGGCTGACGCTCTATCCACTGAGCCAAACTGGTCAGGACTTATTTTTTTTTTTTATTGATTTCTGAGGAAGAGAGAGGGAGAAATAGAAATATCAATGATGAGAATCATTGATCAGCTGCCTCCTGCACGCCCTCTACTGGGGATCGAGCCCGCAACCCAGGCATGTGCCCTTGACTGGAATCAAACCTGGGACCCTTTAACCGCTGCTCTATCCACTGAACCAAACCGGCCAGGGTGAGGCAAGGGATTCTTCTGAGAGCCTTCACAGGGAGCTGCTGACACCGGATCCCAGAATTCTAGTCCCCAGACTGTGAGAGAATAAACGTTGCAAGGCACCTGATGGTGGAAATTTGTTGTGCAGCCATAGGAAGCGAGTGCAGGCTCCATCAGGGGTCCCATGGTATGCTGTTCAGTGGGGCTGCCCAGAGAGCTGATGAACCTCAGCAGACGGAAACTGGAGATTCCCTGGGGCCAAGGAAAGAGGAAAGCAACCTTTTTTCTTTTCTTTTTTATATATATTTTTATTGATTTTTTACAGAGTGGAAGGGAGAGGGAGAGTTAGAAACATAGATGAGAGAGACACATCGATCAGCTGCCTCCTGCACACCCCCCACTGGGGATGTGCCCGCAACCAAGGTACATGCCCTTGACCGGAATCGAACCCGGGACCCTTCAGTCCGCAGGCTGATGCTCTATCCACTGAGCCAAACCAGTTAAGGCAGGAAAGCAACCTTAAAGGCATCCACCTGATAAGAAAATTGTAGGTACAAGACCCCCAGGGATGGAGTATCCCTAAGAAACCCATAAAAGTGCCCTCATGAGAGAGACTTTGAACCATCTACAAGGCTCCGAAAGCACAAAACCAACTGATACACGTGTTAGTGAATGAAGAGGGATCCCGTTCCCTTCTCCTCTCCATGTTCTTCCCTGGCAGCATCCCCAGTGGAGTCAGAAACAACAGCCAGAGAGATGGAGGGAGAAGAGGAGGGAGAGGAAGGGAGCTGCCTTCCCCTCAGGTGGCTGGCAGGAAGCTGAGGGAGGGAGAGGGGCTGTAATTTTGAATGAAGTTCATGAGCTATTTTGTGGGACTGGATACTCTAAGCACCTTAACGAAAAGTGTTTTCCAGGCTGAGTTATCTGAAAGTGAACGGAAAGTGGAGACAGAAGAACTTCCATTGAAAAAAGGCAAAAATTAAGTTGCTTTATAATAAAAACAAAACACATGATGTGTAGGATTATTTGGGTATCTATCTTCAAAAGGGGGGGGAAGATGTATTTGTTCTGTTAAAAGCAGCCCTGCTGCCCGGCTGGCATGGTCAGTGATTGAGCATCAACCTACGAACCAGGAATTCTCGGTTAGATTCCCGGTCAGGGCACATGCCCTGGTTGTGGGCTCGATCCCCAGTGTGGGGCGTGCAGGAGGCAGCCCATCAATGATTCTTTTATCATTGATGATTCTCACCCTCTCCCTTCCTCTCTAAAATATATAAAAGCAGCCGGTGGTAATAAAAATAGGTGTGGTTTCTCTTTTGGGTCTTCTTTTTACCCAAGTTATAACTTCAAGTGAAACCAACAAAAAGAAAACAAATATACAATTTTAAAAAGTAT
>NW_006287077.1:146303-165235 GCF_000327345.1 Myotis davidii | reverse complement strand
AGATCACAGTGTACTTTTACGATATTATTTGTAATACAGTAAAAATATATTTTTACTGATGTCAGAGAGGAAGGGAGAGGAAGAGACAGGAACATCAGTGATGAGACAGAATCATTATTGGCTGCCTCTGCATGCCCAACACCGGGGATCGAATTCACAACCTGGGCATGTGCCCTGACCAGGAATCAAACCATGACCTCCTGATTCATAGGTCAACGCTCAACCACCGAGCCACACTGGCTGGGCATAAATATACAATTTTGAGAATACAAAATGTTTACAAATATAGGTTACAGAAAGTGTCCTCAAACTACGCAAATATCCAGGTACCACCTAAGCCTGCCCAGGTGGACTCTCTGAAGATGGGCCCAGAAACCTGCAATTCCAACACCTTTTCCAGGTGGGTCCTATGCACATTATGAGAATCATTTCAGGTGGAAAGGTCTTAGGTTCCCATTTTATTTTATTATATATATTTTATTGATTTTTTACAGAGAGGAAGGGAGAGAGATAGAGAGTTAGAAACATCGATGAGAGAGAAACATCGATCAGCCGCCTCCTGCACATCTCCTACTGGGGATGTGCCCGCAACCCAGGTACATGCCCTTGACCGGAATCGAACCTGGGACCCTTCAGTCCGCAGGCCGACGCTCTATCCACTGAGCCAAACCGGTTTCGGCATCTCTGCCAATTTTTTGAGTTGCAAGCTCAAAAAAATTCCTGTTACGAACCAGCTTCAGATACCCCACCGCTAGTTGGCGCAGCGAGCGTCACAGTGATTTGACAAACGAGTGATTTGAGTTATGGGCTCCATCACGGAATGAATTAAACTCGTAAGTCAAGGCCCCACTGTATGTGTGTGTGTGTGTGTGAGTGTGTGTGTATTTATATGTCAAACATTCACTTTGCTGAATCTGTTGGGTGGGTCCTTCCTCCCAGGCTCCACCTTCTGAAAGCTGCGGAACTGTGTTGGTTGCGGCAGCAGGGCCAACTGTCCCAAGACGCAAAGTCCCCACCAGCCCTGTACAGACCGCCCATCACCAAGTGGTCCCCTATGAATCACAAGGGCTGTTACCTAAACGATGTTATGAAAGGTACCATCAACTGCCTGGACCTTGGGGAAATACATTGAGTAATTGTGGCTATGCCGATTCCCACACGTCTTCTTTATTAATCCTCACTTGAGATTATTTTTTTCCATTGAGAGTGGGAGAGAAATATCTATCGCTTGCCGCCCACACTGGTCCTGACTGGGGCTGGTGATCGAACCTGTAACCCAGGTACGTGCCCTCTACCAAGAATCAAACCCAAGACCCTCGGGTGTACAGGCCAAGGCTCTAACACTGAGCCACACTGGTTAGGGCCACACACTGTCTTTCCTCTTCAGATGGATCCTGCCTAGTTGTCCCAGGATAACCCCATCTCCAGGCCCACAGTGACTTCCTGATAAGGCTTCCACAGTATCAAGTCTTAAAAACAGAGCCCATCCAGTGTGGCTCAATGGTTGAGCATCAATCTATGTACCAGGAGGTCACGATTCAATTCCAGGTGGGGGCACATGCCTGGGTTGCGGACTCCATCCCTAGTGAGGGGAGTGCAGGAGGAAGCTGATCAGTGATGCACTCTCATCATGTTTCTGTTTCTCCCTTCCTTTCTGAAATCAATAAAAAACAAACCAGCCCTGACCGGTTTGGCTCAGTGGATAGAGCGTCGGCCTGCGGACTGAAGGGTCCTGGGTTTGATTCCGGTCAAAGGCATGTACCTTGGTTGCGGGCACATTCCCAGTGGGGGATGTGCAGGAGGCAGCTGATCGATGTTTCTAACTCTCTATCCCTCTCCTTTCCTCTCTGTGAAAAATCAATTAAAATATATTAAAAACAAACAAACCAACAAACAAATAACATCAACCCATCTTTAATTGCAGTGACTTCTAAGAAGCCAAGGAGACTTTCTGTCCTACTGTAATGAGGCAAACAGGAGGGTCTGGTGTATTTTCCTCTCACGCCTGCTGTTTAAATTGCCAATTTACTTTTACAACAATAGTGAATCAGAAAAAGGGAAAGTGTACATAATCCCACAAATCACTTGCAATTGTCCTCATGTACATTGTTTTGCTCACCTATAGGTACATATATGAGGTTACTCGAATAAGAAGTGTGCCAGGGAAGGAAAGACAGGCTTAAAGTGGAAAGCAACTGTGTCCGGCTCCACCCTACCCAACAGCCACACATTCCACCAACTACTTTTAACTGTTTTTATCCCAGTTCCCAAATAAGGCTATGCCTGTAATTCTGATCTTCCATGGCTTATACACTTTACTGCCTTCCTTCTTTGATAAGGAATTAAGATTTTACTTAGTTCTGTGATTCTCTTTGATTCCAATTTGTTTTTTAAACATTTTTTTTTACTGTAGCCACAATTCCTGACACTGGGTAGTTAAAATAAAAGACATCAAAATCTACCACTTTATAACTCCTGAGTAGTTATTAACATAAGCTTTGGCTTCCATCAACAAAACGGAAAGAGAATATGTGGAAAAAAGCACAGAATCTTGGTATAAACTAACATGGGCTTAGTGATTCAGAATACTCAGAATGTAAGTATCACCCTTACTATGTGGGATGGGAAAGTTAGTGAGACTTGGCATATAAAATGCCATTAGTTTCTGGTATAATGAAATTGCCTTTTATTTGGAAAAGTGTATGCTTAATAGTGACTTCCTGCAGGTTCAAATGATATGTAACCACTCGTACACATCCAATAAACTACTTCTGAAGCAGAGCAACTGCATGGGCATGTGGGTCCCTATCCAGGGAGGTTTAGCTACCAGAAAACTTCCTGGACCCACTCAATACTACATTACGGGAAAGGTCCTCTCCCCCTTTCTTAAATGTCCCCAATTTCTGATCACTTCCTGTCAATGAGTACAGTAGATTCTCCTGGGTTTCCCCTGTCTTTACCCACCCTTTCTAATCTATTCACTTACCATTGCTACCTTATAATATGACAATGGAAAGTGCATAATTGCTGTTGGTAGATCAGTAGGTCTCGAATTTATTTCGCAAACAAGACCTGTTCTATCTACCTTTTAATGTAGGAGGCTGAAAGCTGAGTTGATTCCAATTTTTGTCCTATCACTGTTTCAAGTTCTAATTTTGGCCTCCTAAGTAACCTAACCTATTCTATTTAAAAGCTAATTTCCTAAGATGAGGATACAGAGAAACTCCCCTACACCCCACCCCCAAATTCGCCATTACACCTCAGAGTTTCTTTGTAAAATGCAAAACCAGCACCTACTGTTTATACTAGTTATAAAAATAGTGTTTAGACCTACAATCAAGATTACTCTTCCTAACAATGCTATCATTTAGAATGGAAGGATATATAGAGAACTTCCCAGACAAGAAAGAGCTAAAGGGATTCATCACCACCAAACCAGTATTATATGAAATGTCAAAGGGTCTTCTTTAAGAAGAAGAAAAATATATAAAAATATGAATAAAAAAAAGTGTTTAGTAAAGGGCCAAGTAAAACAATCTGAGTATATTTCTCCCTCTTTTATTCCAATCTCATGAGTCCTCTGCCTTTTCTAGGATGAAACGTTAACATCACAGTCAAATGAAGGCTCCTTTCTAAATTCTGGCTCACAGCTGGAGTACAACTGTCTCTTATAAAATTTGTTTAACAATTTGTTTACCCTAAAGTTCCGATACACACCCCCTTCTCCCTCACCGTTAGAACACTCCTTTTTAAAAAAATTCCCTTAGTTTTAAATTTATAGTCTTCAGAAGTTTCTACAATGTTTTCTTGACTACAGTATTCTCAATTTCTCATGCTACATGGATCCCACTAATCCTGGGCAGTATTTGGCATGATCTTAAGATTTCCTTTCAGCTCTGCAGGAGTTTCCTTTTCTTCTCCAACTTTTTTTTTTTTTAGCCAATTATAGTGTATTTTTGTCCTCATAACTCTCTACGAGTTACCTTAGGCTTATTTTCATTTGCAATTATTTCTTTGCTCAATCTCCATTTTAAATGTTAGGTTCCCCAAGTATCTGTTCTTTTTTTAATCCGTTTTTCCTTTCACATTGAAAGCTTTCACATCTCTTGCTCCCTCCCTTCCATCTATATTGAAGAGACTATCTGGAAAAACATGGGAGCCTCCATAGATGGGGAGGGAAGCTTGTTTAATGGCAAGATTTGCTTTGAAGGGAGTAGGGCCAGAACCAGGTATTAGGATGAAGGTAACTGAGATGCCAAGAAAAGGCAGCCCTTGTTCTGGAGCATAATTCACCAATCTCCGAATCTCCAGACTAAATTTTTTTTGGGGGGGATACCTCATTTACTCCCTATTTTATTTTGCTCAGCCACAGGCAGATAATGCAAAACAAGAAGAGGGAGGAAACTTGGGAATCTCACCAACAGACCATCAGTGAACCCTGCTTTTCTGCCCCAACTGTTAGTCTGAAACTCTGTCGAGGGGCTGAGACCTCCAGTGCCATAGCCCTCTCTTCATGGTCCTGGCTTTAGTCTTTTCCACTCTGCATCTCCAGGTGATGTTCTCCCACCTGCTTTCACTTTGCTCAAATCTGCAGTAATGGCCTCTCCACTTTACCATTATTGATATACACTTCAGCCTTATTTTGGGGGGAACAAACCTTCCAATACCTTATCATTTCTACGAATGTATTATAGGGATAACATCTGATTAAGTTCGGGTGGTTGTTTGCAATAAAATGATAGTGTGATGGACACAGTTCCATTCTGAATTTCCTATTTCCTGCTAAAAGCTTTGAAAGCTTTCCATCAGTTGTCATGTTCATACCTTCTCACCTAAATGTATACGTACACACATTTTAGTGCACATACAGGTAATTTGTGCTGGTTTGGGAAATGACAGGCTCTTGGGTTTTATTGATAGATTCTGACTTCGTAAATCAGGGTAAGATTAGTAATCTGCAGTTCCAATGTACACACCAAGCAATTCTGGTGCATATGTTTGTCTGATGTTGAGAAAAGAAGTTCTGGCATTGAGCTCTCCCATCTTAATTACTCATAGGGTTCCTCTCCCCCGAGTTTTCTCATATTGAGTAAGGGATTTATAATTGAAAGCCTTCTCACATTCATTACACTTATAGGGTTTCTCGCTAGCATGAAAAGGCCTTTTCATCGTGATTACATTTATAGGATTTCATGCCAGTGTGTTCTCTGGTGCATCTCTATTTGAAACCTTTTGTACAATGACTGTGTTAATAAGGTTTCTTCCCTCTGGAATGAATTTGCAGATACACAAAGTTGTGATCACTGCTAAAAAGTTTCCCCACAGTGGTTACATTCATAGGGCTTCTCTCCAGTGTGAATCCTTTTATGTGCAAGAAAGATAGTTACAGCAGAAGGACTTTCCCCTATGAGCACATAAATATGGTTTCGCTCCAGTGTGAATTCACTGGTGCCTAGTAAGGTGACTGCCCCATAAAGAACTTTTTCACAATGATTACATTCATTCATGGGGTTTCTCCACCATGTGTGTCTTCTCATGTTTTTTAAGAGCTAAACGACCGCTGAAGGCTTTCACACACATGGTACACTGATAGGGTTTCTCTCCAGTGTGTGTCCTCTGATGCACAATGAGGAGGTATCTCTGGCTGAAGGCTTTCACACAAATCTTACACTTATAGGGCTTCTCTCCAGTGTGTGTTCTCTGATGCACAATGAGGCCAGATCTCTGGCAGAAAGCTTTCCCACAATGACTGCACTCATAAGGTTTCTCTCCCGTATGGGTTCGCTTGTGCACGACAAGCTGTGACTGCTGCCGAAAAGATTTCCCACACTGGTCGCAGTGGTAGGGTTTCTCACCAGTGTGTGTTCTCTCATGTTTTCTAAGAGATGACCCATCACTGAAGCCTTTCCCGCAGTCAATACACTCATAAGGCTTTTCTCCAGTGTGTGTTCTCTGATGCAGAATGAGGTGAGACCTCCATTTGAAAACTTTCCCACAGTGATTGCATTCATAAAATTTCTTCTCTCCAGCATGAGTTCGCAGATGCGCACGAAGCTGTTTGCGCTCCCAGAAAGATTTCCCACAGTGGTTACACTCGTACGGTTTCTCTCCACTGTGAATCCTTTTATGTGCAACAAAGTCAGAGCTACGGCTGAAGGAGTTTCCACAATGAGTACACAAGTACGGTTTCCCTCCACTATGAATTCTCTGATGCCTAGCAAGGTGACGCTGCCAGTTAACGAACTTTTCACAGTCATTACAATTATGGTGCTTCTCGCCTGTGTGGGTTCTCCTGTGTTTTATAAGAGCGGACGGACCCCTAAAGGATTTCACACACAGGTTACACTGATAAGGCTTCTCTCCAGTGTGCGTTCTCTCATGGGCTACGAGGAGATACCTCCATTTGAAAGCTTTCCCACAATGACTGCATGTATATGGCTTCTCTCCAGTGTGTGTCCTCTGGTGCGCAAGCTCAGAGCAACAGCTGTGGGATTTTCCACGTAGATTACATGCGCGTGGCTTCTTTCTGGTCTGGATGATGTCACCGTCGTGAACAGATGAGGCCGCACAGAAGGCACCATAATCCTCCTCACCTCCAGGATCACCGACAATTATTTCAGTTTGTACAATGCGTTTGTCACATGTGTCCTGCCTTTTCCCAAAATGCACTGGCTTGTTTTCTTTCAGGGACATGCTGCGCTTAACATTTCCATTGTCCTTACAATCATCTCTGTTCTCTACCGAAAAACTTCTACTATGGAAACGCACAGATGTGCCACAGTGGAAAGAATCACTGTCAACAGTATAATCATACGGCTTATTATTTCCCGTTTCAACACTTGCAAGTTTATTCAAGTGAATGCTCTGAGAGAAGGCCCTGGCACTTTCAAGATTTTCACAGGGCTGCAGATGGGCACCACCTTTCTGATGATTAATGAAAACTGAATTCTGTTTCGACTCTTGGAACTGTGAGTCAAGTTTGTGCAAATGTGTTCTTGCAGGTAATGTCAGAGGTAGAAGGCTTTCCCTCAGAGAACTTCCGCCAAGGTCATGCTCACGATGTTCCACTTTCGCAGACACACTGCGCCCCGAGGTAGGTACAATCGGACTCAAAGATTCCTCCTGGTGCTCCTCTGGCTGGTCCCCCCAATCCTGTATTTTTCCTACTGACACAGGCCAGGGGCCCTCTATACAGTGTTTCATTTCCACGTGGAAGGATGGCTCTTCCACACCAATATCCTCTTCAGAACCGGACTCTTTCTTTTCAAGTGAAGTCTTCCACTCTGAAAGAAATCCAAAATGCCTGAATTACTGCAAAAGCCTCAGATGGGAAGGAGAATGAAGGAAAACACCAAGTATGAGAGGTGTCTCTGGGTTTGTTTAGAGTCCTTGAACTATAATTCCAGGCAGGATGTAAAAGAGTGAGATGGACCAGCAAATAGGAAATCAGTGAAGAAGCACAAAAACCAAGCAAAGGTAATGAAGAGTTGATTGAGGAGAGCTGATACCAAAGAGGGAGTAGGGAGTAAGAATAAGCACAAGCCCTAGCTTGTGTGGCTCAGTGGATAGAGAGTTGGTCCGCGGACTGAAGGGTCCCGGCTTCGATTCTGGTCAAGGGCATATGCCTGGGTTGCAGCCTCAATCCCCAGTGGGGGGCGTGCAGGAGGCAGCCAATCAATGATTCTCTGATATCATTGATGTTTCTATCTCTCTCTGTCTCCTTCTCCCTTCCTCTCTGAAATCAATAAAGATATACATATAAGCATGAGAATGTAAGTATTTCTTTTTAAAATGTATTTTATTGATTTTTTACAGAGAGGAAGGGAGAGGGATAGAGAGTTAGAAACATCGATGAGAGAGAAACATCAATCAGCTGCCTCCTGCACACCTTCTACTGGGGATGTGCCCGCAACCAAGGTATATGCCCTTGATCGGAATCGAACCTGGGACCCTTCAGTCCGCAGGCCAATGCTCTATCCACCAAGCTAAACCAGTTTTGGCGATATTTTTCTATTGATTTTTTTAGAGCAAGTGGAAGAGAGAGGGAAAGACAGAAACATCGATATAAGAGAAACGCATTGATTGGTTGCCTTCTGCACGAGTCCAGAACAGGGCCCAGGCCAGGGAGGAGTCTGCAAACAAGGTACATGCCCTTGACCGGAACTGAACCTAAGACCCTTCAGTCCGCAGGCTGACGCACTATCCACTGAGCCAAACTGTCTAGGGCTCAAATGTGTTTTTATTGATTTCAGAGAGAGGAAGGGAGAGGAAGAGAGGGACAGAAAGATAACTGATGAGAGAGAAACTGAAAGGAGACCTGAGGACTGCTTCCTCAGGTGGAAGCTATGATGAGGGGCTGGGGAAAACGAGAGGTCAGGAGGGCCTGGGAACAAGACAAGGTGGCCGAAGGGTAAAGAAGAGAGGGAAATGGGAACAGAAACAAACCCCGGCCTGAGAAATGTGCAGACAGTAGCGAGTGTTCTCGCTGGGCGGGACCCGTGGGTGACGGCATGGTTGTCTTGCTGGACATGAGGAGGCAGCAGAGAACGCCGAGGAAGCTCCTGCAAACGGCCTCCCTCCTCCTCTGCCCGAGTTAACTAAATGCTCTCACCTCCGGGAGGCGGTTCCTGCTCCGCCCTCCATGGACCAGCACCGCGCTCCAGGCAGGAGATCACATCCACAGTGGGGAGCAGAAGTCCTGGTCAATAGGGAAAAACACAGCACTTGATGCTCTGCTTCCAGAGAAAGAGACTGTGTCCCCAGGCCCAGCCCTCTCCCGTGGGGTCAGACAGGGATGGGCTAGGAGGGCCCAGGAGCCATTCCTAGGAACTAAGTCACAAACATGCAGTGGAGGCTGACTGAACAGCAATGCCCAGGATCTGCATCTAAAAGGGACTCACTTCTGTCCTGAGTATAGGGTTAGCTCTTAAAGGCACAATTTAAGATGAAGGAAAAACAAACAAACAAACAGAAATATATATATATTCTGTAATTTTACAAAATATAAGGTGTTCTAGCAGAATAACTGAATAGACAGTCCAGAAATATGTTTCCTCCTAAGAGAAAGGATTATCAGGTCTTTATATTAGAGCTTCTCTTTACTGTAAAGAATGACAGTTATCTGTGGACCTTACTAAAGTGTAGGTTTTATTTGCAAGCAAACGCGCGTGCGCGCACACACACACACAGTGACCCACTCTGGGGATCACCCAGCACAAGCACCTCCCTGGAGTCAGAGCTCGGAGTCCTAGGGGCAGAAAGCCCATGCGATGGGTAGAGCCCAACTTACCCAGAGAGACGAGGTGGTCACATGTTTCCAGAGTCACGTCGTGGTACAGTGTCCTCTGGACCAGGTCCAGCTGTCCCCACTCCTCATGTGTGAAGCTCACCAGCACATCCTTGAAGCTCACGGGTAGCTGAAACATCGCCCGTGTTACCAAGGGGCCCTGCCTCCCCGATGGGAAGGTTGAGGAGGGCAGGACAGCGCAGGGAGGGAGGTGGTGTGGGTGGTGTGGTATCCAGAGCATCCACAGGGTTCCCGCCTCTGGGCAGTGCTCTGATCAGACACCAGTGCAGTCCACAGCGTCTTCACTTCTGAGGGCCTGTCTGTGGCTGGTCACTCCACGGATTCTGATTTTCTGTCCCAGGAAACAGCGGGAACCCCACTCCCTACTTTTCCACAAAATCACAGATTTAAAGGCTCTCAAAGAGGATGTTCAAAATCGTGGATGAGCAAAACACAGCCCAGCAGACAGGCCAAGACTGTGTGTGCTTTCAGAAGGTTAATGCCATGAGGTAAACTGTTCTCCCCCAAACTGACATGTTGAAGTCCTACCCCACCATGTGATTGCATTTGGGGAGAGGGCCTTTATGAAAATAATGTTAATGGGGGTTCTATGGGCAGAGCCCTAATGCAGTGGGATTGGTGCCCTCAAAAGGAGACCACCAGAGACTTCTTTCTCCATCACTGAGGACACAGAGAATTAGCAAGTGAGGAAGAGGGTCGTCGGGCAACCAACTGTGCTGGCCCTTGGTCTCAGACTGTCAGGTTTCAGAACCATGAGAAAATGAACGTTGCCTGAGCCACACAGTCCGTGCTATTTTGTTACAGCAGCTGCAGTAGACCTAATACAGCTAAAAATGGATTTTTTTCAAAGGCCATGTACAAAAAGAGCATGGGGAAGGGAGCAGAGCCTAAGGCAGTTCCCACCACCTGGTCCTCTACAGAAAACACTGACAGAGCAGGCGTTCAAGGAAGGCTGGCAGGTGAGGGAGGGGTCATGCACCCTGACCCTGGGTGGCAGGCCTGATGTGGCATCTCAGCTTCACACCTGAGCAGCTGGATTCCTGAGTGAGTCCCTGAACTTCTCAGGTGTGAGCTGCCTGACGTGACCATGAAGGCAGCATCCCACTCTGGACATGAGGGAGAGACCGGGCCCAGGGCACCAGGTACAGGAGGCCCCAGGAACCCCTGGCTCACCCACACAGGGAAGGAGCTGTATCTGCAGGGAGCCCGGGGGTCTCACCCAAGACAGCATCATGGCTCCTGGGGAGGCGAGTGCTATATTCCTGGACCCACTTTACAGCTGAGGAGACAGAGAGGCAAACATAGCCAAGGTCTCTAACTCACCTGGGATGGGACTGGCTGAGCACACACTTCCATTTCCTCCTCAGACCTGAAGGAGCCGTCTCCGAGGGGGCAGCCGTCCTCAGGGGGCAGTGCTAGTGGTGGAGGCACAATCAGGGAGTCAGCCCCTCCTCAGCATCCCCACACCCCCGAGCCCACCCCACCCCCAAAAAGGAGAGGAATGTTCCAGCTGAAGGGCATTGCCTTTGGGTATGAGGAGCAGGAAGGCAGGACTCTGAGGAAAGCCACGCCGGCTTTCCAGTGGGGAAGCGGGTCCAGCCTGGTCAGGTCTGGGCCGGGGATGGTCCTGAGTGCCCCCAGGCTAAAGGAAATGCTCGGGCACGTGCTGTGGTGTCTGAGCTGTGAGCTCACAGATAGTTTTCCCTCAACATACAAGCAAACAGGTCAGGTTCGTTTCTGTCATCTCAAGAGAATGAATGGGAGAGGTAAAGGCCAGGGTGTCAAAGCAATTGCATGATTTTTAATGATTGCAATGAGCCTAGTCGGTGTGGCTCTGTGGTTAAGCGTCTACCTACAGACCAGGAGGTCACGGTTTGATTCCCGGTGAGGGCATACGCCTGGGTTGTGAGCTCGATCCCCAGTAGGGGGCGTGCAGGAGACAGCTGATCAATGATTATCTCCGTTCAACTCTGAAATCAATTAAAAATATATATATCTGAGTCAAAATATTCCAATGAAACATCTAGTGGTTTGGGAAAAAAAAAAAGAAGGAAAGGAAAACCTGTACAGTTCTCAAACAACAGTGAAACATGACCTGGTTTCAAAAAATGTTTTTGCACAATTTAAAATATTACAAGGAAACCTCTGCCAGTTTCTAAATATGTGTGTGGGGGATGGTGACAAGGAGGATATGAGAATCCCCAGGACAGCAAAGGACACTATGAAAGAGGGGTGTCGTCCCACATGCACCCTCCCTCAAGACATTCTGGAGGTACCAAAATGCTGCCCCACTGCCTGGGCCAGAATAACAGAATAGACAGTCCAGAAATAAAACCTCGCTTATATGGTCAATCTATGACAAAAGGTTAAGACAGTCTCTTCAAGAAATGGTGATGGGAAAAACTAAACAGATAGATGAAGAAAAATGAAACTAGGCCACTTTCCAACTCCATATGCAAAAATAAACTCACACTGGATTGAAGACTTAAATGAAAAAAAAAAAGGAAAAAACTTTTTGACACTGGTCTTACCAATAATTTTTATTTATTTAATTTTTAAAAATCCTCACTAAAGGATATATTCATTGATCTTAGAGAAAAAGAGACGCGCGCACACACACACACACACACACACACAGAAATGGATGAGAGAAACTTCATCAGTTGCCCTCCATAAATGCCCCAACCAGGGATCGAATCTGCAACCATTTGGTGTATGGAATAATGCTCCAACCAACTGAGCCATCCAGCCAGGTCCTATCAGAAAAAAAAAAGGAAAAAACTTTTTGACACTGGTCTTACCAATAATTTTTATTTATTTAATTTTTAAAAATCCTCACTAAAGGATATATTCATTGATCTTAGAGAAAAAGAGACGCGCGCACACACACACACACACACACACACACACACACACAGAAATGGATGAGAGAAACTTCATCAGTTGCCCTCCATAAATGCCCCAACCAGGGATCGAATCTATAATGCTTCCCTGTGAATCATGATCTTGTTGTTTCCCGCCATCCTGTGAGAGTAGATGGTCTGAGTCCTATGTTTTTTTAAATATATACTTTTATTGATTTCAGAGAGGAAGGGAGAGGGAGAGGGAGAGATGGAAACATCAATGATGAGAGAGAATCATCAACTGGCTGCCTCCTGCACGTCCCCCACTGGGGATCGAGCCCGAAACCCAGGCATGTGACCAGAATTGAACCCGGGACCCTTCAGTCCACAGGCTGACGCTCTATCCACTAAACCAAACCAGCTAGGGCCTACCAATCATTTTTAGATATTGTGTCCTAGGGCAAGGGAAACAGAAGCAAAAATAAACAAATGGAAGTATATTAAACTATAAAGCTTTTGTGCTGAAAGAAAACCATCAACAAAACAAAAAGGCAACTTATGAATGGGAGAAGACATCTGTAAAAGATATATCTGATAAGGGGTTAATATCCTATATATTAGTATGTAAAGAACTCATACAGCTCAACATAAAAAAGAAAATCCAACTGAAGAATATGCAGGGCCCTGGCTGGTGTGGCTCACCTGGTTAAAGCATCGTTCCAACAGGAACCCTAGCGCCCTGTTGGGGAGCATGCAGGTGGGTACAGCCACTGTGGACAGCAGTGTGGAGTTACCTCAAGAAATTTAAAATGGAGCCGTCTTATGACCCAATGATTCCCTTTGGGAAATTTATCCCAAGAAACCTGAAACACTAATTTGAAAGAATGTATCCACCCTTAGGTTAACTGCAGTATTATTTACAATAACCAAGATATGGAAGCAACCCAAGTGTCCATCAATAAATGAGTGGATTAAAAAATGGTGGCACATATATATCTACAAATAGAATATTACTTGGCTATGAAAAAGAATGAAATTTCGTCATTTATGGCAGCATGGATGGACCTAGAGTGTATTATGCTAAGTAAACTAAGTCAGAAAACTGAAAACTGTATAATTTCACTTACATGCAGAATCTAAACACAAACAAAATAGAAACAAACTCATAGATACAGAGATAAACTGATGGTGGCCAGATAGGTGGAGGGGTGGGTGAAAAGGTCAAGGGGATGAAGAAGTACAATCTGCCTATTATAGAAATAATCCCATGGATTGTAAAGTACAGCCTGGGGAATACAGTCACTAATATCATATTAACTGTGAATGGTGCCAGGTACCAGACTTATCAAGAACAGCACAAGGTACCTAAAGGTCTGATTACTATGTGTACACCTGAATCTAAGAGTGTACGCCAACTATAATTAAAACATACTTTTTTTAAAAAAATAAAAAGCTTGAGTAAAAATTCACCAAGGCCTGGTGACTGGGGAGCCAGAATCCAAGAGCTCTGCAGCCATGATACTGAGCACATTGTCACCCTGGCTCTCAGCTTGCCCCCCCCAGCACACCCCTGCCCGGCCCACGGCCCCTGCCCTCTTTCTTGTCATTCTCCACCAGGAGCCACCTCTCAGCCCCTCCCACCTGGGTGCCCTGCCCCATCTGCCCCGTGCTACCGGATGCTTCTCTCTGCCTCCCCCTGCTGGTGTCTATGTCCTGGGTGGTATGAAACTGCAAGGACAATGACATCCAATCCATCTCCATCCCTTACAACTGCAAGGTCTGGCTCTCGCTCCCCCTTCTGACCCCTCTCACCATTCTCTTCTCTGCAGACAAACTTTTAAAAAAATATATAACTTTTATTTCAGAGAGGAAGCGAGAGGGAGAGAGAGAGAGAGAGAGAAACATCAGCGATGAGAGAGAATCATTGATCCGCTGCCTCCCGCATGCCCCACACCGGGGATCGGGGATCGTGCTCTGACAGGGGATCGAACAGTGACCTGGTTCTTAGGTCAACACTCAACTGCTGTTAAACCTCATCCGAGGTTATTTTTCCATCAATCTTTTAGAGAGAGGGAAAGACGGAGAGAAACATCCATGGGAGAGAAACACTTCGATTGGTTGCCTCCTGCACATGCCCCAACCAGGGCCCGGTCCGGGGAGGAGCCTGAAACCAAGGTACGTGCCCTTGACCAGAATTGAACCCAGGGCCCTCTGATCCCCAGGCCGATGTTCTATTCACTGAGCCACGTTGGCTAGGGCCCATCTCTGCAGACAAACTTCTCAATTCATTCCAATCAATGATCCGGGACGCCTCCAAGTCCACACCATCCTAAGTGGCTCCTCCCCAACTTCTCAGGGGAGGTTTTCATTCTGTTTAAGCCCCTCCCTTGCCACCATGCTCCTGCTCCTCCCAGCTGAGTGACCAACACCCTCAGCCTCTCCTCTTCTCCCGGCCCATCCTCACCTTGCCCTCTCACCTGTGCACCCTCACAGGCACACCACACCCAAGAAGGCTGCCCACAGCTCGCGATAATGCTGTCTTGTTGTGACACTCTAGCCCAGCGGTTCGCAACCTGGGGGTCGCAACCCCTTTGGGGGTCGAACGACGCTTTCACAGGGGTCGCCTAAGACCATCGGAAAACACATATATAACCACATATTGTTTTTGTGATTAATCACTATGCTTTAATCATGTTCCATTTGTAACAATGAAATTGGGGGTCACCACAACATGAGGAACTGTGTTACAGGGTCGCGGCATGAGGAAGGTTGAGAACCACTGCTCTAGCCCGTCCCTGAGCAATCGCCTACTGCCTAACCATCTCCACCCTCTGATCCTCTCCTTCCTTGTCTGGAGGCACCCACGGGCCAGGTCTAGGAGCACCCACTCTGCAGCCAAACTGCTTGCCCCCAATTCTTTTTTTTTTATTTTAAAGAAAAGTTTATTGATTCTTGGAGAGGAAGGGAGAGGGAGAGAAACATCATGGTGAGAATGGAACACCGAGTGGCTGCCTCCTGCACAGCTCCTACCAGGGATCGGGCCAACAACCTGGGCGTGTGGCTTGACCAGGAATCAAACTGACAACTGCACGGTGCACAGGATGACACTCAACTCACCGAGCCACACCGGCCAGGGCCAGACGGTCTGCATTCAAAGTCCCAGCTCTACCACTGCCTCAGTAGGAAGGACCCCAGCAGATGTTAACACCCTGGGCCTCAGTTTCATCTGTAGACTTCTGGGAGAACAGCAGGTTCTGCCTCACGGTGCTGCTGTGAGGATCAGATGAGCTGAACCCTGAGCTGACACCCAGTATGGGCACAGCACATTCATATCAATTACACACACACATGAGATTCTCCTTCCGAATCGCATGCTGGACCTGGGATAGGGCTGGTCTGGCTGGGACCCTGAAGGACTGGGGAGGCGGCTCCGTCTCTTTACATTTCCAATTTCCCCTTTCCCTGACGATGGGGTGGGGTTTCAAGTGCTGCCCCAGGCTCCCGGACACTGCCATTCCCTCCTCCACATCTAGTCAGACCCCCTAGAGCACTGATGGCGAACCTGTGACACGCGTCTCAGAGGTGACACGCGAACTCATTTTTTTGGTTGATTTTTCTTTGTTAAATGGCATTTAAATATATAAAATAAATATCAAAAATATAAGTCTTTGTTTTACTATGGTTGCAAATATCAAAACATTTCTATATGTGACACGGCACCAGAGTTAAGTTAGGGTTTTTCAAAATGCTGGCACGCCGAGCTCACAAAGTTCGCCATCGCTTCCCTACAGCATCTTCAACTCAACAGAGCTGTGACCAGAATTCCTTCTCTATTGTTTCTGCGACTTCCTTCTTGGCAGCCCGTTAGAAATGGAGTCTTGGCTGGTCGTTCAGCTGGTTAGTGCGTTATCCCATTATAGCAAGGTGGCCAGTTCAATCCGGGTCAGAGTACACACAAGAATCAACAAAGAAATGCATACATAGCCAGGCCGGCATGGCTCAGTGGTTGAGCATTAGCCTATGAACCAGGAGGTCATAGTTTGATTCCCATTCGGGCTCAGTTGCAGGCTCAGTGCCCAGTAGGGGACGTTGGAGGCAGGCTCAATCCCTAGTGTGGGCGCGTGCAGGAGGCAGGCAATCAATGATTCTCTCTCATCATTGATGTTTCCATCTCTCTTTCTCCCTCTCCCTTCCTCTCTGAAATCAATAAAAATACCTTTAAGAAAACAACAACACATAAATAAGGGCAACAACAAATTGATGTCTCCCCCTCTCTCTCTCAAAAGAAGAAAAAAGCCTGGCCAGGTATATCAGCTGCTTAGAGCATACACCAAGGTTGCAGGCTTGATCCCCAGTCAAGGCACAAACAAGAATCAACCAACAAATACATAAGTAAGTGGAACAACAAATGACTAACTCTCTCTCCCTAAAAGCAATCAAGAAATAAGAAGCAATGGAAATGCAGAGCGCCTTCGCCATGTCCCCTGCCCTAACACTCCCCCGTGCACTCAGTTATTTCCAAAGCCACAGGGTCCCACTCCCAGAGGCTCCCTGAAACCCAACAGGCAAACCCTCAGGCCCAGGACAGCTTCAGCTCCCAGTCCTGCCCACCCCTCCAGCCCCTAACTTGGGGCATCAGCACCCACAACCAACGGAGGCCCCCAACACCCAGGAAAAGGTGTTTGCTGATGCTGTTTGCTCGGGCTGGGCTCCCCCTCCCTCTCTGTTCACTTGGACAACATACACTTTCTCTTCAGACTGTACAGAGTTCACCTGCCAGTGGAAGGAAATGTGGTTAAGCGTTCTGGGCCCGGGTGTCTCTAGGTCAGTGATGGCGAACCTTTTGAGCTCGGCGTGTCAGCATTTTGAAAAACCCCAACTTAACTCTGGTGCCGTGTCACATATAGAAATTTTTTGATATTTGCAACCATAGTAAAACAAAGACTTATATTTTTGATATTTATTTTATATATTTAAATGCCATTTAACAAAGAAAAATCAACCAAAAAAATGAGTTCGTGTGTCACCTCCGACACGCGTGTCATAGGTTCACCATCAATGCTCTAGGGAAAGGGTGGGGATGTAAGGGGGGCAGCCCTCCTGGAGAACTTTTCTAGTTCATGGAAGCCAAATAGAGAACACACCTAGAAGCAAGATCTCCGCAGACTGACAAAGGGCTTTCCAGCAATGAGCTTGCGGCTTCTTTTAGGCCAGTGGTCGGCAAACCGCGGCTCTTTGGCCCCTTGAGTGTGGCTCTTCCACAAAATACCACGTGTGGGCGTGCACGTACAGTGCGAAGGTGACTTAAAACTTTATGTAAGTTTATTAAGTTAATTTTAGGGAACGTTGTGGAGTGAAAGAAGATGTAGTGTCGATGATTGAGAAAGGTAGGTCGAGATGGTTTGGACATAGAGAGAGGATGAACGAAAGGAGACGGACGAAACAAGTCTACAAGACGAGTGTGGGTGGGAGTTGGAAGGGGTCGACACAGCGAACGTACCTCCATCAGATTGAGGACGTTTTTAGCAAAGGCCAGCTTAGGAGGACCCTGATTAAGTGAATAACAATGTACCTACCTATAGAGTTTAAGTTTAAAAAATTTGGCTCTCAAACGAAATTTCAATTGTTGTGCTGTTGATATTTGGCTCTGTTGACAAAAGAGTTTGCCGACCGCTGGGCTAGGCATTCAGAATTAAGGAAGGAACATGCGAAGATTACACGCAAAGAGGGGACGGGAGGAGGAAGCAAGACAGGGATCAGGGGTGACACAATATTTAACAACAAAAGCATTTCAAAGGGGTGCTAACCTGGGTAAAAACACGGAATCAATGGACAGAGTCTGCCTAAGACCAGTGGTTCTCAACCTACCGGCCCTTTAAATACAGTTCCTCATGTGGTGACCCCACCATAACATTATTTTCGTTGCTACTTCATCACTGTCATGTTGCTATGGTGATGAATCGTCATGTAAATGTCTGATCTGCAGGATGGTCTTAGGCGACCCCTGTGAAAGGGTCCTTTGACCGCTGAAGGGGTCGCGACCCACAGGTTGAGAACCACTGGGGCCCTAAGACAAGGATAAGCTTTTTCACTACAGAATAGCCCTGGGGCGTGACTACCTGCCAGGACCGACCTGGTTAGGAACTTACGACCTTCTTAGGACCCTGAGGGGTCACTTTTCACAGAGGACGCCTTTCTTTATCCACAAGGAGGACTAACCTGGGCTAGGGGCTCCTGCACCCAGAGCCCCCCCCAACCCCCCGGGGGTGGGCAGTGTGGTTTAACCCTTTGAGTGCCAACCAATATCCTAGGAACTCTGCTAAAATTGCCAAGGTATTTTTTGCTGATTTTTACAGCAGTTTGGGGGGGGGGGTAATTATGAATCACAAGTAAATGAAGTTACATATTCAAAAACTTAAGGAAACCTTTACTACATTGACATACTTAGCAATATCGTCGTCACTAATAAAAGCAGATTTAGAGCCCTGACCTGTTTGGCTCAGTGGGTAGAGCATCGGCCTGCGGACTGAAGGGTCCCGGGTTCGATTCTGGTCACGGGCATGTACCTGGGTTTCGGGCACATCCCCCCAATAGGGGGCGTGCAGGAGGCAGCTGATCGATGTTTCCCTCTCATCAATGTTTCTAACTCTCTCTCTCTCCCTTCCTCTCTGTAAAAAAATCAATAAAATATATTTTAAAAAAAATCAGGGAAAATGGAGGCGCGGTCCAGGCCAGGGTGGGAGGCGCCACATCCACAGACGGCCGCCTGCGTCCCGACAAAA
>NW_006287077.1:134657-145868 GCF_000327345.1 Myotis davidii | reverse complement strand
GACGCCACAGCGAGGGGCGCTGAGACCGCGGACGGACGCTGAGCCCCACGGCGAGGGCGGGGGTCGAGTCTGAACTGCGCTTGGCCTTCTTCCTTTTTTAAGCCCTCACCGAGGACATGTGGATTGTTTTTAGAGAGAGACACGTTGATTACCGATGTGACGGAGAAACGTGCCCCGGAGGCACCCCGCCTCCCCCGAATGTGCCTGACCCGGGGGTCGAACCCGCCACCTGGGTACGTGCCTGACGGGAATGGAACCGAAAGCTTTGGTGCAGGGGAACGACGCCCCAAGGAATGGATACCCCCCCGCACCCGGGGACACACAGCCTCCTCTCCTGGGGGGGACCTTTATGACGTCCGCCCTGACCTGCCAGGGAAGCAGAGGACCCCGATGGGGGAGCCCGAGTTCACCGCATCCCGTGCGTTTGGCGGAGGCTGAAATGCGGGGCACAGACAGTGACCCATCAGGAAAAGCGGAAGCGTGTCGCCTGGTTGCGTGTCGCCGGGGCTGGAAGCCGGAGGCAGGAGGACCAGAAGCGGGTCGTCCCCTGTGGCTGCTCAGGGGACCGTGTTTGCCTCCCCATTGGCCCTAAGGACGAGGGCGAAGACCAGGGAGGCCGGCAGTTTCGGATCCAAGTCTTTTTTTTTTTTTTTTTAAATTCGCACCCGAGGATATGTTTTTATTGTTTTCTTTTTTTAAAGAGTGGGGAGTGTGGGGGAGAGAGACGCATGGATGTGAGAAGCATCCGTCTGTTGCCTCGTTGCACGCACCCCGACCGGGGAGGGAACCCGAAACCCAGGTATATATATGCCCCGGACCGGGAGTGGAACCCGACACCTTTTTGTTTTACCGGATGACACTCCAGCGCACCGAGCCGCCGCGCCTGGGCTGTGACCACCGAGTCCTGGCCGATTGGAGCCTATTGGCTGCAGGGAGGGTCGGTAGGAAGGTCGCTTGTAGAGTCAGTCATTGCACGGTGTGTAGGACACAGGCCAGCCACCCGCCCTGCTCTACAAGAAAGACATCTTCCCAGGCAGCCGATTGGTGGGAGCCACTCCCCATCTCCTGAGCCACTCCTCCTCCTGGGCTCCTGGATTGTGCTCCTGTGTCTGGGGTGCTCCTGGCACTCACCTGGGACCCACCTCCTTGATTGCTTTACCCAACAGCCATTTCCTTCCTACTCACAGATACTTGTTACTTGCTACCATGACCCTGCAATTTGCGTATTCCAGAAAGTCTGGAATCTACATTCCAAAGGATGTCTTTTTAAAAATATATATATAATTTTTTTAATTGATTTCCGAGAGGAAGAGAGAAGGAACGGGGTGATACCACATCCCTCAGGGAGTCTCAGAAAGTCTGGGGGACAGCGGTGGCAAAGGGCCTGGGCGTGGGGGCTCCTGGCCTGGTGTGGTGGGACAGTGTCCCCTTCGTGTAGAGTGTGGACGGTTGGCTGGGAGCGGGGAGATGAGGTCTCCAGGACTCCTGGGCTGGGAAGGGGGTCTTGGCTAGGCAATAGGGGTCTCTCTAGGTAGGGGAGGCCTCAGGTTGAACGGGGAGTGGGTGGTTCTCTGGGTGCTGAGGAGGTAGGTGTCAAGCCTGCCTTAGGGGTTGTTGACCCGGCTGAGCTAAAGTAAATGGTCCTTTGGGCTGGTCTGAGGACCCTTGGGCGTGGGGTGGTGCTGAACTGGAGGGCCAGGGCACATGGTGAATTTGGGAGCCCAGTCCCACTGAAACTTCCCAGGTTAAGTCACACAGCCTAGAATGCAGGCCTCTCTGACCGTCCAGCCATAGTTGAGGAAGGGACCTGGCAACTCACCTTGTGCTGGCGGCCAGGGTGGTCACCGCCCGTCCCTCCCAGCTTCCCTTGCCCACCTGGCACAGGCTAGGGGCGTTTGCGCAAATACAGTTTGGTTTCATACAGCCACTGGAAGGGGGAGAATTGGAGGGGCTAGAGTTGGTGCCCTGGGCATAAACTTAGTTGAAGGAACTGAGAAATCTTGGGGATGCCTGACTGCAGGGGAGCAGCAAAGGGGAGCCGTGTGGGGGCTGCTAGGAAAGGCCTCTCACACTGGGTATCCACTCCCATCCTTGGGTTTTGCCATGTCTGGTACTCTCCATTTGATTTGCTTAATAATCTCTACATCCACTCACTTGTTAAAACTCAAAACTCCTCCATTTGACCCAGCAGTCCCACTTCTAGCAATATATCCTGTATTCAATAGCAGTGTTATTTACAGTAGCCAAGCTCTGGAAATAGCCCACGTGCCCATCAGTAGATGAATGGATAAAAAGAAAAAGTGGTATATTTACACAATGGAATACTACGTGGCTGTTAAAAAAAGAACTCTTTCGCTTTGCAATAGCAGGGATGGACCTGGAGATTATGATGCGAAGCGAAATAAATCAGTCAGAGAAAGACATTTATATGTGGAACCTGATGAACAAAATAGATCCAGAGACATGGACGCAAGGACCAGACAGATCTCAGAGGGAAGGGGCCTTGGCGGGGACTGGAAGAGATGAGCTAAAGAACGTATGTGCATATATAAATAGCCCATGGACACAGGCTACAGTGTGGTGAAGGCCAGGGGGTGGGGCTGGGTGGAGGAAAATGGGGGACATCTGTAATAGTATCAATAAAAACCCTCAAAACTACTTTTAAAGGGGTCTTTCAGTTATTCATTTACTTGTTAAACATGAAATTCAGTTGAAACAAAATATTGCTTGAATTTTTTAAAAAAATATATTTTATTGATTTTTTACAGAGAGGAAGGGAGAGAGATGGAGAGTTAGAAACATCGATCAGCTGCCTCCTGCACACTTCCCACCGGGGATGTGCCCGCAACCAAGGTACATGCTCCCGACCGGAATCGAACCTGGGACCCCCTCAGTCCGTAGGCCAACACTCTATCCACTGAGCCAAACTGGTTAGGGCAATATTGCTTGAATTTTAGCCAGATTATGTTGCCTCTGAAAGCCTGTTCTTTTTATTATTTTTTAAATCCTCACCCGAGGATATTTTTCCATTTTTAGAGAGTGGAAGGGAGGAGGAGAGAGAAATATGGATGTGAGACACATCAATTGGTTACCTCCCGTATGTGCCCTGAGCAGGGCCAGGGCTGGAGCCTGCAACCTAGGTATGTGCCCTTGACCAGAATCCAACCCAGACCCCTTCAGTCTGCAGGGCAACGCTCTATCCACTGAGCCACACTGGCTAGGGCATGAAAACCTGTTCATTTTGTTAAAAAAAGGTTTATTTGCCAAGTGTGAGAGAGGCTTAAAAAACAGCACCAAACCAAGACCTTGATATTGGGAATCTCTGGTGGAAAACCACGAAGGGAGCCTCTTCCTTGCTTTGAGGGTTGGTGGTATTAAGGGCAGATGATTTAGTTGCTCGTCTACACCAGTGATGGCGAACCTTTTGAGCTCGGCGTGTCAGCATTTTGAAAAACCCTGGTGCCCGTGTCACATACAGTTTTTTGATATTTGCAACCATAATAAAACAAAGATTTTTGATATTTTATATATTTCAATGCCATTTAACAAAGAAAACAACAAAAAAAAATGAGTTCACATGTCACCTCTGACACGCATGTCATAGGTTCGCCATCACTGATCGACACCGTTCCTGGGTGATTCTAGTGTTAAACCAGGGGGTGATCTTTCCATCGACCCTGAGCGGAGGGGTGTCATGGAATTCCAGGGATGCTCATCCTGTGGTTGGGGGATCGGTTTGTTGATTTGAGAGGCAGGTGAAGTGAGACAAACCCGTTTGTTGTCGCATTTATTGGTTGCTGGTGTGTGCTCTGACAAGGGATGGAACCTGCAACCTGGGGAATCAGGACACGCTCTAACCAGCTGAGCCACCCTGCCAGGGCCCAGCAAATGTTTCTTACGGGGAGAGTAGTGAACAGCCACGCCCAGTCTCTGCCCGCATGGGCCTCCTGTTCCAGCCAGAACCACAGACCTGTAATTCCATTGGTCATGCAGGGCTATGGGAGCTGTGATGCTAACTCAGGGTGAGGGCTGAGGGCATGAGCAGGGCGGCTGGCCGAGCCATCCCAGTGGGAGGGAGAGTGTCAGCAAAGAAGATGGAGCCACATCCTTCTAAGACAGTGGTTCTCAACCTTCCTCATGCCGCGACCCTTTAATATACAGTTCCTCATGTTGTGGTGACCCCCAATTTCATTGTTACAAATTGAACATCATTAAAGCATAGTGATTCGCCGAAACCGGCTTGGCTCAGTGGAGAGAGCGTCGGCCTGCAGACTGAAAGGTCCCAGGTTCGATTCCGGTCAAGGGCATGTACCTGGGTTGCGGGCATATCCCCAGTAGGGGGCGTGCAAGAGGCAGCTGATCGATGTTTCTCATCGATGTTTCTAACTCTATCTCTCTCCCTACCTCTCTGTAAAAAATCAATAAAATATATTTTTTAAAAAAGCATATTGATTCATCACAAAATATGTAATTATATGTATTCTGATGGTCCTAGGCGACCCCTGTGAAGGGTTGTTCGACCGCCACAGGGGTCGCGACCCACAGGTTTGAGAACCACTGTTAAGACCTTGTCTCCAGGAAGTCACATGGCATTATTCTGCTACCGCTATTGGCTGGAACAAGCCAGGCGGTTTCTGGGGAGGAATGGCTAAGGATTTGTGGCCACGTTTGAAACTGCCGTGGACAGGAAGGCAGTCGGCTCACCTCCAGTGACCACCTTCTCAGCACAAACCCGTGTGTGACATTTAGGATGAAGGAAGCTTGTTTGAGGACACGGCTGTGAACTCACCAGCCAGTGCTGGGCACCCCGGCGAGGCGCGTCTACATCGTTGGTTCTCGGACAACTGCTCCTTCCTCCTAGGAAAGGTCTCCCACTCATGCAGTGGGAGAGCAGCAGCACCCACGTAACTTCAACCCCGATGTTCCCATTGCTCCAAGCCAACAGGACCATGTCAGGTCGTGGAAAAAGACTACATGTGATACCACAGCCACAAATCCCTTTGCCTGGAGAGGCCGTGCAGGCAGCACTCAACCACTAAGTGCTGAACGTTCATTCCTTTTGACCCAGGGGTTTAGAAAATGTTTTGCAATGTTTACGCAGAACTCAAGAGAACAAAGGTGGAGGAGTGGAGGAAGGGGTAGAATGGGCTGTGGGTTACAGGCTGTCACCTGGAGAAATTTGTAAAGAAATACATTTTTATTGATTTCAGAGAGGAAGGGAGGGGGAGATAGAAGCATCAATGAGGGGAGAGAATCATTGATTGGCTGCCTCCTGCACACCCACTACTGGGGATCAAGCCTGCAACCCAGGCACGTGCCCTAACCCAGAATCAAACTGTGACCTCCTGGTTCATAGGTTGATGCTCAACCAACTGACCCACCCCAGCTGGATCTGGAGAATTTTAATGTCATCATCTCACGTGAAACATGGGCGTCAAATCTATGTCCCTCCCTCCCACAAGTCCCTCAGGGAAGTGGGAATGTGAAGTGCACATGCCTGGGTGTCCATGCTTGCCTGGGGTTTCCAGCTCTCTGGGCCCCTAGGACAGTGATGGCGAACCTGACACGCGTGTCAGAGGTGACACGTGAACTCACTTTTTTGGTTGATTTTTCTTTGTTAAATGGCATTTAAATATATAAAATAAATATCAAAAATATAAGTCTTTGTTTGACTATGGTTGCAAATATCAAAAAATTTCTATATGCGACACGGCACCAGAGTTAAGTTAGGGTTTTTCAAAATGCGGGCACATTGAGCTCAAAAGGTCGCCATCATTGCCCTAGGACTTATCTCTCTATGTCCCCATGCCCTGCACCTAACTGTATCTTGATGGGACAAGGAAGGGACACAATGACATTCATCCTGACTCACTTGGAATCTTGGGCTGGAGGGATTGCAGCCTTGCTCAGAATCTGCTAGAATTGGTCTGACAACCTCCATCCTTTAAAAAAAACACCCCAATTAATTTTGTTACCCGCCCACCCCCACCCCCACCCCCGAGGATTTTTAAATATTGATTTTTTAGAGAGAGAGGAAAGGGGAGAGAGAAACATTGATCAGTTGCTGCCGATAGGCGCCCTGACTGGGAATCAACCCGCAACCTTTTGGTTAATGGGACGATGCTCCACCCAACTGAGCTGCCTGCCAGGGCTCCATTCTTGTGTGTGAACATTGCTTATTTATCAAAACAATAATGAAGGGTATTTAAATAGGAAAATACACACACAGATTCTACCACAGAAATATAGTTTACTTAATTCATCTTCTCTTTTAGTCCTTGTTCATACACATAAATACTTTACTAAAAATATCAGTGCACCCACTTCACTGTAAGCACTTAGCTTTCAGTAACATCCCTTGTAATGACCAAATCATAACTGCAAATCCATTGAGTAAAAAACTAGATCTGTTTTCCAGCTGTCAAATTCAGTATCGACGATGCCCACGTCACCTGTGTGTGCAGGACGGGGCCCTGGAGGTCCTTTGGTCTTGAGAACACCGTCATTCAGTGCTTTGGGGTCAGGCCTGAGTCCCAGCACACCGCTCCGGTTCTGATGCAGGACTGGGCTGAGACGGCAGCGCCTCATCAACTGGCTTTAGCGCTAGATCGGTGTCTCTTGCGTTTAGCCCCACTGTGCGTCTTCTGGTGCCCGATGAGGTGTGAGCTCTGGGTGAAGGCCTTCCCGCACCTGTCGCAGACATAGGGGCGCTCCCCGGTGTGGATCCTCTGGTGCCGGATGAGGTGGGAGCTCTGGCGGAAAGTCTTGTTGCAGAACTTGCAGAGGTAGGGCCTGGCTCCGGTGTGCGTCCTCAGGTGCTGGGAGATGGCCGAGCGGTCATTGAAGGTCCGCCCACACTCTCGACACTTGAACGGCCTCTCCCCAGTATGAATCCTCTGGTGCTGCGTGAGGGAGGAGCTCTGGATGAAGGCCTTCCCGCAGTACCGGCACACGTAGGGCTTCTCTCCCGTGTGGATTTTCCTGTGCACGGAGAAGTACCTGGGGTTCCGGAACAGTTTGCTACACGCGCTGCAGCGGAACACCTGGCTCCCCTTGTGGATCTGGATAAACGTGACCTGCGGGGTGCTCCTGCTTTCCCGGGCTCTGCTCCCTTGGCGGCTCTGCTGGGTTTTCACCTGGGAATCACGCGCTGCCTTTCGAATGCGTGAGCTGTGCCTGCGTGAGCTATGCCTGCGCAAGCTTTTCCGGGGCAGAGTTTTCCGGAGGGAGGCGCGGCTTGTGGCGAGACCCCTGTCTGCTGGGGACTTGGGGCTTTTATGCTGCTGCTTCTCAGAGAGGGCTTCCTCCTGGGCCGGCCCCACAGGCGGCAATGCCGGGTCCCCAACTGCCAGGGCCCCCCGCTGCGGGGCCTCCCCTGAGGTCGAGGGTTGGGCCTCAGCCCCCGAGAGCTCTTCCACTTTCAGGTTGGGGGCTGGTTCTGCCTCAGGAAGAGCTGACTTTGGGGGTAACTGCTCCCCTTCCAGTGTAGTCTCCCAGCCTGAAAGACACCAAAAGGTGTGGGTCACGCAGAGGACATGCTGAAGTGGGCTGAGAGCAGGACAATTACGTTTAAAAGCTGGGGGTGTCTTATGTGTTTTTTAATCCTCAGCTGAGGGTATGTTTTTATTCATTTTATTAAGGAAGGGGGAGAGAAAGAGAAACAGTTGCCTCCTGTACACATCCTGACCGGGGAACGAACCCACAACCTTTTGGTGTGCGGGACAACACTCCCCCCAACTGAGACACCCCGCCAGGGCAAAGCTGGGGATGGTCTCCCCCAAGTGCAGTCTTGCAACCTGGGGAGCGACTGAGAAAAGCAGTACTGCAGGCAAGCAGGGACACTGTGCTGGAGACCGGGCTGGGGTGTCTGCCAGCTCTCCATCTCCTGTGCGGCCCTCAGGCACCCACAGTGAGGTCCCTCAGTGGGACTGAGGCTGCCCCGTGCACACAACACCCACCCCTTCAGGGCCACAGGCCAGTTCACGGCCCTGGTTGGTGAAGGGACTTGAGAAACATCCATGTGAGAGACACATCGACCGGTTGCCTCTTGTATGCGCCCTGACCCAGAATCGAACCTCCAGCCTTTCGGTGTACAGGACGATACTCCAACCAACCAAGCCCCCCCGCTCCTGAGGGCACACCCATTCCTCCAGCTGGGCCCAGAGAAGGCACTACCTGACGCGGGGCCCCCGTGCCACCCCCGTCTGTGAGAGAGACACATCGACCGGTTGCCTCTTGTAAGCGCCCTGACCCAGAATCGAACCTCCAACCTTTCGGTGTACAGGACGATACTCCAACCAACCAAGCCCCCCCGCTCCTGAGGGCACACCCATTCCTCCAGCTGGGCCCAGAGAAGGCACTACCTGACGCGGGGCCCCCGTGCCACCCCCGTCCTGAGGGCAGTGCGGGCGAGGGCAAGGCCTCACCCACGGAGACCAGGTGTCGGAAGGTCTCCAGCATCACGTCGTGGTACTCGGTCCGCTGCGTGGGGTCCAGCAGCTCCCACTCGTCCCTGTTGAAGTCCAGGGCCACGTCCAGGAAGGTCACTGGCTCCTGCAAGGCCACAGTGTGCTGCTCAGCAGGAGGGTCGGGAGCCCTCGGAGGGGACAGAGCCTGCTCTGTAGGGAGGGGTGCCTTTGCTTTGGGGAAGCGTGTGGGCTGAGGCAGAGCCCCAATTTCACCCGGAGTAGCAGGTACCTCCGCTACCCACACCTGAGTGCAGCTCACCTTTCTCCACACTCCCCACGCGTCTGGCTCCCGGGCAGCCGACCCACGTGGGGGAACAACAGCTGCGGGGCGTCCCCAGGCCGCCGTGACCGGGATCAGTCCTTTCCGGGGGGCCCGCGAGGGCTCCAGGGGGAGAGGCCTCCCACGGCCCTTTGCCTGGACCTGGGAGGCATTTTGCCCACAAGAGGCAGAGCCACAAGATGGGCTGGAGAGCCCTCCACCACCAGGGAGCCCCTGGACACAGCCTTGCCTGAAGCACCCCCAGATCACCCCACATGAGCGCCAGCACCTTCCTGCAGAGGCAGCTTCCGCCAGGAGCAGCCCTGGCCAGGGCCACACAGACACAGGGCTTGGGCCAATCTCTGAGCCTCAACAACTCTGGTTCTTTTGCAGCAAATCTAGACCGTCTCTGTCACGCTCTCCTGCCCTTCGCGCTGGGGAACTCCAAAAGGCCTGGCCCGGAGGCTGCGGGGGTGGGGTGGGGTGGGGGTGGGGGTCCCTCACAGGAGAAGCTGTGACAGAGCAGGAAGGGGTGCCGCTCCCCTCACCTCTGGCAGGACCTCTGCTGGGCAGGTGGTCTCCTTCTCCTCCTTCTCCTCCTGCTGAGCGGGGGTCTCCGGAGGGCAGGTGGGGCCCGGGGCAGGCAGAGCTGGGAGAGAGCAGCACAAGGTCCGGGGGTTTCAGGACAGGGTCAGCCCGTCTCTGGCCCGACGGGGCTCCGTGTGCTCCACTCACCTTCTCCTCAGAGGCTAAGCCCGCACCTCTGGCCCCCGAGTCCTCGACCGCCTGTCCCTGCCTGACACTGTAGAGGGTGGGGCTGTCCGGCCCCGCCCTGATGTGAATTCTGCCAAGTCTCCTCCAATTCAGGAAACAGCCCGGCTCAGCCCTAACTTTCCCCAACCTCCGTGTACCCCACCAACGTCTCTCTCCTCTCTATGTTTCTCTCTCTCTCCCCCTCTCCCTTCCTCTCTTTCTAAAATGAAATCAAAACCATATCCTCAGGTGAGGATTTAAAAAAAGAAAGAAAACCATCAGGTGCTTCATGGGGCAGGGAGGTGAGCAAAACGGACCTCAGCCACACAGAGGCCAGTCCCATGGACTCGGCTCCCACACGCAGCCACCCCTCCTGGCTGGGTGGCTCAGTGGTTAAAGCGTCACCCTGAGATGCCAAGGTTGCGGGTTCCATCCCTGATCGAGGCATAGGTGGGAGGCAGTTAATTGATGTCTTTCTCTCTTTAAAATAAATAAGTAAATAAATAAGACCCCAGTGGGTGTGGCTCAGTGGTTAGGCGCCAACCTATGAACCAGGAGGTCATGGTTCGATTCCTGGGCAGGGCACATGCTCGGGTTGTGGGCTCCATCCCCAGTGTGGGGCGTGCAGAAAGCAGCCGTCAATGATTCGCTCTCATCATTGATGTTTCTCTCTCTCTCCCTTCTCGGAAATCAATAAAAATACATTAAAAAAAAAAGAATACATAAATAAGTGGAACAGCAAATCAATGTTTTTCTTTCCTAAATAAATAAATAAATAAGTTCATTTATTTAAGGGAAAAAAGCAACCCATTAGCCCACCAGCCACACCTGCTGCCAATGAGGAGTCTGGGAAGCTCCCTCAGACCTGCCGCTGCCCCTGAACTCGGGGCTCGGTTCCCCCTGAGCCAGGGAACTTCCCAAGGGCCCTGCCCCACCCTGCGCTCCTGCTGGGAGACCTACCCCACCTTCTGATGCCTGAACAGACTGACGGCTCCCACCGTGGCCTGTGCAGGGGATGCTCCCCACCTGGCACACCCATCCTGCTGCCTCAGCTCTGCTCGGGCCAGGTGCTGGCCTCCACGGCCCGCTACCAGCACCCTCTGGTTCCTCTCAACTCCACGTCTCACACGCGTTCCTTTGTCACATTCGTCTCACACGCATTCCTTCGCCATATTCCCACCTCACACTCTCATCTGTCACGTTCCCGTCTTTGCTGGGAGACTGGGGCCTGCGGAGCTCAGGAGCCTGCTGTCCCGGTCACCACAGTGTGCACAGCCCCACCGCATGGAGACATGGGACGGCGCCCCAGGAACGTGCCTGTGGGACTGAAGTCAGGGTTCCTCCTGGCTGTGGGCAGAGCCGACGGAGGACACGGAAGCAGCCCATTGGAGAGCTCCCTGAGAACCTGGGGTGGGGCTCCTTGCACAGGCAGGGCCAGCACCTACCCCCCGCCAGGGTTCCATAGCTGGGGTGGGGCCTGAGGCCTCCATTTCCACAGCTGGGTCCAGGGAGGATTGCCAAGCCCTTGATCTGGAGGCCACGGCAGGGACCCCCGCAGCACGGACGCACAGGGCACAACCCAGCCCCACTCTCCAAGAGCCCCACAGGGGTGCCCCCTCCGCCCTCGTCCCCGCACCCACCTTTCGGCTCGGATGCCCAGGTCACATCCTCCACCAGGGCCGCCGCCTGCTGGCAGTCCTGCGGGTGCTGAGACTCCACCCACACCCGGAG
>NW_006287077.1:133808-134601 GCF_000327345.1 Myotis davidii | reverse complement strand
CTCGGGGCTCAGGCCCTCCTCTCCGGCGTAGAGGGCCCAGATGCCGGCGTTCCGGGAGCGCGCCGCCTCCTCGTTCAGGGAGAGGACCTCCACCACCTCGATCTGCATCAGCGGCGCCCCGGCGGGAAGGAGGTCCGACGGAGGGTCCGGTGGAGGGTCCTGCGGAGCCTCAGGACGCCCTGGAGCGAGAAGCAGAGGAGCCGTGACCAGGAAGCACATGCGCCCTCGGGCGGGGCTCGGGGGCTGCACATGGACCTGTGAACCGGGTCACAGCTCCGTCCGGTCAGGGCACAGGCCGGGTTGGGGCTCCATCCCCAGTTACTGCAGGAGGCAGCCGCTCTCATCACCGATGTTTCTCTCTTCCTCTCCCTCCCTCTCTGTAAACAACCAATAAAATATATTAAAAAAAGAAACACATGAAAAGACGTTCAACATCATTCGCCACCTGGAAAGCGCAGAGTAAAACCAGGTGAGATACCTCCTCCCGGAACAGGGCGCGAGCAGTGTGTGCCGGGAAGGCCCAGCCGCCAGGACATTGTGTGGCTCTACCACATCTTATTTATCCATTCTTCAGCTCAAGGCATTGCCTGTTTCCACCTCTTGGCTGTTATGCATTATCTAGAACTTATCCTTTATTCCCTTCACTTTGCATCCAAACTTGGAAAGTCAAAGAGACAAACTGCTGTTTCCCTCTGATTATACCCAGCATTTAAATATGACATTTCCATGGGTGAGACCTTGGTAACTGACCACTTAATTCCTTGAAACATGTTCATAGCTTCACACAAAACTA
>NW_006287077.1:132833-133174 GCF_000327345.1 Myotis davidii | reverse complement strand
TAGGAAGCGCGGCAGCGGCGGGTGCAGAGGCCAGGCCCCAGGTCCGAAACCAGAACCAGCCCAGAAAGGAACCCGAAGGAAGACAGCCCGCAGTCCCCACAGGAGAGAGACCGGGGCGACTCCACGGAGGAGGGAGGGCGCGGGGACCGCCAGCGGGCGGCGCAGGGGGACACCGGGCTTTGCTGAGGCCTCACTGGGTGCTGGGCTGTTCTTTTAAAAAAGTATCTTTACCACATTTCCATTTCCAGAAGTTAAAGAAAAACTACGCTTTCGAACCCAGGCTTTGGGTGGGGAGGGAGGGAGGGAGAGAGCCCGCCCTTCCCTGCACCCGGCCCAGCGCC
>NW_006287077.1:129713-132515 GCF_000327345.1 Myotis davidii | reverse complement strand
GCCCTCCCGTCCCGGGCCCAGGGGGGTGCTCCCGTCCCAGGTTCGGGGTGCCCCCCCTAAGAATGACAGCGCTGCCCCGCCTTCCCGACCTCCTCGCAGCAGGAGCCCCGGGCTCCACGGGCACCCGCTGTCCTTTTCCCGCTCCCTCTGGCGCTGACCTCCCCGCCGGGGCTTCAGGGTTCACCTCGCCCCCACCCCAATCCTGGGCTCGAAGACGTAGTTTTCTTTCCTTTTTTCGGTTTTGTTTCACTTCTTGAAATGGAAGCTCTAAGGCTTGAAACTTCCCTCCGAGGTAACGCGGCGCCCTGGCAGTGCCCCCAACGGGTGCGGGCGGGCGCCTCCCTAGAGGCCGGACTGTAGCGATCAGCTGGCCGGGCCCCAGCAGCCCTCCTCTCCGTGCTGCTGCAGCTTCCTGACCCTGAACATGATGGTTTTGGATCCCTGGTTCGTCAGGGCGTTTTACTGGGTGCCTCCCCTTAAAGTCACTGCTGGGTTCTTATCCGCCGTCCCGGTTCTGACGGACTTATTTCTCCTTTAATGTTGGTCATGAATTTAGTTTCTTCTCTTATCCTTGGGGTCACGGGGGTGCTTTTCAAAATCTTGCGTTGAGTGCTCGCTCAGAAATGTGAGCCGCAGAACCTTCTGGGTCGGGTGTCAGGAGCTCAGTGGGTCCTGACGGTGCCGAGCGCCCAGGGGACCCGCAGGCCAACACGGTTCTGCACAGTCACCACCAAAACCCCTGACAGCTGAGCTCCAGCTTGACTCCCAACCTCACAAACCACCCGCAGTTGGAACTGAATGTGACACCGGACCCGGGACTCCCCCCGCTGAGCCCGGCCCACCCCCTTACACAGCCCAGACCCCAGGCAGGCCCGCGGCTGTTCCCATTCCACCAGAAAATGGAGAGCAGATGGGCGCTCTGCGGCTGATGGGAAGGGAAACACAACGGTCCAAAGATGCTGGCAACACGGTTACTCCCGTGGTCACATGGCTGGCTGCACACGGCTCGTGTTCCTCCCGTGGTCACGTGGCTGGCTGCACACGGCTCGTGTTCATCCCGTGGTCAGGTGGCTGGCTGCACATGGGTGTTCCTCCCGTGGTCACATGGCTGACTGCACATGGCGTGTGTTCCTTCTGTGGTCACGTGGCTGACTGCACAAGGCACGTGTTACTCCTGCGGTCACATCATGTGTGTTCCTTCTGTGGTCACGTGGCTGACTGCACAAGGCACGTGTTACTCCTGCGGTCACATGGCATGTGTTCCTTCTGTGGTCACGTGGCTGACTGCACGAGGCGCGTGTTACTCCTGCGGTCACATGGCATGTGTTCCTTCTGTGGTCACGTGGCTGACTGCACGAGGCGCGTGTTACTCCTGCGGTCACATGGCCGACTGCACATGGCATGTGTTCCTCCCATGGTCACGTGACTGACTGGCATTGGGAGAGTGTTGTGACACCCCACCCACCACTAGCCCAGGGAGAGAGAAAAACTCTGGGTACGGTTTCTATTGCAAGCACACTGCTTTTGAACCTTCATTAAAAAAAAATCGTAGTGTGAACCATCTGCGGGGGGAACAGAGGTCCTGGCTTTCGGCCCACCAGCCGAGTGCCCCAGGGAAACCTGGGCCACGTCACCCACTCACTTGCAACTAGGACAGGCTCAAGGGAGCTGCTCTTTTCCTCTCACGCGCCTTCTGTCACCTGCTTCTCTCCCAAGTGGCTCCCTCACAGCAGTTTCTTAACAAAGTTGACAACTAACCAGGTGTATGTCAGCGACGGCCCACAAACCTAAGTTACCTAATCACAGTGACTGCTGAGGCCGCCAACTGGGTTTTGTGCACCGGAAACACCAAACCCAGGCCCAGAGAAGGACCTGCTGAAGGTGTGGATGATCACCTTACTATCAGCCAAAGTCTTGGAATCCACAACAGCAGCTGTCATTTCATTAAGGCCCCATAATCTCAGTAAACAAGTGTCCAACCTTTACACAGAGAAGATCATGTTGGGAGAGGCTGGGAACCCTGCCCAGGGCCCCTCGGGGAACGTAGCAGGGATACAAACCCTGCTCTCTTATGCCCTTTACTCCAAAGGGGACTTCTCATAACCGCCACCTCCCTTTTTCTCAGATGTGCCCAAGTGTGTCTCACCCAGAGGTCTTCACATTGGCCACCTCCCTACCAGGCCGTCTTTCCCAGCTCTCAGCTCATGTGTCACCTCCTCAGAGCTGTCTTCCTGCCCACTTCCAAAGCAGGCACACTACCCACCCTCCCCAGCAGGCCCCATTGTGTCATTTCTCTCAGAGCACTGACTCATCTCCAAGTCTTGGTCCAGTAATTACTGTCACCTCTTCACCTCTATAGCGGCCCTGCCCAGGGAATTTGATCGAAAGACATGTCCTAGATCTGCACTGTCCCACCTCGCAGCCACCAGCTGCACGTGACCAAGGAACATTTGAATGAAGGCCAGTCGCACTAAGTTCAATCAGGTGCATGTGCTCTGGAATGAAAGAGGCCAATGAGATGGGCCTCCCCACTTGGTTCCTCACCGTGACCCACACCTGAGACAGCGCTAGGCACTCGGGCAGGTGCTCAAGCAGGGCTTCTAAGGGCCTTTTAGTCTTCTGCCTGGATTTCCCATTTCTGTCAAATTCCAGAAAATCTCACTGGCACTGAAACTGTGTCCTATGTAGAAATTATCCTGGGAGGATTGCTGCTGCTACTAAGTCCCCACCTGCTTGGGAGTCTGAGCCATGGCTTGAAGTACAGGCCTCAGAGTAAGAGGACACCTGGTTCACACCCCCACC
>NW_006287077.1:119981-129631 GCF_000327345.1 Myotis davidii | reverse complement strand
AAAGTGGCGCCAGCGGCACTTCCCTGGGGGCTATAGGACTTAAGTCCTAACTTTATACACTTCTAGCCTTTGTAAGCCCTCAAAAGTTAATATTTACACCTATTCAATTCTTCTACATTCCACTAACATAACTTTCTTCAAATAAAGCCTGTCCATTCCTTAATTTATTCTTGGGTACAATTTCCAAAAAGTATTAACAAAATCTTTCCTTCATTTGTATTCAATTGATTATTCCTGGTATAAGGCAAAACTATTAATTTCTGCATTATCTTATAATTTGTCACACTTTTATATGTATTTTTTTTTTTATTATTGATTCCAGAGATGGATAGAAACATCAATGACGAGAATCACTGACTGGTTGCCTCCTGCATGCCCCCCATTGGGAATTGAGCCTGCAACCCAGGCATGTGCCCTTGGCCCGAACCGAACCTGGGACCCTCCAGTCCCCAGGCCAACAACCTATCCACTGAGCCAAACCGGCTAAGGCTAATTGGTCACATTTCTGAGCTCATTACTATTTCAGAGGGTCAGCCTTTGCCAGTCTGTGTTCTATTCTGTCTGAATTGTTCATGTTCCATGAAAACATCTTTCTTTTAAAATATATTTTTGATTTCAGAGAGGAATGGAGAGAGAAACCTGAAAGATGAGAATCATTGATTAGCTGCCTCCTGCACGCCCCCTACTGGGGATTGATCCCAAAACCTGGGCATGTGCCCTTGACCTGAATCAAACCCAGAACCCTTCAGTCAGCAGGACGCTCTATCCCTGAGCCACAGCAGCCAGGGCATGGAAACCATCGTGTGTGTTTTTTGTTTGTTTGTTTTTAAAATATATTTTATTGGTATTCTTACAGAGAGGAAGGGAGAAGGATAGAGAGTTAGAAACATCGATGAGAGAGAAACATTGACCAGCTGCCTCCTGCACACCTCCTACTGGGGATGTGCCTGCAACCAAGGCACATGCCCTTGACCGGAATTGAACCTGGGACCTTTCAATCCGCAGGCCAGTGCTCTATCCACTGAGCCAAACCGGTTAGGGCTGGAAACCATCTTTTAACAGAAAGCTGGAAGGTAGTCCCTGCCCAGATCAGGACTGAGATGTAACTGGCCGCTGCATCGTTACGGGCAGCACCTCTAAGATGGAACATCACCCCCCATGCAGTTTCCTTCTTGGGCTGTATTCACAACCTCTCAGTTTCTACATCCTGCCAGCCACAAGCAATCAACATACATTCATATTTGTGTTTTATGTGTGTTTTTAAGAAAAAGGCATAGATAATGTGCATCCATGTATCTTTACATATGTAAAATACATACGGTTAAAAGATATTTCAAGAAACGCACATATATCTTAGAGATTTTTTCATCCAGTACACAGATTTGGCTCATCCTTTGTAACAGTTGTGCAAAGCAGTATAATGAAAACAACTACATGTGGTGCTGAATATCTGTATAGTTTTCCCCTGTATAGTCTTTTTTTGCCCCCCTGTATAGTCTTTTACCTTGACTCTTTATTTGCTTAATCAAAGTTACCCCAAAAATGGGCTCTTGGATCATTTTTCCTCCTCCATTTCGGATTCAGTTATTCCTGCTTTGATCTGATTTATCCTCTTTCCTTAGATCTTTTGGAGGTGTACCCCCGCCAAATGTTTGCTATGCTTAGTTCATTTGTTTCTCTTCATATTCAATCAATAGATAAGGAATTACCCTGGGGATTACATGTGGATACCCAGGAGAGTGGTGCCAGGTAAAAGGATCAAGATTGCATGGGCCTTAGAGAACAAAACAGGTATGAGGAAGGTGACAGAGGACATAGTGTTTTCAAATAAAGATTGCACAGTATGTGACCGCACTCTTCCAGGCTGGGTTCCTATCTTCAAAGACGTGCGCTCTCAGAGTTCTTCATAGCACCATTTCATCTCAAGATTTCCTTCATCATCCTTTACACACTCTCATCGCAAAGCCTTGCCTTGTCTTCAAAGCCTCCTCTCTTTAAGACGCCCTCGTGCAGCACTTACTCACTCAAGTTTCCTGAGTCAGAGATTCAGTGACTGTCTTAGCAACTGGGGACACATCACAAATTGAAATAAGGATGCCTGTCCTCACCCATGTTACTTAATATTTGTTGCAGGTGTTCAGGTCAGATAACAGGACAAGCTGGGAAAGCAGGACCTGTTTCATTTGTATACTTTTATCATCTGTTTTATGCCATTTGCCTCCTGTATGACTTATTTGGTGTAAAAACAGAATGAGACATTTCATTCTTCTTCAATATGGTTGGTTCAATCCAGTGTAAGGCTGTTTGTTTGCTTGCTGTCAGGTAAGGTGAGACCAAGGCTGTGGCTTTCGCCTGCACAGGTTGCACTGAGAGTGACCTCTCATATGAGTCCTCTGTTGCGGGACACGATGAGGACTCCTACTGAAGGTCTTGCCGTGGATTCTGTGATCCCTGAAGCCTTCCTAACACTGGCCACATCCTCAGGCACATTCCTGTATGGCTTGTGAGGCTGAACGCGAGAGCTGCTCCTCGGGCCTTTCCCACAGCAATCACATCCCCATGGTTTCAGATTTCTCAGATGTAATTACTTGATGTTAGAACTTTTTCCATATGACTAGATTTTTGGGGGGTCCAGTATGAATTCTCTCAAAACTGACTGAATCAGACCAGAAGCCTTTCCTGCTATGGCCATATTCCTCAGATTACGTCTGTTTGAGTCATCATGTTGAAAAATCATGAAGAGGTCTAACTCCGTTCAGTCTCTGCATGGTAGTCTCCCATGTGTAGAGAAGGATTTCCTTCTCTTCCAACAAAATTCTCATGTTTTTTTTCCTACTAATGTTAGTACTCCTTTGAGAGTTGCCACATTCATATTTGTAGGGCTCATCTTCTGCTTAATTTCTTGACAAATCAAAAAAAGTTAAATGTCCTGCAAGCTGTCCTACCTAATCATGACCTTCAAAACAGTGTGTTCACTCCATTGCTTTCCTAAGGGTTAAATCTAGATTATGCATCAAGTTTTCTACGCGAACCACACATATGGCAAAACCTTCTTTAAAGAACATTGTGTGATGGTTGAAGATCTGAGTGCCATCAAATATTTTTCCACATATGCCCTACCCAGTTTTGATCAGTGAATAGAGCATTGGCCTGCAGACCAAAGGGTCCTGGGTTAGATTCCAGTCAAGGGCATGTACCTTGGTTGCAGGCTTCTCCCTGGTGAGGACCCTGGTCAGGGCTCTTTCAGGAGGCAACCAATAGATATGTGTCTCACACATCAATGTTTCTCTCTGTCTTTTCCTCTCTTTTTCACTTTCCCTAAAAAATCAATGGAAAAATATCTTTGGGTGAGGATTAACAACAACAAAATATTTCTCCACATTCCTTATCTTCACAACATCTTTTCAAATCAGCACCTATATGAAAATGAATGCCCTCTGTCTCAAGTGTTTACCATTTCCTTCTACTTCCACCAATGCCCATGCTGCCATTGTTGCAATCATGGGGAGCCAGAGGGGCATGTGAGCTGAGCTGTGTCAGAAAGGCCTGGTTTCCACTCATTTCCCCTCCTCTGCATGAGCTGTAGCACAGCTATAGCAGTGTTGGGAGAAAGTGACCACTGCAAGAGATGGCTGTCTCCTCTAACAGTAAAGCATGCCATTCCAAACACCAATGATTCCCATGTTTTTAATACATTTCCCGGGCCTCCTGAGGTTCAGAAAGGTGCACTTACAAACTTCTAAGTCCCCTCTCATTCATAACTCATTAACAGAATGGGTCAAGACATGGGACAATTCCAAACCCTTGAATCTAGGTGAAAGTTACTAGGGAGTTCTTTGTACTCTTCATGTAACTCTTTTGTTTAAAAAATTATTATTTATAAGTGGCCTTGACAGGAATCAAACGCGGGACACTTTGGTCCACACACTGACACTCTATCCAGTGAGCCAAACCAGCTAGGGCAAAAAAATTATTTCAACATAATAAGAAAAACAAAACCTCTATTTCTACCCTTCAAAAACCTATGCCTTAACCAGACTTCCCCGTGTCACTGCACAATGCCAAAAGTTCTTCATTATTGTATTTTAAGAATGAGATACAAAAAGAACTTATATGGTAAATACACCTGCAGCAAAGACTAGTCACAGGAAGTTCCTGGAAGCCTTTGCCTGTGGGGATTGCCGGCAGGTTCCTCACTTGCCCCCTTGGTCAGTCACTCGCCCAGCCCACTGCGTCCACCTCTGAATGGGGAGAAGCCCATGCCAGCCGCACGACTGCTCTCTCAGGCTAAGTACCATCACCTCTTCCCCAGATGCTACCTCGGCCACGGCCTCCAGCTGCCTACCACCGTTCTTTCTTCACAAGCCCCCAGAGTGAGCTGTGAAAAGCCACATACACCTCATTGAAAATCAAACCACCTGCACAGCAGGCCCTGTGCACCGGCTGAACTTCAGCTGCATGTCAATACGTGACAGTTACCTGCCCCCTGCCCCCAATTGGGTGACATATTGTTCCCCGAATATGGGGCACTGCTACAGTGTTTTGGACAGGTTCAAGTCTTGGACTGAGGAGAGGGCACAGTCCTCTCATTGCCACGTGCAAGTCCCAGCTTGGAGGGCAAAGCCTTCCCAGCACAATTAGCCAACAGCTATAGCTGTAAGCTTGAACCTGTGGTCCGAACACGTGGCCCCACGTGTCTGAGGGATAGAGTTCAGGTGCATGCAGTTGAGTAGGGTTGAAACCAACGAGAATGTTGTAAACATCTTGATCACGCCCCTATTTTGCCTCATGGCATCTGCTATAAAATAAAGACACGGCTTGTGGGCGCTGTCTCTCTCCATCAGAGACGGCAGCGTCCCACCGAGACCCAGCTTTTGTTTTCATGTCTGTCTTTTGTAAGCCTTTCATCGCCCCCACTCAGGTTCACCCTTGGCTGTGCTGGCACGGCACACCGGAATATGCCAAGCTCCAATCTGTCACCCCAAACTCTGTCTCCATGCCTGGAAGCTCTCTTCACCATCACTCTTAACAGTCTGCAGAATCCCACCTACCCACCCCACCCCTGGAATCAGCTTAAATCTCACCCCACAGTGTCCACGACCACCTCCTGTGGAGTAATCCCCACGCTCCCTTTACACCAGGCCCTTTCCCTCAGGACGCACCACTATTTATGTGAGCACGGTCCCATCTGTGCTACCTGTCTGCAGAAGCTATAAAATACCAGACCACAAAGTCGAAGACGGCACCACCAGAGTGATTAGTGCCCTGCACAGGACACAGGAGGGCTTCCACGGTGCCGGGAGGTGAAGGGACTCTGACATCAGAGGAGCCAGGCACCGTCCCTCAGGGACACACACAGACAGGACCTGATGGCAGAGGAGCCAGGCGCTGTCCCCTGATGCCTGGCCAGGGCGAGTGTCCTGCCGAGCCTCCTACACATGGTCTCTGCGCTGGCACAAGCCCTGATCTCATCCTCCCTGGCAGCTGGAGTCAGGAAATCCCCAGGTCAGGCTGAAGTGCACTCAGGAAGGTCTGGCCCCTCAGGACCAAATCAATGGGGGAAAAATATCCTCAGGTGAGGACTGAAAACAATCAATCAAAAAACCTAGTTCATGATAAACAGGGTGTTTCCAATAAGTGGAAGAACCTAGACTGAAAATGGGCACTGAAAGAACACATGCCCAACATGAAGAAATGCCAGGCAAGTAAAACAGCTAAGAAAAAACCCAAAGAAACTAGGAAACAAAAATACTTGTACAACCTACCTATGTATGATATAGAGCCTAGAACAGGAATAAAAATAAATTCTAAAACTTATTTTTTTTTTACTCCTCACCAGACAATATTTTTTCCATTGATTTTTTAGAGAGAGTGTAAGGGAGGGGGACAGAGAGAAACATCGGTGGGGGATCAAACTTGCAGCCCAGACAGGTGGCCTGGACCTGGAATTGAACCTGCAGCCCTTTGGGTCATGGCCAACACTCTAGCCCAGGGGTGGGCAAACTTTTTGACTCGAGGGCCACAATGGGTTCTTAAACTGGACCGGAGGCGGAACAAAAGCATGGATGGAGTGTTTGTGTGAACTAATATAAATTCAAAGTAAACATCATTACATAAAAGGGTACGGTCTTTTTTTTTTTTTTTTTTTTTTAGTTTTATTCATTTCAAACGGGCCGGATCCAGCCCGTGGCCCGTAGTTTGCCCACGGCTGCTCTAGCCACTGAGCGCACCAGCCAGGGCTTAAAGAATTTTACACAGCAATTTGTTGCTACCACTTTCAGCTTACATCTTGGTTGATTCTCAAGTTCCATTTCTATAAATCCTACCTACAAGAAAAACCAACTTGAATGTGCCAAAAAATAAAATGTATACAAGGAATTTTTCCCCAACAACTTGAATGTCCATCAAGCGAAAAATTAAATATGAACTATACTGCATCTTTTAAAATGAAGCAGACCGGTGTTAACAACCCAAAATATAAACATATACAAATGTCCCTCGACTTAGGGATGAGTTATGTCCCAATAAACCCATCCTAAGTTGAAAATATCCTAACTTGAAAATGCAGTTAACCCAGCCTACCTTAAACACACTCAGAACACTTCCATTACCCCACAGCGGGGCAAAATCATCTAACATGGGTGGGGAACGTCTGGCCCACATGCCTTATCATTTAGTCTGGCCCTGTCAATTCATTAGGGGTGAGTTCATCAAATGTTTGACCAAATATGGCAGGCTAGTTTTTAAGTGGATAATTTTGTATGGCCTGAGAATGATGTTATAAATATCTAAATGGTCCCTGGCAGAAAAAAGGTTCCCCACTCCTGATCTAACACAAAGCCTGCTTGATAATAGTGTTGAACATCTTAAATTGTTAAATACTATACTGAAACCACGACCATAAAGTTAAGAACTTATTTCAAACTATAGTTGAGTAGGGGACAGAATTCATATACATATATGTAAACATAAAGAAAAGGCTGGTGTTGTTCAGTGATTGGAGCAGCGGTCGCCAACTGGTGGTCAGTGGATTAGAGTGTCTTGAGGGTTCGATTCCTTGTCAAGGGCACCCACCTGGGTTGCAGTTCACTCCCCACCCCTGGATAGGGCGTATGTGGGAGGCAACCAGTTAATGTCTCCCTCCCTCCCTCTCTCTGAAAAGCAATGGAAAGAATATCCTCAGGTGAGGATTAATAATTTTTTAAAAAGCCTGGCCAGGGATACACACCAGTTAGTGGTGGTTACAGGAGGGGAGAGTAGTCGACAATGAGTGGAGCCAACCGACCACCAGCACCAGGTTCACGTTCAACCAAGCAGCACACCCTGACCCTGAGGCCCAAGGAAAAGGCAGCGTGTCTGCAGACACTCACCCCAGCACCCCACCCGGTTCCCTGTCCAGTCAGCCCATTCCCTGCCAGGACTCCGCGTGCCTGGCTCTCACCTGAAAAGGTGTCTTGAGGAACTCCTCTCTCCACCGACCAGAGCTCTTCCTCCTCCTCTAACCGAGACACCACCTCTGGCTTGGAAAGCTGATATTCTGCCCAAGGGAAGAGAGACAGGACTTGGGGTCGGCGTTCGGAAGAAAATGCTTTCCTGCTGTGGCACCTGGTCTCCTAGAATGTGACTTCGGTCTAGGGCAGTGATGGTGAACTATGACATGCCTGTCAGAGGTGACACGCAAACTCATTTTTTTGGTTGATTTTTCTTTGTTAAATGGCATTTAAATATATAAAATAAATATCAAAAATATAAGTCTTTGTTTTGCTATGGTTGCAAATATCAAAAAATTTCTATATGTGACACGGCACCAGAGTTAAGTTAGGGTTTTTCAAAATGCTGACACGCCGAGCTCAAAAGGTTCGCCATCACTGGTCTACGGCAGTGATGATAACCCGCCCACCGACTATCCGCTGCTGCTTGCTTTCTGGGACTCCCTTGCTGGTAAAGCTGGCAGTGGACCCAGTTCTGGCCAGCAAGTCATCAAGGGAAGCGTGTCAGAGGGGCCATAGGGCGTTTTCTCTTTTGCTAAATACAACAGCTGTGAAAACACCACCAACCGGGGCTGCCCATCCCTTCGTCCTGCTTTTGAACAGGAAAGTGATGCTTGGAGTCATGATGAGTTACCCAGTTACGGACCTAAGAGTGGAAACGTTCACCCTAACCCCGGAGATGGAAGGGGTCAGGGTCTGGAATGCCACCCCTGACCTGCTGGACGCGGACACCATGCCCTCTGGAATTCAAGGCCTCTGAGGGGTGGGCTCGGTGACGCTTGCTTCCGATGTCACAGGTGAAGATGCCCTTTACCCAGGGGTACAAAATAAAGCCCTCTCCCTCCATCTCCGGGCCTCGACTCTTGCACTCTGACCCCTGCAGCCTGCACCCAAGCAGACACACACAGGTCAGCGGCACCACAACCGAGCAGCAAAGCGCATGTCTTTCTCAACGCGGAGGCCGGGCTTACCCACGGAGGCCAGGTTCCTGTAGTTCTCCAGCACCACTTGTCTGTACAGAGACTTCTGCTCAGGGTCCAGCAGTTCCCACTCTTCCGGGTCAAAACCCAGGCTCACATCTTCAAAAGCCACCAGTCCCTAAAAGCCACAGGTTTCTGTTCAGCTGGGGCGTATCACCTTCCCGAGTGACAGGACGATGTGGGGGGGGCTGAGGACGGGCAGGCACAGGCTACCAGAGGACCGGAGAGGGTGCCCGGGGTCTCATCGGGTGTTCCTGCGTTCGCCTGACTCTGAGCAATCCCAAGCTGGGCTTCACTCAGGCCATGCAGCTGAAGAGGGTTCTTGATGTTCTTAAAGCCCGGTGGTTCTCAACCTTGGCTGCACATTAGAATCGTATTGGGAATCTTTTTAAAATCCTGATTTCTGGGCCTCATCCTCCAGAAATTCTGTTTCTTTGTTACGGGGTAAGACCACAACATTAGGAACAAAGAAACAGAATTTCCGGAGGATGAGGCCCAGAAATCAGGATTTTAAAAAGATTCCCAAGTGATTCCAATGTGCAGCCAAGGTTGAGAACCACTGTTAAAGCCTCCCCATTCCTTATGAATCTAGGCCCTAGATTCTAGGGTTTCCAACACTGGTGTCAGGGTGTCTGTCTCCTCCTAGGGGAGTCCCTGTGCTGAATCCTGGCACCCCAGCCTTCATCCCCCACCCCCTGCCCGCACTGCTTCTACTTCCTTCAACTGCCAAGGAGCCACCTTTCCTAGTGGCCGAGCTCATGTCACCTCTAGCTTTGCTGCTAGCATGGCTGTTGAAATCTAAAAACGAGTGTGATTGGCCTGGCGTGTGTGGCTCAGTGGTCAGGGTTGGATTCCTGGTGGGGACACGCTCTGGGGTTTTCAGGCTTGATCCCCAGTGAGGGGTGTCAGGAAGCAGCCGATCCATGATTCTCACTCATCACTGATGTTTCCATCTCTTCCCCTCTCCCTCCCTCTCTGAAATCAATACAAATATTTTTAAGAAAATAAAAATTAAATATGAAAAATATAAATAGGAGTGTGGCTAGCCTGGCCGGTGTGGCTCAGTGGTTGTGCATTGTCCCAGGAACCAAGTGGTCAGGGTTCAATTCCTGGGGGTTGCGGCCCGATCCCCAGCAGGGGGCGTGCAAGAGGCAGCCCACCCCTGGTTCTCTCTTATCAC
>NW_006287077.1:119224-119836 GCF_000327345.1 Myotis davidii | reverse complement strand
TTTCCCTCTTCCTCCCTCTCTGAAATGAAGAAAAATATACTTAAAAATATGTATATTAAAACACATATATGCCCTGGCATCAGTGGTCAACAAACTCATTAGTCAATAGAGCCAAATATCAACAGTACGACGATTGAAATTTCTTCTGAGAGCCAAATTTTTTAAACTTAAACTATATAGGTAGGTACATTGTTATTAACTTAATTAGGGTACTCCTAAGGCTTAGGAAGAGCCACACTCAAGGGGCCAAAGAGTCGCATGTGGCTCGTGAGCCGCAGTTTGCCGACCACGGCCCTAGCTCGTTTGGCTCAATGGATAGAGTGTCGGCCTGTGGACTGAGGGGTCCCAGGTTCGATTCTGGCTCGATTCCCAGTGGGGGGTGTGCAGGAGGCAGCCCATCAATGATTCGCTCTCATCGATGTTTCTATCTCTCTCTCCCTCTCCCTTCCTCTATAAAATCAATAAAATATATTAAATAAAACCACAAAACACACACACACACACACACACACACTAGAAGCCTGATGCACGAAATTCGTGCAAGGGGCCTGACCCCTGGCAGCCCCACCTTCGTCCGGAAGGTAGTCCGGAAGGACATCCGGAAGGTCTTCC
>NW_006287077.1:118419-119198 GCF_000327345.1 Myotis davidii | reverse complement strand
GTACCCTAAAACCTAAGGAGGCCTCTACTCACATGCAACCAGGCCATCTGAAGTCCGGAGGCCATGCCTTCCTCTCCGACGCGGATGGCGGGAAAGGGCGGAGTCCTAAGAGGATGGAATTGGGAGGCGGGAGCAGCGTGAGGGCAACGCCCAGGAGCCCCGCCTCGGTCCTCAAACGGCCGGGTCAGCCGGAAACGCCCCGAGGGGTGGCCTCCATCTGCCCCCAGGCGCGTGGACACCGCTTCCCGCCGCTTTCAGACCGACATTGCTTATTGTGCAGGACAGACCTTACAAAAAGTGTGGTGCTCCCTGAATTAATAGAACTCTCCAGGGATGAAGGCTGCAGTGTGAGGCTTGCAGCATTTGAAACTTTGGTCAATCTGCTTGACATATTTGATACAGGTAAATCTTCATGTGGACACACCTTTGCTTCTGGAAGCAGTGTTTCCCCCTAGGTTTCGTAGCACTGATAAGGAGTAAAGGTGGGTGCAGGACAGATTTTCTCACCTTACGTTTCAATAACTTATATTCCTGTCTCTCTTTCTGTGGTCGTTTCTCTCTGCTGCCACTCTTACTTACCCTCATGGCGCCCACTGTTGCTGCATGTTCCATACCTCCCTTTTCTCTTGTCAACATTTAACTGACTTGTGTGTAGGACTAGAAATTTGGCTTGGTCATTAGCCTTTAACCTGCTCAGCTAATTGACCCTTTAATCAAGAAAGACCTTGATTAAAGCAATATTTAAATTAGTTTCCTCTCCTTAATATTTTAATGCTAGA
>NW_006287077.1:113486-116271 GCF_000327345.1 Myotis davidii | reverse complement strand
GCGGCCAGAGAAAGGGCTTTCACCCATGTGACCCCGGCGGTCCCGCCGGGCAAGGGGACACCTGCGGGGGAAGGGGTCGGTGCACGCCAGGCCGCAAAGTCCCAACCACCCCTGCGTGGGCGGCGACGCAGGCCGGGAGACAAGTGATGCCCGCTCAGGAGGGCGCCCACGCGTGGGGTGAACCGGAAGTTGGAGCAAGAAGGAGCGGGGAGAAGACTGTGCCGGAAGTGCTGACTGGGTTAGAACTAGTTGGTAGGAGACGAGACTGGTTATTACGTCCTTTGGGGAGAAAGCAGGGCGCTTAGGGTCGGAAGTGATGGAGCTGTGGCTAATTCTCGATGTGGAGGAGGGCGGGGCGCGGACAGCCTGTAGGGGGCGGGGCTAATGTCCACGAAGTTCCTAGGATTGGAGGAGGGTCAGGCCGGAAGCTTGGGGCGGGGCTAACGTCCCCTGAGGGAGCGACAGGACTGAGGTACGTACGCGGGGGCGGGGCTAAGTGTGCGTCCACGGCAAGACGGAAGGGACGGGGCTTGCAGTGCTGGGGGCGTGACTAAAACCAGCCCAAGGTCGCGTGGGGACTTTCCCCGGAAGCCTAGGGAGCGCGGTGAGAAGGTTTGGGTTAAACGTGACTGGGACACCGGTTCTCAACCTGTGGGTCGCAACCCCTTTGGCGGTTGAACGACCCTTTCACAGGGGTAGCCTAAGACCATCCTGCATATCAGATATTTACATGACGATTCATAACTGTAGCAACATGACAGTTATGAAGTAGCAATGAAAATAATTTAGGGTTGGGTCACAACATGAGGAACTGTATTTAAAGGGCCAGAAGGTTGAGAACCACTGCAGGTGGGTCTTGTCAAAGATAAACCAGAGCTGGGTAGAAGTTAAAGCGGTGAAAATAGATTTTTAAAAAATATATATTTTTGCTCTAACTAGTTTGGCTCAATGGATAGAGCCTTTGCCTGTGGACTGAAGGGTCCCGGGTTTGATTCTGGTCAAGGGCATCCCAAGTAGGGGGCGTGCAGGAGGCAGCTGATCGATGTTTCTAACTCTCTATCCCTCTCCCTCCCTCTCTGTAAAAAATCAATATTTTTAAAAATATTTGAAATAATTAAATTATTTTAAAAGTATATATGTTGATTGATTGATTGATTTCAGAGAGGAAGGGAGAGAGAGAGATAAACATAAATGATGGGAGAGAATCACTGATGGGCTGCCTCCTTCACCCTCTCTACTGGGGCTGGAGCCCGCAACCCGGGTTTGCTGCGTCCTGACCTCCTGGTTCACAGGTCAATACTCAACCACTGAGCCACACTGGCTGGGCTGAAAATAGATTATATTCCATAAAAAAATTATAACAAGAGAAGAGAGACTGCATTATTGAACCTGGCTTAATTCCGAATACAGCCCGAACAAGTGGAGGGTTTATTGACAAGGAGAAAGATTGTGATGGGATGGGGTTGAGGGGGAGGTTGTTGGTGGATAGAAAGTGACAAAGAGGAGATATCAAGTCGTTTTGGGGGAGGTTGAGGGGGGTCCTGGTGGAACCCACCTGAAAGGATTCTTGCTAGGGGCAAGCCAGGGAGACTGGATGTCACCTGTGGGACTATAATGAGGATGAGGAGTTTTATTAGATATCAAGGTTAGGGAATTCTTGACAAACTGAATTACCATGATTCTTGCTAAAATGATTCCAGAGATGAGCCTTGGTGGAGAAAGGGTGCAGAGGGACCTGCCTACAGTTTGCTTAAGCAAAGAATCCTTGTTCTAGGAGCCAAGGTGCCCATGTCTAGGAAATAGAGCAAGTCTGTCACTGCCGGGACATGATGTATGTTCTTCCTCAGGCCCAACCCTCTTCTTCCTTGAGAGCCCGGAAAAAGTATTCTCTTGCCTTCCTCAGACTCCAGCGTCCGGTGTTCTTTCATCTTCCTCAGTTCTCAGGACCCAGGCTCTGATGTTCTCTCTCTCTCGGTGCTTTGGGCTCTCCCATGCTCCTCAGGCCCAGGACCTGGTCTCCTTGCAGATCTCAGAAGCCCTGTGCCTCCCGTGGGTCCTCTTGTTTACTGCCTGCTGGAATGTGTTTCAGAATTTAAGTCTTATGGCCGCCGTGGAGAGCATCCACATGCAGGCTGTGCATTGTTCGTAGTATTGCAGTTACCCAGTAAGTCTGTCGATTTTTTTGCAGGTAAATATTTACTCGGAGACCATCCAGATGTCCTTGATCCTAACAGCATTTCTTTGGATTCTTTTGGCCATTATAGATAAAACACCATCCCCATTCCATGATAAAGTAGTTTCTTCAGTTTCCATAGTTGGGCTTAAAATGGATGATGTTATATTGCCCTAGGTCGCGTGACAGAGCCACGTTAATTACTCACGTTGTTTTATTTTGTTTTGGATTTGTCTGGGGATGCTTCCAGTGGTTCACCATCAAATTTGATGGAAGCTTTTAACATCTTAAGGAAGCAAACCCACTTGGAAGTTATTTTACTTCTTTCCTTCTTTTTATATGATATAGAATAAAAGCATGATTTTAGATTAAAAGTGACGACAAATTAATATATTACTGAAGGTTGATTTATGAAAGCCACTTTAATACAACTTTTAATGATTAATTTTGTCCTTTTTTCCTCTTTAGCGAATTAAGCATGCTATTTAATTGACCATAATTTGATTATGTAAAAAAAAAAGAGCATTTCTGAACAAATATTAACTATTATGCATGTAAGATGTCAAAAATGTTTTGCATACAGGGACCCGATCCCTTGAAAACCTTAAGGGC
>NW_006287077.1:102643-113398 GCF_000327345.1 Myotis davidii | reverse complement strand
ATAGTAAGGTACATACATTACTCAATATGTACATACCAATAGGTCTGGGCCACCTCTGGCTGTGAAACACTTGAATATGTGAAGGGTCACACCAGGTTCGAGAAAGACAAGGTTAGTTTGTTAGTTCAGGTAAATTTTGCTGATACATAATGTAAGAAGAAAAAAATATATAAGAAGAAATTTTTCATTAGAAATGTATTTGGAATTTAGAATTGCAGCAAGGCATTGTGGATCTCATATGAAAATGGATGGGTTATCAATAATAGTTGTTTCATTCAGTTGCAAAGTTTAAGTTGTACTTTTTCTTTTTTAATATGCTCTATGTAGTCAGACTCGCATGTTTATTAAGATACTGAATTGTCAAAATATATTAACATTCTTCACATGCTTTCTTTAACCAATAGTCCACTGTCTGTTTCATTTAAATAACATATGACTCAGAATAACAGATACGAAACTGTATACTATCCAAATCACTATGGTAGTGGGTGGCATTCAGTTGAGTCATAAGCCAGTCATGTGACTGGATCATGAACTTGTGATTTGATCACCGTTGTCTCTTGTTTCATTGCACAGAGCATCTCAAATGTGTTCACATGCAGAGGAAAACATGTTTAAAATTCACTTAAAAGAAGGAAGGTACACCTTTCTGTCTTTAAAACATGAACCTCTAGGACCCTTCTTGGAACTCCTTGGAGCTTGAGAACTTCGGGTCGAAGAAGCAGGAATTAATTATTTGGCATTTTACCTGTACCATAACTATTTCCCAGAAAATACGCTCTGGAGTCTATTTCTTAGGGCTACACATTTCCTCTTCACCTGTTCTCCACACAATCAAAGATAAGATCAACTTTAAGATCATCCAGATCTGACGTAGCACCTGGGGGAAGGGGAAGACTCTGAGCTCAGCGCGGAGGCAGACCACACAGGGCTTCCAGAAATGGCACGTCTCCAAGAGGAATGTGGGACATGCACAGAATGCCGGACAAACCAGTCAGCCCGGTTTGGAGTAAGCCGGTGCTTGCCTTTGTATCCTGTGTCCCACAGTGTGTGTGTGTTTGTGGTTGTAGATAACTGAAAACCCAGCTGATTTAAAGAACAGACCGTGTTCCCGCAGCGGAACGGAAACTCTTTAAGTAGGTGGCTCCTGGTACTGGCTAAGCTGCCCACCAGTGTCACCCAGGACCAGACTCCTCCTTTCCCTCTTGTGATCCTCAGTGTGGGAATGTTTCATACTTCAGCCACTACGGTGTAGACAGAGGACAAGCCGGCCACACGCTCACTGCCGGTCCTGGAGTCGAGCCATTTCAACATTTCTCTCAGCCTTAGGGAGTCAACCGTTTCCTCTCTGATGAAACTCTACTCCCATCTTTCTTCTTTTTTTAAAAAAAAATATTTTATTGATTTTTTACAGAGAGGAAGGGAGAGGGATAGAGAGTTAGAAACATCGACGAGAGAGAAACATCGACCAGCTGCCTCCCGCACACCCCGCACTGGGGATGTGCCTGCAACCAAGGTTCATGCCCTTGACCGGAATCGAACCTGGGACCCTTCAGTCTGCAGGCCGACACTCTATCCACTGAGCCAAACCGATCAGGGCCCATCTTTCTTCTTTTTTTCTTCTTCTTGGTTTTGTTTGTTTGTTTGTTTCTTTCCCATCTTTCTTCTTGAGTCTCTCTTGTTTATTCACACCTCTACTCAATATGCACGAATAGATATACAAAATGAAAGAAGGATCTGCCCTCAGCCATCTGAATGTAAACATTTCTGGATTTCCTGTTACTACAAGTCAGATATAAAACACACCTAAATGCTTGCTGTTACTATCTGGAAGATAAAATACATAAATAACGTGGACACACTTAAACCCCCTGGAGCATTTTAAAATTCGATGAGATTCCAGTAAACCCGGCAGAATAGCAGAGATACAGAAATCAACACATACACACAAAATCTCTATAAACTTCACAGGTATGTTGAAAAGGAGATTGCTTTCACAGTAGACTCATAAAAACAGAATGCCTGGGATTGTGGGAAATGCCGGGGGCCTACAGGAAAATAAGTCTCTGTAAAGGAAGACGAGTGAGCCTGCATGAACGAAAATGCTCACCACGTGCCAGCATGGGGAGGCCAGTTGTGAACCCCAAATTATCATTACGCTCAATGCGAGAGCAAACGGGATTCCATCCGGCCTTTTGGGAGCCTGGCCCTTGGACGTGGCTCTTTACTTGCTTCCTCGAATGTGAGGGAAGGAGATGATGGCCGTTGTTCACAAGAGCAGACAAGTTGGATTCAAACTCATCTTGAGGAGAAACGTCCCCAGCAACTACTGGTTCGAAAAATGTTCCTTGTCATTTTGCTAATAAATAAAGCCGTCAATAGCATATTACTACAGTTATCATCACAGGATGGTTCTTTGGAGGTGGCTGGGGGTGGGGGAGTGTTCATCTTGTACGTAAGCAAGATGGCACCACTGTTTTGAACTGAAGTGTGTTGTTTTTTTATTTTTTCTCACCCAGAGAGGACTCACGTCACCAGTGACTGAGGAATAGTGTTTGAGAGGTGAAGCGACCACATCCTCTTGGTCCCACTGTGTTTTTTTGTTTGTTTGTTTGTTTTATTGATTTCAGAGTAAGGGGGAGAGAGAGAGAGAAACATCAATGATGAGAGAGAATCATGGATCGGCTGCCTCCTGCACTCAATCTCCTACTGGGGATCGAGCCCACAACCGAGGCATGTGCCCCCAACCAGAATCGAACCTGAGACCCTTCAGTCCGCAGGCCAACAACACTCTATCCACTGAGCCGAACCAGCCAGGGCCCACTGTGTGTTTTTACATCATACCCTTGGACCTCCGGAGTGTCTCCTCGCCTTCTCTGCAGCCACATGGCTGAGGAGATGGCCCTTCCTGCCGACTACGGGGGACCTCTCCTCTGGGATGTCCTCCTCCCTAGAGGAGTGACTCTGGGTCAGGTGAGCAAGGCTCGGAAGCTGGTTGGGAGCAAGAAGGGGTTGTTGTGTACGATGTGTTTTGAACACCAGTAACAGAATCCGCCACCATCCGTTATCTGACATCGCGTGATGTCCAGAGACAAGGTGGGTCACCTTCGCCAGGCACCCTCCGTCTTTTGGCTCAGTCCTCCTCACTGTTGCCTGTGTTATTCCTAAGGCTTGTGTCCTCGTGGTCTCAAGTTGGTTGTCACAGTTCCAACCATCGCATAGGGCAGGGGTTCTCAACCTTCTGGCCCTTTAATTACAGTTCCTCATGTTGTGACCCAACCATAAAATTATGCTGAAACCGGTTTGGCTCAGTGGATAGAGCGTCAGCCTGCGGACTGAAAGGTCCCAGGTTCGATTCTGGTCAAGGGCATGTGTGTTGGTTGTGGGCACATCCCCAGTAGGAGATGTGCAGGAGGCAACTGATCGATGTTTCTCTCTCATCGATGTTTCTAACTCCCTATCTCTCTCCCTTCCTCTCTGTAAAAAATCAATAAAATATATTAAAAAATTATTTTTGTTGCTACCTCATCACTGTAATGTTGCTACTGTGTAGAATCGTCATGTAAATATCTGATATGCAGGATGGTCTTAGGCGACCCCTGTGAAAGGGTCGTTCAACCGCCAAAGGGGTCGCGACCCACAGGTTGAGAACCGCTGGCATAGAGCCATGCCATTTGCCTTAAGTTACTGGCATAAGGGAGTGTATTTGTTTCCTTTGCCATTATACCATATTATCACAAACTGTATGGCTTTAACAGAGCACAAATTTATCACCTCAGACCTCTGGAGGCTAGACATCCAAAATGGGTCTCTCCAGCTCTAGACGGTTTGGCTCAGTGGATAGAGAGCATTGGCCTGCGGACTGAAGGGTCGCGGGTTTGATTCTGGTCAAGGGCACATGCTGGGTTGCAGGCTGGATCCCCAGTAGGGGGGATGCAGAAGACAGCCGATCAGTGACTCTCATCATTGATGTTTCTATCTCTTCCTCTCCCTTCCTTTCTATAATCAATAATAATAAAGATATTGGCAGGGCTGGGTCCCTTCTAGAGTCTCTAGGGAAATTCATTTCCTTGCCTTTTCCAAGTTCTAGAGACTACCTGCATTGCATCCCTTGGCCTCTTTCTCCATCACCTAAGGCAGCAGAGTAGTACAGTGGGGCCTTGACTTACGAGTGTCCCGACTAACGAGTTTTTTTGATATACAAGCCGTCTCTCGGCTGATTTTTTGCTTTGAGTTACAAGCTCAAAAAAATTCGCGTTATGAGCCAGCTTCAGATACCCCACTGCTAGTTGGCACAGCGAATGTCACAGTGATTTGACAAATGAGTAATTTTAGTTATGAGCTCCGTTACGGAACGAATGAAACTCGTAAGTCAAGGCCACACTGTATCTTCAAGTGGCCCTCTCTGACCTCTGAGTCTGTCATCACATTGTCTTCTTTTTAAAATTTTAATTAATTTATTGAAGTCCTCACCCAAGGATATGTTTAGTGGTTTGAGAGAGAGAGGAGAGCAGAGAGAGAGAAACATCAATGTGAAAGAAAAATCAATTGTCTGCTTCCCGTATGCACCCCAAACAGGGATTGAACTCACAATCTAGGTATGTGCCTCTACCAGGAATTGAACCCACATATTTGGTGAATGAGACAGCACTCCAGACAACTGAGCCACCTCATCAAGGCATCACATTGTCTTCTTTGACTCTTCTGCCTCTTTTTTTTTTTAAAAAAATACATATTTATTTCAGAGAGGAAGGTAGAGGGAGAGAAAGATTGAAACATCAATGATGAGAATCATTGATTGGCTGCCTCCTGCACTCCTCCCACTGGGGATCAAGCTCACAATCCAGCACTGTGCCCTTGACCAGAATCGAACTTGGGACCCTAAAGTCTGCAGGCTGATGCTCTGTCCACTGAGCCAAACTGGCTAGGGATCTCCTGCCTCTTCTTAAACAAGAACCATTGTGTCCTGGCTGGGCACCTCAGTTGGTTAGAGCATCATGCACATACACGAAAGTTGTGGGTTCGATCTCCAGTCAAGGCACATGCAAGAATCAACCAATGAATGAAGACATAAGTAGAACAAGCCCTGGCCGGCTCAGTGGATAGAGCATCGGCCTTTGGACTAAAGGGTCCCTGTGTTCGAGCCCAGTCAAGGGTACATGCTTGGGTTGGGGGCTCCATCCTCAGTGGGTGGCATGCAGGAGGCAGCCGATCAATGACTCTCTCATAATTGATGTTTCTAGCTCTCCCTCTCCCTTCCTCTCTGAAATCAATAAAAATATATGTTAAAAAAATAAGTAGAACAACAAATTGATGTTTCTCTCTCTCTAAAAAACATCACTAAAAAGACAAAAAACCAAAACAAAACGAGGGCAATTGTGATGACATTGGGCTCACATGGATAGAGCATCGGCCTTTGGACTAAAGGGTCCCTGTGTTCGAGCCCAGTCAAGGGTACATGCTTGGGTTGTGGGCTCCATCCTCAGTGGGTGGCATGCAGGAGGCAGCCGATCAATGACTCTCTCATAATTGATGTTTCTAGCTCTCCCTCTCCCTTCCTCTCTGAAATCAATAAAAATATATGTTAAAAAAATAAGTAGAACAACAAATTGATGTTTCTCTCTCTCTAAAAAACATCACTAAAAAGACAAAAAACCAAAACAAAACGAGGGCAATTGTGATGACTGGTCAAAGCTTGTGAGGTCTGCATCATCCTTGGAGTACAGATACTTCACCAGGTTGTGGTGTGTCATTGCAGTCCTGACTGGACACTGGCGATGCCCCTGGGAGAATGAAAATGCACACCATTTTCTGTGATGCTTGTTTTAAAGTTAATAGCAGAACACCACCTGTGAAACGTTGGTGAGTTGCTGTAAAGCTCCGTGATACGTTTGAAGGGACAGCTTTTGGATTATGCAGGAAAAACATGGGTGGTACGTTTTCCAGCTTGCTTCTGTGAATATCCTATATAATGAAGAGCTGATATGCAAGTGGTTGTCATGCTGGAGCCAGGGGACCTAAGGCCGGGCTGGGGGACCTGAGGCCGTGCCCCCCACCCCTCCTGTGGGGCTTGACGGGGTGGGGCCACCAGGGTCTGGGTCTTGCGCAATTTTGAGGCATGCGCAGGTGGGCAGGGACTTGACTCTGGGTCCCGTAGCACTTGACGGGGTGGGGCCACCAGGGTCTGGGTCTTGCGCAATTTCGAGGCATGAGCAAGTGGGCAGGGACTTGACTCTGGGTCTCGTAGCACGCCCCAGACTCTGACAGAAAGGAGATTTTCATATACATTTTACTACTTTTCTTTCATCTCTCATACTTCTATTATAGAGAAAGGGCAAATAGCAATAGTAAAATATTTCCTGTAATTAATTTTCTTTTAATGTGCATGAATTTTGTGCACCAGGCCACTGTTTCTATGAAGCGTGATCCCTGTGATACTAAAAGATGAATGATCTCTGCATGACACTTTAAATTGGGTGGTTCTCTGATTCATATATGGTGTAAGAAGATAGATGCTGTCCTGGCCAGGTGGCTCTATTGGTTACAGCGTTGGCCAAATACACCAAGGTTCCAGGTTCAATCCCTGGTCAGGGCATATATGAAACAACCAATGGATGTATAGATAAGTGGAACAACAAATTGATGTTTCTCTCTCTTAAAAAAAAACTCAATAAAGGGGTCTCTTTCCGCCTTCCCACGTGGGAGTCTATACGTGTTCTTCAATAAATTTCCACCTTTGATATAAAAAAATCAATAAATGAAATATAGATGCTGTTGTCTTTAACATTTACATTTTGTTATCGAGGGCAGTCATTTCCATGAGACATTCTCATTCCGGTCTAGACTCTGAGTCCCATTGAATTGTGTTTCTAGGGCGAATCAAGGGCATATGTAGAGCATAACTGTTCATACCTGCTCATCCGTGATTGCAGGGAGCCACCGCCACAGCTTTGTTATATTATATCCAACTAGAGGCCCGGTGCACAAATTAGTGCATGGGTGGGGTCCCTTGGCCTGGCTGGCGATTGAGGCCTATTGGGGGACTGGCTGGCTGTGGGGAGGGACCTCAGGAGGTTAACTGGCCAGCCCCCCAATCGGGGCCTATTGGGGGGCAGGGCTGGCCAGCAGAGGAGAGGGATCACGGGAGGTTGGCCAGCTAGTTGCGGGGCCAGCCAGGCGAGGGGAGGTGCCGCGGGAGGTTGGTAGGCTGTGGGAAGGGGCCACAGGAGGTTGGCTATGGGAGCGCATAGACCACCAGGGGGCAGCTTCTGCATTGAGCGTCTGCCCCTTGGTGGTCAGTGCACGTCATAGCGAATGGTCGACCGGTCGTTCCGGTCATAATGGTCACTTAAGCTTTTATATATATAGATGAGTTTCTCTACTCTATATGAACTTCCTGGTGTCAAATAAGGTGACAGTCATCCTTCAAAACCTGCCACGTTGACCCTCTGTGTCCTGTTCTCTAGTATGAGTCCTTGTGTTGAAAAAAGCGAGGACACCCCCTGAAGTTCTTCCACGCCGACTGTACATATAGGGCTCCTCCCAGTATGAGTTCTCTGACGTCGCATCAGAAGTGCTGAGCTGTGTTCGATGCCTTTCCCATGATGACCACACCCATGTTTCCCTCCAGTGCCCGTTCTGTGATGTGGAGTAAGGAAGGCGAAAAGGCTGAGACCTCTCCCTGAAGGCTCACATTGTAGGGTTTCTATCCTTGATAGATCCTTAGGTGTAAAGCAGTCTCTCCTGGAAAATAACTTCCTGAATTCACTGCAAATATAGTTTGTCGTAAGTGTCAATTATCTCCTACTGAGAGAGGGGTGATTTGTGCCTGTACCTTGGTAGGGTTTTTCTCCTATGTGAGTTCTGAAACATACCGAAAGGCAAACTTTCTCCAAGGCTACCCGACACTCAACACATAGGTAAGATTTGTCTCCTGGTCTGGCTGGTGTGGTTCAGTGGGCTGAGCATTGTCCCATGCACCAGTTCATTTCCCAGTCGGAGCACATACCAGGGTTGTGGGCTTGATCTCCAGTGGGGGAAGTGTGGGAGGCAGCAAATCCATGTTTCTCTCTGTATGTTTCTCTTAGAGAGAGGGGTGATTTGTGCCTGTACCTTGGTAGGGTTTTTCTCCTATGTGAGTTCTGAAACATACCGAAAGGCAAACTTTCTCCAAGGCTACCCGACACTCAACACATAGGTAAGATTTGTCTCCTGGTCTGGCTGGTGTGGTTCAGTGGGCTGAGCATTGTCCCATGCACCAGTTCATTTCCCAGTCGGAGCACGTACCAGGGTTGTGGGCTTGATCTGCAGTGGGGGCAGTGTGGGAGGCAGCCAATCCACGTTTCTCTCTCTGTGTTTCTATCTTCCTATCCCTTTATCTCTAAAATCAATAAAAACATTTCAGAAAAAGAAATCTAAGAGAAATGTACTGCTTTTTGCCCAACTCTGCTTTTGTTGTTGTTGTTAATCCTCACCCGAAGATGTTTCTTCCATTGAATTTTAGAGAGTAGAATCAAGGGAGGGGTGAGAGAGAGAGAGAGAGAGAGAAACAAAACAATGTGAGGGAGACACATTGGTTGCTTCCCACATGTGCCCCCAAGTTTGTCAGGGATCGAGCCAACAACCCAGGTAAGAGCCCTTGACTGGGAATTGAACCAGCAACCCTTCGACCTATGAACCAGGAGGTCACGGTTTGATTCCCAGTCGGGGCACATGCCTGGGTTACTGGCTTGCTCTCCAGTGGGGGGCATGCAGGAGGCAGCCCATCAATGATTCTCTTATTGTTGATGTTTCTATCTCTCCCTCTCTGAAACCAATAAAAAATATTTTTTAAAAATGTAAACCAGCCCTAACCGGTTTGGCTCCGTGGATAGAGCATCGGCCTGTGGACTCAAGGGTCCCAGGTTCGATTCCGGTCAAGGGCATGTACCTGGGTTGTGGGCACATCCCCAGTGGGGGGTGTGCAGGAGGCAGCTGATCGATGTTTCTCTCTCATTGGTGTTTCTAACTCTCTATCCCTCTCCCCTTTTCTCTGTAAAATCAATAAAATATATTTTTTAAAATGTAAACCAGATCATGTCATTTTCCTGCTTAAATTCAACGGACGGTTTCACATGGCTCTTAAGTATTTATAGTTTTCTGGTAGAATAGTCACCTCTACTTGCTGATGGCTACATACAAGAAATACCACATCTCTTTGTTTATTCCTTATGTCCCAGCATCTGGTATACTGACCGATACCCAAGGTCACTTGCACCCCTCACCGCTTCACACGTGAGTGCTATGCAGATGACTTCCATGTCAAGATTATTCATGCAGGAGGCCGCCGGTCGATGATTCTCATCACTGATGTGTCTATCTCTCTTTGCCTCTTCCTTCTATTCTGAAATTGCGGGTCACCACCACACGAGGGACTGTATTAAAGGGTCGCAGCATTAGGGAGGTTGAGAACCACTGCTCTAGAAAGTGTGACCAAAACTAGATGGGCTGGTTGGACAGAAGGGTGAGAAATAAAAGCAGCGGAAGTATAACATGTGACTTGAATGACATCTGATATATAGGTAAGCAGAATGCTAATTCTGTTTCTACTTCTCATATCTCCTCCATCCGGTTTGGCTCAGTGGATAGAGCGTCGGCCTGTGGACTGAAAGGTCCCGGGTTCGATTCCGGTCAAGGGCATGTACCTGGGTTGCGGGCACATCCCCAGTGGGGGGTGTGCAGGAGGCAGCTGATCGATGTTTCTCTCTCATCGATGTTTCTATCTCTCTCTCTCCCTTCCTCTCTGTAAAAAATCAATAATATATATATAAAAATTTTGCAGCCCTAGCCAGTGCGGCTCAGTTGGTTGAATGCCATCCTTCAGACCGGAAGCTCACAGGTTCAGTTCCCAGCCAGGGCACGTGCCCAGGAGGCAGACTCAATCCTTGGCCGGGGTGCTCGCAGAGACAGCTGTTTGTCTCTCACAGCAATGCTTCTGTCTCTCCCACCCTCTCCCTTCCTCTCCCTAAATTCAATAAAAACATATATTTTATTGATTTTTTATAGAGGGAGAGGTATAGAGAGTATTGAGAGTTAGAAACATCGATGAGAGAGAAACATCAACCAGCTGCCTCCTGCACATCTCCCACTGGGGATGTGCCCACAACCCAGGTACATGCCCTTGACCGGAATCGAACCTGGAACCTTTCAGTCCACAGGCCGATGCTCTATCCACTGCGCCAAACCGGTCAGGGCTGTAGTGTACTTTAAATCCCAATTTGTGCCTCTTAATCTCTTCATCTTTTCACCCATCCACCCAGCCCCTTCTCATCTTTTTCCTTTTTTTTTTTTAAATGTTTTTATTGATTTCAGAGGGAGAGAGAGAAACATCAATGATGAGAACCATTGACTGGCTGCCTCCTGCGTGCTCCACACTGGGGTTTGAGCCTGCAACCTGGGGATGTACCCTGACCGGGAATCGAATCATGACTTCCTGGTTCATGGGTCGACACTCAATCACTGAGCTAAGCAGGGTTGGCTCATCTTTGGTTTCTTGTTGCACCATATTCTTTCCACCTTTGCTAGCGCTTCTCTTTCTGCCAAAATGCTCTTTCCCAGCTCATCATATGCTGGCTCCATCTCACGCTTGAGAGGTCAGGTTTAAGTCGACCTGTTCAAAAAGGCTTTCATGCCTGGCTGGTTTGGCTCAATGGATAGAGCACCGGCCTGCGGACTAAAGGGTCCCAGGTTCGGTTCTGGCCAGGGGGACATGCATGG
>NW_006287077.1:102027-102600 GCF_000327345.1 Myotis davidii | reverse complement strand
TGGGGGGAGGGGAGGGCAGGCAGGAGGCAGCCAATCGATGTTTTTTTCTCTCTCTCCCTCTCTTTCTAAAAAAAATCAATAAAAACATATTTTTAAAAAACCCAAATGATCCCACTTTTGTGGACCCTTAAATGTATCATGGGCCCTGGGCACTGTGCCTTCTGAAGTCTAGGAATTTAACCCTTTGAGGGCCAACCAATATCCTAGGAACTATGCTAAAATTGCCAAGGCATTTTTGCTGATATTACAGCAGTTAAGGAAAAAAAAATATGAATCGCAAGTAAATAAAGGTACATATTCAAAAACTTAAGAAAACCTTTACTACATTTGTTTTCATCTTTGACATATATTGTTTGCTGATTGTATTATAAAATACTAGTAGGAAAAAAATTTGAACAAAACATATAATGTTAAAATAGAGGGGCACCCTTCTCCATTATCTTCCACAAAATCGTCATCTTCACAGCAAGAATTGACATGTTTAACAATATCATCATCACTAATAAAAGCAGACTTAGAAATGGACTCTGCAGGAGGAGCGCAATAGCGCTCCCAGAACTTTTGGCGAAATTC
>NW_006287077.1:97326-101869 GCF_000327345.1 Myotis davidii | reverse complement strand
GTTTCTCTCTCATCGATGTTTCTGACTCTCTATCCCTCTCCCTTCCTCTCTGTAAAAAATCAATGAAATATATATATTTTTTAAATTAGGCAGATAAATGTCAGTGGTCAATTTTAGAATTACAAACATTTGGCTTCATAAGTAATGTGCACTTAGGTGCCGTCTGTCAATAAAGAGTGAACTACTAGCATCTAATAGTGACACTGTAGGAGGAGCGGATAGCGCTCCCGGCACTTTTGGCGAAAGCCAGGAGGAGGACGATCGCGTTCTCCGGCACTCTAGGGGTTAAAGATCAGCAGCCATACACACTAAGGGGCCAGACCCTAATGGAGCTGGGGTGGGAGTGGGGCTCAGACCAGGATGCTGTCCAGATTCCCCTTCAGAGAGGTACCTGCTGGCTGTCAGCTGTGGGTGCCTTCTGGAGCCAAGATCACACTCATTTCCCAGTAGCCTCCGCCAGCAAGGCCATGAAACACTCATAGAATGTTTGCCTCTGCTGGTGAGTGTGGATGGCAGTGGCCTTCCCCACATGCAGGAGGGAGAAGTGTGGAAATATCTGTTTCATAGTGTATTACTAAACTATTTAAAATGTTCATACTAGGCCCTGGCCAGGTAGCTCAGCTGGTTAGAGCATTCATTGTTCTGATACCCCCAAGGCTGTAAGTTCGATCTCCAGCCAGGGCACATACAAGAATCAACCAATGAATGCATAAATAAATGGTACAACAAAACAAAATAAATAAAATGCTCATACTATTCAGCATAGGCCTGCGGACTGAAGGGTCTTGGGTTCGATTCCAGTCAAGGGTACATGTCAGGGTTGTGGGCTCCATCCCCAGTAGGGGGTATGCAGAAGGCGGCCGATCAATGATTCTCTCATCATTGATGTTTTATCTTTCCCTCCCTCTCCCTTCCTTTCTGACATCAATAAAAACATATTTTTAAAAATGTTCTGCCAGTTTGGCTCAGTGGATAGAGTATCGGCCTGCAGACTGAAAGGTCCCAGGTTCGATTCCGGTCAAGGGCATGTACCTGGGTTGTGGGCACATCCCCAGTGGGAGATGTGCAGGAGGCAGCTGATCGATGTTTCTCCCTCATCGATGTTTCTAACTCTCTATCTCTCTCCCTTCCTCTCTGTAAAAAATCAATAAAATATAAAAAAATGTTCATACAATTCTCTCTAGCACTTAGGAAGTTCACTTCTAGCAGTTGGTCCTAAAGTCCCTTAGGAACGGTAGTGAATTTGCATTGAAGGTTAGTGTGCCCAGAGCAATTCCAGTATTAGGGGGTGCCTGAAAAGAGATATCCCAAAGATGTGTTAATCTAGATACACAGAAACAAACCCAGTATTAGAAAAAAATTTTTTTTTACTGCATTAGCAAATCCAGTCCTCTCACAGCCGTCTAATTATCCTGATGTACAAATAATGAAGATGTGCTTTAGAGAGTTGAAGCCTTTTGTTCTAAGTTTTGGAGTTAGGAAGCATCTGTGCTAATCTGAGGCAAAAGCTTGTGTCTGAAACCATAGCCACTCAATCCCATTTTGCATGTCATCAACATATACCCAATAACGGATATGTGGACAGTGACGAAGCACGTACTGTCAAATGTTAAGTGACTTATCTAGGGGCTGGGTATACAATGCTGATGAGGTTTCTGAACATTTGAAAATGTTCTTAATAGAATGCTGAGGAAATGTACATCCAATAAATGCAATACTTTTTAAGGTCCACACATCTTTGGCTGAGGAAATTATCTCATTCGTTTTTAGACAATCAATCCACTGATTCTTCCTTTTATTTAAAAAATACTCTTGCCAAAACCGGTGTGGCTCAGTGGATAGAGCGTCGGCCTGCGGACTGAAAGGTCCCAGGTTCGATTCCGGTCAAGGGCATGTACCTGGGTTGCGGGCACATCTCCAGTGGGGGATGTGCAGGGGGCAGCTGGTCGATGTTTCTCTCTCATCGATGTTTCTAGCTCTCTATCTCTCTCCTCTCCTCTCTGTAAAAACTCAATAAAATATATGTATATATTTTTTTAACAAAATAAATAAATAAAAATAAAAAATACTCTGAACTTAGGGTGATCACTTAACAAGTTGTATAAATGTCTAATCAATATGTTGTTCACCTGAAACAAATATTGTATGCCAACTGTCATTGAAACATTTTAAAAATTCTTAAAAATACCTAAGGTGGCACTAAGTAAATTTCAGCCATGACATAAATAGTCCTCTACCGCCCCCTATAGGCCATAGTTGGTCCTTCGTGTGTAGCTTCAAAGTGTGAATCTGGAGTTACGGCTGCAGTGAGTGAACCCTTGGGAGCCCTTTGGCACCAACGATTCTGGCTTTGTGAACTTCTCCAGGCTACATAAGATCACAAACATTCACGCGGAAATCAACCAGAAAAAAAAAACAACCGAAATTGAACTTCTAAGATTAGAAAAAGATACCGCAGATGTTTCTTCATCCTTCCTTTTTGGCTCAAAAGCGTCGTGCTTTGCAAAGCATGAATAATCCTTTGGAGGCAGTGCTGAAAGAGAAGTGGTCCCTCAGGCAAAGACAACGTCAGGAAAACCTGCCCGTTGAAGCTGTTTATCACAGGGACCTGGTCCATTTGCTGGGAGTTGGCTGTAACTTTTCCAAGAGAGATTAGAAACCCATCGTGACGCAATTGGAAATATTCCTCATTTAGATGCAAATACAAAACCGATGAGCAAGGCTTTAGCCAAGATGGATAATTTGGCGAATGAGACCGAAGAATATGAGGCAGAGAACACATTCAAGTGGCACGAACAACAAAAGGAAGTTTCCTTTGAATCCCCAAAATATTCGCTGGAGAAAATTATCTTCACAAACAGGATGCTAGTATCAACTTTTAGAAAGAAAACGAATACCTCCATTATCTTGTTGGGACTTGCAAAGTTAAATAGTAGGTTCTTATTTTCATACCTAAACCTTGAATGTTAGAATGGGCTGCATTACATAATACAGCATGGAAAAATGATCATTGGTTAAAGTACGGTTTCTGGCCCTGGCCAGTGTGGCTCAGTTGATTGGAGCACTGTCCTGTAGACCAAGAGGTAGTGGGTTCAATTTCCAGTAAGGGCACATGCCAGGGTTGCGGGTTCAATCCCCAGTTGGGGGGGGGGTCATGCAGGAGACAGCCAATCAATGATTCTTTCTCATCATTGATGTTTCTATTTCTCTCTCCCTCTCCTTTTCTCTCTGAAATCAATCAATAAAAATTAAAAAAACACAAAACAATAAAAATAGCCCGGCCATGTGTAGGTCAGTGGTTAAGCATCCACCTATGAACCAGGTGGTCATGGTTTGACTCCCTGGTTGAGGTTGCGGGCTGGATCCCTACTGGGGGCGTACAGGAGGCAACTGATCAATGATTCTCATCAGTGATGTTTCTATCTCTCCCTCTCCCTTTCTCTCTGAAATCAATAAAAAAATAAATAAAAAACAAAGTGTGACGGGTCTCAGGCTCTTATCGACCTGTTGCTTGAGTTTAAGCCCCTCTGAGGACTTTCCCTTTCACCTCTGGGGTCATATAAAAGCCTCATGGCCCAGAGCCCTAGCCGGTTTGGCTCAGTGGTTGGAGCGTAGGCCCTCAGATTGAAAGGTGCCAGGTTCAATTCCCGTCAAGGACACATTCCCCAGCCCCTGTGGGACGTTCAAGGAGACAACCAATGAATGTGTTTCTCTCACACCCATTGTTTCTCTCTCTTTCTGTCTCTCCCGCTCCTAAAAATCAATGGAAAAAATATAACCTTGGGTGAAGACCAAATGAAATAAAATAAAGAAAGAGCCCTAGCCTGTTTGGCTCAGTGGATAGAGCGTCAGCCTGCGGACTGAAAGGTCCCGGGTTCGATTCCGGTCGAGGGCATGTACCTTGGTTGCGGGCACATCCCCAGAAGGGAGTGTGCAGGAGGCAGCTGATCGATGTTTCTTTCTCTCTCATCGATGTTTCTAGCTCTCTGTCCCTCTCCCTTCTTCTCTGTAAGAAATCAATAAAATATATTTTAAAAATACATATATAATCTTGGGTGAAGACCAAAAAAAGAAAGAAAGAAAGAGCCCTACCCCATTTGGCTTGGTGGATAGAGCGTCCCGGGTTCGATTCTGGTCAAGGGCATGTACCTTGGTTGCGGGCACATCCCCAATAGGGGGTATGCAGGAGGCAGCTGATCGATGTTTCTATCTCTTTCTCTCCCTTCCTCCCTGTAAAAAATCAATAAAATATATTTTTAAAAAAAGAAAGAAAGAACGCTATTTAAAAAAAAAAAAAAAAACCTGGTGTCCCCGGGGTCCTCCCCGAGTGCCCTAAGGACCCTGACTTCTAGGACCCGCTGTCATTGCGCCTGGAGGCCGCTAGATGGCGCTGCGGACCAGACGGAGGCGACCCACAGGGAAACGGGGCGCGCGGGAGGCCTTCTGCGCCGGTGTCAGCCAATCAGAGCCCCTCGCTGTGAGCCAATCAGAGACCCTCCCCAACGGGCGACACCTAAATCTCTGAAACAGTCACCTGAGAAGA
>NW_006287077.1:85110-96853 GCF_000327345.1 Myotis davidii | reverse complement strand
CCCGCCTGAAGGGCGACCCCTCTCCCGCCTGCAGGGCGACCCCTCCCCGCCCCCTGAACACCCCCCGCGTGCGGCCTCCGTGCGGTTCCCCTGAAGGCCGTGTTTTTCCATCTGTTTTATGGCCGATTTTTGCGTTTTCTCTGCCTTGGTTTTCGGGGTTCGTTTCCTTGGCTCCTCTCCCCGCAGGGAGTCCGTGGTGAGTTTTCCTGCGGATGGAAAAGGGGGAGCCCTGGCGCCCCCTTATGCCGACCCGTGAACGCCTCCTGTGCTGTTTGGTCTCATAGAGAGGAGGTCCCCCAAAAATGTAGACACACTTCGAGTAACCATCGAGGCAGCGTTTAGTAACATGCGTTTCATTTTATTTTTAAAAATATATATTTTTATTGATTCCAGAGCGGAAGGGAGAGGGGAAAGACAATACAGGACATCAGGGATGAGAGAGAGTCATGGACCGGCTGCCTCCTGCACACACACACACCATCGAGCCCGCAACCCGGGCCTGAGCCCTTGACTGGAATCGAACCCGGGACCCTTCAGTCCGCAGGCCGACGCTCTATCCACTGAGCCACACCAGCCAGGAAAAATGTGGTTGTTAGGCACTTGGGCTTATGAACATGTGTTCAGCACCAAACCTTTGTGTGGTGTGTTTTCCCCCAAGTAACTTTCCTCAGTGCTGTTGCGTGTTTTCTCCCCCTTCCCAGCCCGCTTTTTAAGTTTTCATTTTCCGATGACAGTTGACCTTCAGTGTGTTAGTTTAAGGTGTACAGCATAGTGGTTAGCCATTTATATAATTTATGAAGTGATCCCCCTGAAAAGTCTGGGACCCACCTGGCATCCATACATAGTGATTACAATACTATTATTATTTTAATAACAAAGTGTTATGCACTTAATTTTTATTATCATTATTATTATTTTTGTGTGTGTGTGGTTTTTGTTTTTTTTATTGCTTAAAGTATTACAAAGAGTATTACATATGTCTCCTTTTTTTTCCCCCGCCCTTGACAATCCCCTGACCTCCCCAACCCCCCAGTGTCTTATGTCCATTGGTTATGCTTATATGCATGCATACAAGTCCTTCGGTATCATTATTATTTTTAATCCTCATCGGAAGATAGGTTTTACTGATTTTAGAGAGAGGGGAAGGGAGAATGAAGGGAGGTAGTAAAGGAGGGAGGAAGGGGGAGAGAGAGAGATGGGTTGCCTGCTCTTACGACCACAGAGATGGAACTCGAAACGTAGGGATGTGCCCTGGTCAGGAATTGAACCCAAAACCTTCTGGTGTATGGGATGATGTTCCTGCCAACTGAGCCACCTGGTCAGGACTTAAAGTAATTATTGATAGATATGTGGTTACTGACATTTCATGATATATTTTTCTTCTTTGTCTTAAAGAAGTCCCTTTAACGTTTCTTGTAACACTGGTTTGTTGGTGATGAGCGCCTGTATCCTTGTCTTGCCTGGGACCAACTTTTTATTTATTTACTTATGTATTTATTTATTAATTAATTTTTTTTATTGATTTCAGAGAGGAAGGGAGAGGGAGAGAGAAACATGAATGTTGAGAATCACTGATGGGCTGCCTCCTGTAGGCCCCCTACTGGGAACAGAGCCCGCAACATCTAGATCCCCAGTGTGGGTCATGCAGGAGGCAGCCAATCAATGATTCTCTCTCATCATTGATGTTTCTATCTCTCTCTCCCTCTTCCTTCCTCTCTGAAATCAATATATATATAAAAGAAAAGTTGCAGGAACAGTTCAATGAACACGTGTAAAACCATCCAGATTTTCAAGTTAATACTTTGCTACATAAGCTTTACCTTTTTTTCTCCGTCTTCACTGCACACACACCCTATGTATTTTACACACGTACACACACTATATATTTTACCTATGTACACACACTCTATTTTGCACACATACATTGTATATTTTACACACACACACTATGTATTTTACACACATATACACACTCTATTTTGCACACATACACTGTATATTTTACACACACTGTATATTTCACACACGTACACACACTAAGAGGATAAAGGGTTGATTACTCACACAGTGAGGCCGTCTTGGGAGAGCAGGCAGTGCTCTCAAGATAATCCGAAGTAGCCTCAGCGAGCAGGAACGGGAGACTGGCCGGTTGGGCTTTGATTGTGAGTAGAGAGTGGAGCTGGGGTGAGGTGCCTCTCCTTGCTTGGGGCTTGCGTGGTTAGCACTTCCTGCCGACTCCGAGGGGACAGCATCAGGCTCTTCTGTAAGCCTCCTCAGATGTCGGGTGGAAGGAGGTGACGGGGAGGGATGGTGCTCGAAAGCCGACAGCAGTCAGTCCTCAGAAGCGGAGTCAGACTCTATCACAGTGGGTAGTCAGGGGGTGACTGTGAGGACAGGGCTAAAGCTGGTGGCAGCCGTTTATTGTTGCGAAAGAATACATCCTTTGAACAAGCAGACATTATCATGTTTGGTCCACAGAGACGGCAGGAGCCGTGCGATGGGCTGTACAGCTGAGGCCTGGCAGCCGTTGACGTCAGACATTCAGGCACTGGCCTCTCCGCAGCGTCGTCGAGACGGGTGAAGGCCCTTCCTTCAGAGGTGAGTGCCCGGGGAAGGAATTCTACACCATCTTGGCACATCCTACAAAACTGTTACCTCATGAAGTCAGCGCCCCAGAATCGGGCCGTGTGGGGTCCAGACCAGTGGTCATGACCCTGACAGACTCAACACCTGCTTTTTTTTTTTTTTGCTACTTTTTAAAAAAATGCAGATTTATTGAGAGATAATTCACAAACCATTACCAGTCACCATCTTAAGGTATAAAATTCAGTGGTTTTCACCATTGCCAATAATAATTTTAGAATATTTTTATCATCCCCAGAATGAAAGCGTGTGCCCCTTAGCAGTCCCTCCCCCTCCCCTCGATCCCTTTCAGCCCATGGCAATCATTCATCAACTCTGTCTCTGTATTTGTGAGTTCTAGACATTCCATAGAAATGGAAACACAGTTGCAGTCTTTTGTGTTTGCTCCTTTTGCTTAGCATAATATTCTCAAGGTTCTTCCACGTTTGTAGTGCGTATTGGTACTTAGTTCATTTTTATGGGTGAGTAATACTGTGTGGCTATACCATACGGTGTGTATCCGTTCATCAGCTGATGGACGTTTGAGGTGCTTCCGCTTTTCTGGATATTAATGTATAATGTTCTGTGAACATTCATGTACAGGGTTTTGTGTGTGTGTTGTGTGGACATGTGTTCATTTCTCTTGGACGAGCCAGGAGTGGAACTGATAATAGAGATAGAGTCGGAGTGAAGTAGTATCTCACTGTGGTTTAAATGTGCATTTTCGTGATGGTTAATGGTGTTGAGCATCTTTTCCAATACACAGTTATGTTTATTGGCAGTTTGTATATCTTCTTTGGAGAACTGTTTGTTCAGATCCTTTGCCCATTTATTAAATGGGTTCTTGATCTTTTTTTTTAAGAATCTTTTAAAAAATATGTGTTTTTTATGGATTTCAGAGGGAGAGAGAGAAAGAAACACTGATCGGCTGCCCCCTGCGTACCCCCTAATGGGGATTGAGCTCACCACCCTCCCGGGCATGTGCCCTGACTGGGAATCAAACCAATCATTTCCTGATGTTCAACCAGCTGAGCCACACTGGGTAGGCAGGTTATTGATCTTTTTGTGATTGAGGTGGAAGAGTTATTTATTTACTCTGGATACCAGTGCTTTATCAGGTATGTGATCTGCAAGTATTTTATCCTATCCTGTGGGTGTCTTTTCACCTTCTTAGTGATGTTATTTGAAGCACAAAAGGTTTTAATTACCTACTTTTTTTTTTGTCACTTGTGCTTCTGATGTAAACAAATTTCTGAAGATTGATACCGGTTCTTCTTTTAGGAGTTTTAGTTTTAGGTCTTAAATTTGGGCCTGCCATCCACTTTGAGTTAACTTTTGTGTAATGCTCACTCTTTATGATCAAGTTTGTAGTGTGCCTTTTACCATCCTGAAAGGAGTTTTATAGATAACGTTACATATCCATATAATTAAAAAAATTCTCAAGTCATATGTGCAGGTAAAGAGTCATTGAAAGGAAAGCATTAAAATATTTGTTTCTATATTTAAGTACTTGGGCGCAGCTGCCCTAGAAGACTTAGGAAGCAATCCCGTGATGGAGACTGTAGGTTTGGATGAAGAGAAACAGGACGGTCAGAAATCACTGTCTTCGGTGCCGTTAGCTATGGGTGGACGCTGCTGGAACACTGAGTCTCGGGGAAGTGGAGCCAGACCGGGTGTATGAAACAGGAAAGGAAGGAAGGCAGTACCTCGGTGGGGGCAGGCTCTACGTGCTTACACTAGCAGGCGTCCCAGGCATCCAGGAGAACTGGGTCTTATCCACAGGGGAGTACCCCCCATCTCATGACCTGGAACAGCATCAGGACCAGTTATCACAGAAAGTTCTCCAGACCTGAGGTCTCAGCATGTGCTGAGGCAACGTTCAGGGTGTCAAGAACCTTTGATGGCCATGGGGAAGAGAAGGACAGACGGCTTCAGAGAAGTGGAGGTGGCTGTCCGAGGACAGGGCCCGAGGATGGGGGACATGGGGGTACTCGCTGCCCTGGCCGGTATGGCTCAGCTGGACATCATCCCATGAACCGAAAGGTTGCTGGTCAGGGCGTCCACCAAGGTTGTGGGCTGCCTCCTGCACGTCCCCTATTGGGGATCGAGCCTGAAACCAGGGCATGTATCCCGACCGGGAATTGAACTGGCGACCTTTCAGTGCACTGGAGGTCACTCAACCTACTGAGCCGTACTAGCCAGTCCTACGGCAACATTTCATATGGTCTGTGCTGGATTTATTTAAATACACGTTTATCATTTCCTTTCCTTTTTTTTTCTTTTTTTTTGTTGCAGGGGGAGTGTGGTGGTGGTGGTATGTTTTTCTGAGGAAAAACTTCTCTATTATTTTTTTAAATTCTATGTATTGATTTTAGAGAGTGAGAGAGGAAGGGAAAGAGAGAGAAACAACGATTTGCTGTTTCATTATTGATGCATTCATAGGATGAGTCTTGAATGTGCCCTGACAGGAGATGGAACCCATAGCCTTGGCCAGGGCTTCACTTTTGAACACTGGCGACTTTGATAGTTTTTCCCTCCGCACTTTGAAAGTAACCTGCCATTACCTGCAGGTTTCTAGTTTGCTATGGAGGGGTCCATCACGATACTTTTCTTTTTAAAAAAACAAACAAAAAACTTTAATGTATTTTTTTATTTTATTTTATTGATTTTTTACAGGGAAGAAGGGAGAGGGATAGTTAGAAACATCGATGAGAGAGAGACATCAATCATCTGCCTCCTGCACACTCCCCACTGGGGATGTGCCCACAACCAAGGTAAATGCCCTTGTCCGGAATTGAACCTGGGACCCTTCAGTCCGCAGGCTGACATTCTATCCACTGAGCCACACCGATTAGAGCAATCACAATACTTTTCATTTCTTTACCAGTGGTGAGTCTTCTCCCTGCTGGTCTTTACGACCGTCACCTTGCCCTGTCGTTGTGGCTCAGTTGGTTGACCATCCATGCCCCAAAAGGTCCCTGGTTCGATCCCTGGTCAGGGCACATGCCCAGGTTGTGTTTGATCCCCAGTGGTGGGCATGCAATCGATGTTTCTCTTTCACATTGAAGTTTTTCTCTCTCTTTCTCCTTCTCTCCCTCTCCCAATCTCTAAAAACATTAAAAAAAATTTATTGAGGACCCTTTCCCCTTCCCTACGTGGGAGTTCATTCTGTGGGACTGTTTCCCTCTCCCCACGTGGGAGTCTGTGCTTGTTCTTCAATAAATTCCACCTTTGCTATAAAAAAATATTTTTTAAAAATAAAAACATTTTTAAAAATTTAAAATGTGTCTCCTTGGTATCGAGTAATGTTTACTTCTGCTTGGGACTCATGCTTTCTGAGCCTGAGATGCCTGCAGGTGGATTCCCTGGGTGAGAAATGTGCCCATTTTATGTTTCGACTGCTGCTAACAGATCGCCGACCGGTGGTCCACTTCCAGTGCCCGCCAGCTCTTCCCGCATGACCTGCCCAAGCTTTATGTTTTTATACCTTGTTTTACTTTTTATTTTTCAATTTATTTATTGATTTTAGAGAGAGGAAGAGAGAAAGAAACATTGATTTGTTGCTCTAGTTGTTTATGCATTCATTGTTTGATTCTCGTATGTGCCCTGGCCGTGGATCAGTCCCACAACCGTGGCGTATGGGGACTGCACTCTGACCAACCCAGCCACCCAGTCAGATCCCTTGTTTTACTTTTTGTTTTTCAATTTATTTATTGATTTTAGAGAGAGGAAGGGAGAAAGAAACATTGATTTGTTGCTCTCGTTGTTGATGCATTCATTGTTTGATTCTTGTATGTGCCCTGGCCGAGGATCAGACCCACAACCGTGGCATATGGGGACTGCACTCTGACCAACCGAGCCACCCAGTCAGATCCCTTGTTTTACTTTTACTGGTATGAGGTGTGCATATTTTGTGTTATTTTTTGTTGTTAATCCTCACCAAGGATATTTTTTCTTATTTTTAAAAAAATATATTTTATTGATTTTTTTACAGAGAGGAAGGGAGAGGGATACAGAGTTAGAAACATCGATGAGAGAGAAACATCGATCAGCTGCCTCTTGCACATCTCCTACTGGGGATGTGCCCGCAACCGAGGGACACGCCCCCACTAGAGTAGAAGGAGGTAGAGAGACAATTTTTTTCCTCTTGATTTTTAGAGAGAGTGTGAGGGAGAGAGAGAGAGAGGGAGAGAGAGAGAGAGAGAGAGAGAGGGGAAGAGAGAGAGAGAGAGATGGATGTGAGAAAGATACATCAATTGGTCGCCTCCCTGCATATAACCTGACCTGGGACCAGGGATCAAGCCTGCAGTCCAGGTACATGCGCTTGGCCCAGAATCGATGCACGGGCCAATGCTCTAACCACTGAACCACCGGTTGTGCTGTATTTTATGTTCTTGTAGTTGCACTTTGGTCTTGGGCAGTGTGGTTTAGAGATTGGAACATCATCCACGCACTTAAGGGCCATCGTTTGATTCCCAGTCGGGACACATATGAGAGGCCACTGATTGATGGCTCTCTGTTACATCAATATTCCTCTCTCTCTCTCTCCCACTCCTTTCCTCTCTCAACCCCAGTGCGGGGCATGCAGGAGGCAACTGGTGGATGATTCTCTCTCATCATTGATGTTCTGTCTCCTCCTTTCCTCTCTGAAATCAATGAAAATATATTTTAAAAAGTAAAAGTAAAATAAAACTTTCCTTGTGTTTTCCCTTTAAAAAGCAATCAATAAAAATATATTTTAAAAAATAAAAGTTAAAAAAAACTTTCCTTGTGTTTTCCCTATAAAAGGAAATTAAAAAACCTCTCTGTAGCTCTCTCTGACCCTGTTCTTCTCCTCATCCCCTGATTCTCAATTTATCCCCCCTTGTACAGATACGAATTTGAGAAAGAAAACAAGTAAAAGAGCACTCCCCTATCCCTGCCTGTCACCATGTTTTATTATTCTTGAAGACGTTGCTCCATGTACCGAACTCCGTCTCTTTCCTTCTTCACTTTTCAGCCTGCAACACGAGACTGAAAATGACAGCTCAGAATATCCCTGAGGAAGCACTACCGTGTGACGTGGAAATGGAAGGATTTACAAGAAAGGATCCCCAGTTCGCCATCGCAGGTGACAGGTGGGACTCTAAGACCTGGGAGGGACACCTGAGACAAGTAGCTTTAACTCGGGACCAGCCTGGGGCTCAGGGAGCAATTTGTGAGCATCCTGGACTCGGGAGGCCTTTGGGTGGCGGCTCTGACCTTCCGACATCTCGGAGGATTCCTGCCACAAACGGTTCCCATGTCCATGACCCAGAGGTTATACGTTTGGACTGTGACCCAGCTTTACATGGTTCTCAGAGAAGTTGTGTAGCTACAAGAACTGGTGACGGTGTTGCCTGTGAGCAAGCCTTCTGCCATTCCATGGAAGGGATTCAACAACTGGGGAGAAATCCAATGAGAGAGAACCTCTATACATATCCTGAAAGTGTGGAGTCTTTCAGCCATTTGACCCCTCTTGGTGAACAAAAGATAACAAAAAGAGGGAAGAAACTATATGAAGGCAAGGACTTTGGGGACATCTTCACCTTGACTTCATCTCTTAATGAAAGCAGGAGAAGTCACCCTGGGGAGAAGCTGCATAAATGTACGGAATGTGGCAAGTGCTTCAAACGGAACTCTTCTCTCATTTTGCATCACCGCACTCACACTGGAGAGAAACCTTACACCTGTAACGAGTGTGGAAAATCCTTCTCCAAGAACTATAACTTGATTGTGCATCAAAGAATCCACACAGGAGAGAAGCCCTACCAATGCAGCAAGTGTGGGAAAGCCTTCAGCGATGGGTCCGCTCTGACACAACACCAGAGAATTCACACCGGGGAGAAGCCGTACCCATGCCTAGAATGTGGGAAAACCTTCAACCGAAACTCATCCCTGATTTTGCATCAAAGAACTCACACGGGGGAAAAGCCATACCGATGTAACGAGTGCGGGAAGCCTTTCACAGACATCTCCCACCTCACCGTGCACCTCAGGATCCACACCGGCGAGAAGCCCTATGAATGCAGCAGGTGCGGAAAGGCTTTCCGGGATGGCTCCTACCTCACCCAGCACGAGAGGACTCACACCGGGGAGAAGCCCTTTGCGTGTGTGGAGTGTGGAAAGTCCTTCAACCGTAACTCTCACCTCATCGTGCACCAGAAGATCCATTCTGGGGAGAAGCCCTACGCGTGTACAGAGTGTGGGAAGACGTTCATCGAGAGCGCGTACCTCATCCGGCACCAGAGAGTCCACACTGGCGAGAAGCCCTATGGCTGTGACAGGTGTCGGAAGCTTTTCAGGAACATCGCCGGCCTCATCCGGCACCAGAGGACTCATACTGGGGAGAAGCCCTACGAGTGCGGTCGGTGTGGCAAAGCCTTCAGGGACAGCTCCTGCCTGACCAAGCACCAGAGAGTTCACACCAAGGAGACCCCGTACCAGTGTCCGGAGTGTGGGAGGTCCTTCAAACAGAACTCCCACCTTGCAGTTCATCAGAGACTCCACAGCAGGGAGGGTCCCAGCCAGTGTCCTCAGTGTGGGAAAATGTTCAGACGGAGCTCGGCCCTGATCCGACATCAGAGGACACACCCTGGAGGGCAGCCCGTGGAAGCATAATGGATGTGGGCACACTCGTTTCCTGTGTGCCCTCGGAAACCTGTGTGAGCGAGGGGTGTCTTCAAGGGTGACTCCTCCCAGTCAGTGCAAAATCATTTTTTTTTTAATTTGAGTGATGAAATCTTTGTGTGTGTGTGTGTGTGTGTGTGTGTTTATTGATTTTTTTTGAGAGAGAGACACTGATTTGTTGTTCCACTTAGGCATTCATTGCTTGATTCTTGTTATGTGCCCTGAACAGGAATTGAACCCACAACCTTGGTGTATGGGGATGACGCTCCAACCAACTGAACTACCTGGCCAGGCCCAAGAATTTGTTTATTTATTTTTTTTAAGGAATAAGTAAGTCACCTGCAATGCCCCCCCCCCTGGGATAATCGTCATTAGTATTCTGGTGGCCTTCCTTTCCCCCATCTCCTCACGTGTACATGATTTTGCATGTGTGGGGTCCCATCACACCTGTGGCTTTTAAGTATAGAAACTTATTTTTTAAGTGTTTCTCTTCCCTATCCAGTAAATGGAATGTGAGGCATTCCTTACCCATATCATTAAGTTGATAGATTACGAACTCCTGGAGGGAACCCAGGATGGCGGTAAACGTGGCAAAGGCCTCGGGGATGATCACCCTACCCTGTGCGGAACATGAATACGCGTACACTGGAATAACACCTTTGGGAGACTCCAGCCGCTCCTGCGTGAGCGTGCGTGACCTGGAGAGAACCTGTGAATGTGTTCAGTGACCCATCAGTCTGACGAATCCTCGAAATCAGGAGTGTCTGCCTGTTGTACGTAAGCCAACCCTTAGCAGAATCCAGTGTGATCGGTGAGAGGAGCTTTCAGTATGAGCTGTACTGACTCGGGATCAGCAGTGACGCCCCGGTGAGCGGCCCCCACGAGGCTCCACGCCACAGCAGGCACAGAGTTCAAGGAGGTGCCCGTTCGGATGTATCCCCGCCTGCCGGGGGCTGAGGACGCGTTTCAGAAGCGGCCCGTGGAGGAGGATGTTGCTTGTGAACGAACAGCGACGTTATCTTTCCTAACCGTTTGTACACCGTAGCCGTCTGTAGATGCAAGCGGCGGACCTTTTTGAATTAAATTCAAGCTACTGTGGCAGTTAACTGGTTAAGGAAAGACTGAGCACTGGGAACGGCTGCGGGCGGCCGTGGAAAGGTGAGGCACGGCTTCAGTCGTCGAACCAGAATGACTGAGTTGGTATGTTTACCTTTTATTGTTCACTTCGGACACTGCTGATTTGTTCGATCCTGAACCATAATTATAAAGGTTTTGTTGTCATATTGAAATGTGACAGTGGGGCAGGCAACAACAGAAAATGGCCTAAAGTAGAAGATTTGCCGTGTGAAGGTGTGTTTACATGTGGATGTTGCTCATGGAGAAATAAATGTGGTTTTCTTAGGGAACTGCAATGGTGTATGATTTTTTCTCTCTCTGCTACAAGTCACACATTGTTGCTGTAATAATTTCAGAAAGAATACAAGGGCCCAGGACATGATACGTTCCTTCTTGGGAACGTGGATTATGAGGGGGTGTCACTGTGGAGGAGGGCGTGGGCCTCAGAGAAGGAGGAGTGGGAGGCCCAGGTGAGGGATGCCTGGGAACAGCCTTCCCCTAGCAGGTGGCCGGGTGCGAGCCACTTCAGTGTCTGGCATCACATCGGAGACGGGGGTTTGACTTGCTCCTCTGGGGCCAGAGTCACAGTGAAGGCCCCTGAGGTCACTAAGGCCTGGCCCGTTTGGCTCAGTGGAAAGCACATCAGCCTGTGGACTGAGGGTCCCAGGTTCGATTCTGGTCAGGGCACATGCTAGGTTATGGGTTCAATCCCCAGGGTGGAGTGTGCAGGAGGCAGCCAATGATTCTCATCACGGATGTTTCTCTCTTTCTCCCTTCCTCTGTGAAATCAATAAAAAAATACTTAAAAAAAAATAAGCCTGGGATAGATTTGTGTGGTCATAAGCTGCCAAGTTTGTGGTCATTTGTTCCTGCAACAATAGAAAACGTACAGCCTGGAAGAACATTCCCCCCTGCCCTTCCCTCTCCCTCTGTCCACCTTGCCCTCGCTGGCCTGCTCCCACCGACACTCCCGTTCACATCTCGCTTTCATACAAACTAGGAATGCTCTCCCCTTGCAGAGCCCGTGCTCTGGAGACACTAGAACAGTGATGGCGAACCTTTTGAGCTCGGCGTGCCAGCATTTTGAGAAACCCTAACTTCACTCTGGTGCCGTGTCACATATGGAAATTTTTTTTGATATTTGCAACCATAGTAAAACAAAGACTTATATTTTTTGATATTTATTTTATATATTTAAATGCCATTTAACAAAGAAAAATCAACCAAAAAAAATGAGTTCACGTGTCACCTCTGACACGCATGTCATAGGTTCACCATCACTGCTCTAGTCCTATCTAATAAAGAGGGAATATGCTAATTGACCCTCATGCCATCACAAAGATGGCGGTGTGCAGCC
>NW_006287077.1:84461-84797 GCF_000327345.1 Myotis davidii | reverse complement strand
CTGGCCTGCTCCCACCGACACTCCCGTTCACATCTCGCTTTCATACAAACTGGCAACCATAGTAAAACAAAGACTTATATTTTTGATATTTATTGTATATATTTAAATGCCATTTAACAAAGAAAAATCAACCCAAAAAATGAGTTCGCGTGTCACCTCTGACACGCCTGTCGTAGGTTCGCCATCACTGCCCTAGAACTAAAACCAGGCTCACAGCTGGAGCTGCGAAAGGCGGATGGACTGCGAGGGGCCCAGCGCCTGGTCCCACAAGCCCTTCCCGACTCAAGGCCAGTGGGGCTAGTTGGTGTTTTAGTTTTGTTTTAATTTTTAATTTTG
>NW_006287077.1:82425-84367 GCF_000327345.1 Myotis davidii | reverse complement strand
TGATGAGAGAGAACCACCAATCCGCTGCCTCCTGCACACCCAACACACATTTTCTCGTCTTCCTGGGCATTCACTGCCTGCCATCTGACGGATAACATTGTAATCATATATCTTCCTTGATGGATTGATTGTAAGCGCCCTGCTCTGAAAAATTGGAAATAAAGAAATTGCATCCAGCCCCACCCGGTGCAGTTGCGCATCGACCCATGAACCAAGAGTTCATGATTTGATTCCCCGTCATGGCACATGCCCAGGTTGCAGGTTTGATCCCCAGTAGGGGATGTGAGGAGACGGCCGATCGGTGATTCTCTCTCATCACTGATATTCTATCTTATCCACTGAGCCAAACCGGTTTTGGCTACAAAAACATTTTTTTTAAAAAAGAAATGATATCCAGAATCTCACCTGTCACCCGCAATCAGTCATGTCTCAGAAAATGTTTTCCAATTCAACCAACAAAATTTTTATGAGCATCCCTGATGTCAGCAGGCCAGTCCCCAGGATAGGCTAACTGGGAGCATAACTGTCCAGCCTCATGGGGCTGTCCGGCTAGAGAGCAAGATGGGGTGGGGAGGGAAGACTGCCCCCCACAGGGATCGGTATGTGCTGATGGGGGGGATGTAGGGGCTTTAGGAGGGAGAGGTGATGGGAGTGGGCAGGATGGGGTAGGTAGAACCTTGTAAACCTCAGGTTCTGTTAGGTCAGTGGTTCTCAACCTTGGCTGCACATTAGAATCACGTGGAAATCTTTTTAAAATCCTGATTCCCGGGCCTCGTTCCGGAGGTGCACACTCAGCATGGAGACACAAGAAGCAAGTGACCACGGGGAAAACGGCGAAAGAAGGCAGCCAGGTGAAGAGAAAATGGCCGAGGCGGGAGGAGGGCCGCTTGAGATGGGTGACGGACCAAGAGAGAAGGGGATTTACGGAGGAGAGACCCCCCTCCACCATGTCAAATACCAGGAACGGGCCAGAAGGCCAGAGGTGGGACCCCTTCAATGGGCAACTCAGCGAAGGGACCTCACTGCAGGAGAGGGGGTGTGGGGTGCAAGACTTCCTTTCCCAAATTAAAAACCCACCTTTACAAGGAAGGGCAAGAGTTCAGGCCCCAGGTGACAAACGGGTTGAGAGTATGTATACTAAGTGCCAGGAGGAGAAAATAGGAAATACATCAGTACGTATGGACGCCTAGGTGTGGAGAGCGGCTACAGCGTTTGGACGGGTTCACGCCTCGGACTCATGAGAGGGCACCGTCCTCGCGTGGCAAAGCCACATGCAAGTCCCAGCTTAGCGGGCAGAGCCCTCCCAGCACAATTATAGCCAGAGGTATAGTTGTGAGCTTGAACCTATGGTCGGAACACGTGGTCCCACGTGTCTGAGTGATGGGGGCTTGATAGAGGTCAGGTGCATGTAGTTGAGTAGATGAGCGTTAACATCGTGACCTCGCCCTTACTTTTTACCTCGTGGAACCTGCCTATAAAATAAAGACTTGGCTTGTGGCCACGGTTACTGTCTCTCCATCAGAGAATCAGCGTCCCACCCGGACCCAGCTTTCATTCTCTTGTCTGTCTTTTCTAATTCCTTCACAGCGTCCTCGCAGGGTTCACCCTTGACCAAAGGAACTTAACTGGATCAGTGGCTATTTCTGGCAGAAAAACAGATGAAACAAAATTTTTTGGTCTTTTTAAAAAATATATTTAAAAAAATACTGATTTTTGCCCTAACTGGTTTGGCTCAATGGATAGAGCATTGGCCTGCGGACTCAAGGGTCCCAGGTTCGATTCCGGTCAAGGGCATGTACCTTGGTTGCATCCCCAGTAGGGAGTGTGCAGGAGGCAGCTGATCAACGCTTCTAACTCTCTATTCCTCTCCCTTCCTCTCTGTAAAAAATCCAATAAAATATATTTTTTAAAATTCCATTATGATTTTATTTTTTACCCATAT
>NW_006287077.1:77811-81856 GCF_000327345.1 Myotis davidii | reverse complement strand
TCAAAAAAATAAAAGATAAAACAAGGAAACATCCCCTCCTAAAACTTTTGCTCTTGGGTAATGACATGAAAACACATTTCCCGTTGGCGTTTTTCCACAAGAAAAACCTTCAGTGTCAGATTTCTAGTTTTCTTATATTGGGATACCTGGTTTCCACGAACTCTGGATATAGGCAGACCTGCTCATTTAGTTAAAAACATACAATGAGCAATATTCCAGCAAGTCCTTTCAATAGTTTCGCGAATTCTGAGAACCATTTTTTCAAGGCTCCATCCTTTTATTTTTTAAAAATATTCTTCCATTCATTTTGGAGTGAGAGGAAGGGAGAGGGAGAGAAAGAGAGAAATATTGATGAGAGGGAGAAACATTGATTGGCTGCCTCCTGCAGGCCCCCCACCGGGAATCATGTGCTCCAACCGGGAATCAAACCTTGACCTCCTGGTTCATGGGTCGAGGCTCCACCACTGAGCCACCCTGCTGGGTCCTTCCCTTGTTTGGCGCCACAGAACTCACACTGGAGGAAAAAAAACGTTCAAATGTAACTAGTGTGAAAAGTCCTTCCCAGATTGCTTCCACTTTATTGTCCATCAGAAAATACACAGTGAAGAGAAACCCCATGTGTATGGATTGTGGGAAAATCCTCACGGGATTGTGCGGCAAAAAAATGCATTTTGGAGAAACCCTACCTGTGCAAGCAGCGTGGGAAAACTTTCATTGACAGCGCCTGCCTCATCCAGCACCCGAGAATTCACACTGGCCAGACGCTCTGTAGCTGTTACCAGTGTCAGACACTTTTCAGGGATATCCCCTGGGGCACCCGGCTCCAGAGGACTCATACTGGTGAGATGCCTATGAAATTCGCCAGGAATGCAAAGTTTTCAGGGAAACTGTCCCGGTGTCAGATGTGGGGAACATTTCCAGAGCAGAGTTGGCTCGCCCTGTGGGGACTCAGTGAATGTGACCACATTTCTGTCTGCTTCTCTTTACTTCCTCAGGGGTTTATGTCTCACCAGCTGTGTGATCTTAGGTGAATTACTCAACCTCTCTGTGCCTTCCTTCCTCTCTTACAAAACGTGGACAAGACCTACCTCATTTGGATGAAGAGAAGTGAGGTATGTGGAATGCTTGGGACATAACTGGGTTCTGTATGAATTAGCTGGCCCTGCTCTTACCTCTCGTTGCTGTCATTGCTCATCCTCTTATTACGGCTGCTCTTGTTATTGATGTTTTTATTGTTGATAATTTTTTAATAGATTTTTATTGATTTCAGAGAGGAAGGGAGAGGGATAGAGAGATAGAAACATCAATGATGAGAGAGGATCATTGATCGGCTGCCTCCTGCACGTCTCCTACTAGGGATTGAGCCCGCAACCCAGGCAGGTGCCCTGACCAGAATCAAACCCGCAGGCTGATTCTCTATCCACTGAGCCAGACCAGCTAGGGCTTATTGATAATTTTTTGTTGTTGCCATTAATGATGATGATCTTGATGCTATTCTTCTCTGACTAGGAGGCTGGAAGAGGTAGACGCTAGCCACCTCCCCAAAGCTCTGTAGACCAAGCACGTCAAACGCAAAGGCTAACACGGGCCAAATAAACAAGGTTTAACTTTATGTGGGCCGCAAACAAACAAAAAGCTTCAATTTTCATAGAAACATAGGTTTATTTTGACAGAAACATGCCGAATACAAAGGGCTGAAATAAATGAGTAATTGTTAACATAAAATAATAGAACATTTTAATAAAAATTAGTTTTTTTTCCTTGAACATTAACTTACCAGACACTGACTAACAGCACAAATTCATAAGCGTCACACAAATAAACCTCTTTTTCTGGTTCTCTGAAAGCGAAATATTTCGTGTTGCGCACACCCAACAAGTCAGTCCAAGACTAATGAGGTGGCCATCCGCTGCTAAAATATTCGCTGCTACTATTAGTGCAGAGAAATGGTGTGCCTACATGTAAGGCGATTATAGTCATCAGTCATTAGCGAATGTTGTAGTTCGTTATTAATAATTATGCACAACAGAATATTGTAAAAATTAAGTTAGGAAATTACATTTTTATTTTATTTTTAAAAATATATTTTATTGATTTTTCACAGAGAGGAAGGGAGAGAGATAGTTAGAAACATCGATGAGAGAGAAACATCGATCAGCTGCCTCCTGCACACCTCCTACTGGGGATGTGCCCACTACCAAGTTACATGCCCATGACCAGAATCGAACCTGGGACCCTTGAGTCTGCAGACCTATGCTCTATCCACTGAGCCAAACCGGTTAGGGCAGGAAATTAAATTTTTATTAAAATGTTTCTTACATACCGTTAGATTGGCTGGGCTGCAAAAATATTTGTCGTGAACCGCATGCGGCCCGAGAGTTTGACATGTTTGCTGTGGACTCTCAGAACCTCTATCACCAGTAGTTCCTAGATGGCTTCGCTTCTCAAACTCTAGTGTCCGGTGTTGGCTGGAGGCCTCCTGAAGGTGGCAGAGTTGAAGGAGCTAGTGGAGAGAGGACCAGAGGGCAAGAGGGCTAGGAGATGGATGATGGCGACTGGGGTTCACATGGAGTGGGGCTCCAGGCCCCCGAGAAGATGAGGTCGCAGCAGGTGGGCCATTGGGCCTCTGTGCTGTAGAGAGAGGGCATGTGTTGGGATGAGAAGGTAGATGCTGCCCAGGGCTCACTCCACTGTGGTACACATCCATCCATCCCATTGGAGTTTGGGCTCCACACTCCTGGGCTCACGACTATAGGGACTTCTGTCCCATGTCACAGCTTCTCCCACCGACCCGAATCCCCGGCGACCCTGCCCAGCAGTTGAATCAGTGAGGTCATTGCTGCTCCCAGGGGAACCGAGTCAGACACGTGGAGTCCAGTGTAGGGTTAGACTTCCCATGAGATGGTTCGTGTGGGTCACGTGAGACATGTGCCCCTGGAATAGGGTTGACCTTAGTGCCCTTGGACTACATGGTCAGGAAGCAGCTCTGCAGCACCTCAGACAGCCCAGCCTCTTGGAGCCTACAGGCTCTCTGTTTCCACGTGGATGTTTTTCTCCTTCTCCCTCTCTCTCTAAAATAAATATCCTCACGTGAGGATTAAAAAAAAAAGAATCAACAAGTTAATGCATAAATCAGTGGAACAACAAATCATTGTTTCTCCCTTCCTCTCTGTAAAACCAATTAAGAACATTTTTTTTTTAGCCCTAAACGCTTTGGAGCTGCCTAATAGAGCGTCGGCCTGCGGACTGAAAGGTCCCAGGTTCGATTCCGGTCAAGGGCATGTACCTTGATTGCGGGCACATCCCCAGCGGGGAGTGTGCAGGAGGCAGCTGATCAATGTTTCTCTCTCATCGATGTTTCTAACTCTCTCTCCCTCTCCCTTCCTCCCTGTAAGAAATCAATAAAATATATTTAAAAATTTATTGATTTTTTACAGGGAGGAAGGGAGAGGGAGAGGGAGAGGGAGATAGAAACATCAGTGAGGAGAGAGAATCATTGATTGGCTGCCTCCTACATGCCCCCTACTGGGGACCTAGCCTATAACTGGGGCATGTGCCCGACAGGAGTTGAACTATGACCTCCTGGTCCATTGGTGGACACTCAACTTCTGAGCTACACTGGCAGGGCAAAAAAAAAAATTTGTTTTTAAACTTAGACCTGAATACCCAAAAATAAATAATATACACTGTTTAGATAAATACTTTAAAAATCAGCTTACACAAAATGACAGCCTCATAAACTCTGCTATCCAGAATATTCTGAAATGGGAAGCGGCATTCTAGCCCTCATCCTGTTAGTCCGGCTTGCTGGAGCAGTGACATTTATTTTGGGCGTCTGAGTGCATTGCTCACCCCAGTTGCTTCTCTCTTAAATTTTCTTCCATTTCAGTCTCTCTCTCTCTCTCTCTCTCTCTCTCTCTCTCTCAAGATCTTTTATGCTATTCAAAGGAGATTCACTTATTCTTTTTTAAAAAATATATATTTTATTGATTTTTTACAGAGAGGAAGGGAGAGGGATAGAGAGTTAGAAACATCCATGAGAGAG
>NW_006287077.1:76261-77687 GCF_000327345.1 Myotis davidii | reverse complement strand
GGACCCTTCAGTCCACAGGCTGACGCTCTATTTGACACTGAGCCAAACCAGCTAGGGCTCACTTATTCTTTGTGGTTAATCCTCACCCAAGGATATTTTCCCATTGATTTTTAGGGAGAGTGGAAGAGAGATGGAAAGACAGAGGGAAACATCGATGTGAGAGAAACACATTGATTGGTTGCCTCCTGCAGGAGCCTGCAACCAAGGCACATGCCCTTGACGGGATTAGAGCCTGGGACTCTCTGATCAGGTCAGTGCTCTGTCCACTGAGCTAAACCAGCTAGGGCGAATATTTACTTTTTATTTATTAATATTATTATTTTTATTTTAGTTAATCTGAGGATATTTTTCCATTGATTTTTAGAAAGAGTGGAATGGTTGGGGGGTGTGGGGAGAGAAACATCGTTGTTAGAGAGACACAATAATTGGTTGTCTCCCACACATGCTGGGGATCTAGCCAGCAACCCAGGTAAGAGCCCTTCACTGGAATTGAATCCAAGACCCTTCAGCCTGCAGGCCACCACTCTACCCACTGAGCTAACCAGGCTAGGGCTTTAGCATCTCTTGAGGTCCCCAACTATGGCTGCTCTTCAAACTTTATTAGTTCCCGGGATATGCAGACTGGCCTCCACATCTCTGTGTCATCTCCCTGCTTCTGCTGCCTTCCTCTCTACCTTCATTTCTTGTATTTTCTTTTATTGATTTCATAGAGGAAGGGAGAGGGGGAGGGAGAGGGAGAGACAGAAACATCAATGATGAGAGAGAATCATTGATCAGCTGCCTCCTGCACCCCGCACACTGGGGATCGAACTGTGATCTCCTGGTTCACAGATGGATGCTCAGTCACTGAGCCACACCGGCCAGGCCTCTCTCTTCCTTTCTAGGTCGCCTGATCTCCCCAGTTCTGGGTGGACCCCTTTCTGTGTGACCCTGCCCCTGGGTCTCTGTCCATGCCTGCGTTTCCTCTTCTGCGTCTTTCTCCGTCACCGTCTCTCTGCCGACCTCTGAGAGGCCGTGTCTCCCGGCCCCGCCTCACCGTCGCCGGGCCCTCACGCGTCTGTCGCCCTGGCCCCGTGTCTGCGCCCCTTTCTCTCCGTCCGTGTCCCTTTCTGTCCCGCTGCCTGGCTCTCTCCCCCGGCACTGCGTCTCTGGTTGCCAAGGCGATGCCTTGTAAGTCTCTTGTTTACCAGGTTGCCATGGTATCCATAGTGACGCAGGCGCGCAGGGATTGGTGAGGCGCAGGAGGCTAGCTCCGCGCTGGTTGGCTAGCTCCGGAGGAGGCGCGTTGCATTCTGGGAGTTGTAGTCCGAGGTGGGCAAGCCGCGCTCTACCGGCCGCGGTCCGGCAGCGAAGAACGACTCGGGGCTGAGGTGGGTCTTCGCGGCGGCCGTGGGGCACCCCGACCTGGCTCTCTTGAGCGGTTCGG
>NW_006287077.1:59781-76173 GCF_000327345.1 Myotis davidii | reverse complement strand
GTGCGGCCCCTGGGAGCCCGCAGGCCTCCGAGAGCCCCGAGGTGGGGCCGGGGCGGGGAGTGTGGTTTCTCCCGGTTACCTGGGGTGGGAGGGGGGTTGGGGGAAGGGTATAACGGTCTGGTGAGGGGACCCCATGGGTGAGGGCGAGTGGGTGCTGCCTGTGGCGGGCAAGAGGGAGTGGGACCATTGAGGTGTTTTTTAAAAAAAATATTTTATTGATTTTTTTAGAGAGGAAGGGAGAGGGATAGAGAGCTAGAAACATCCATCAGCTGCCTCCTGATATATATTTTATTGATTTTTTTAGAGAGGAAGGGAGAGGGATAGAGAGCTAGAAACATCCATCAGCTGCCTCCTGATATATATTTTATTGATTTTTTTAGAGAGGAAGGGAGAGAGAGAGAAACATGGATCCCACCTCCCGCAGGCCCCCCACCGGGGATGGAGCTGGGACCCAGCAGCCTGCAGTCCTGCGCTCCGTCCACTGAGCCCACCAGCCGGGGCTCAGGTCCTAAGATTTTTACATCATTGTGAGGTCACACTGTAATTTTCCTTTCTCCTGTTTAAGACCTGATATTTTAAAAATATATGTTTTATTGATTGTGTACAGAGAGGAAGGGAGAGGGATAGAGAGCTAGAAACATCCATCAGCTGCCTCCTGCACACCCCCCACTGGGGATGTGCCCGCAACCAAGGTCCATGCCCTTGACCGGAATCGAACCCGGGACCCTTCAGTCCGCAGGCCGACGCTCTATCCACTGAGCCAAACCAGCTAGGGCTGATTTTTTTTTTTTATGTTTTTATTGATTGTAGAGAGGAAGGGAGAGGTAAAGAGAGAGAGAGAAACATGGATTGGCTGCCTCCTGCACGCCCCCTACTGGGGATGTGCCCGCAACCCAGGTACATGCCATTGACCGGCATCGAACCTGGGCCCCTTCAGTCTGCAGGCAGATGCACTATCCACTGAGCAACACCACCTAGGGCCATTGGTTGATTCTTGTTTGTGCCTTGAGAAGGGATCGAACCCACAACTTTGGAGTATCTGGTTGATGCCCTGAGCTACAGGCCAGGACTGTTTGCTTTTCTTTCTTTCTTTTTTTTTTACAGCAGTGAAAATACTTTATTGTGTTTTTTGTTTGCATATTTGCAGAATGTATAATCTTTCCTGTGGACAGATTTAAGAAATACATATGGTTTTTGGACCAGAAAATTATATCTGCCATCTCAAGAACCTGAGAAATCAGTTTAATTTCTTTTAAGATGCCCAACTTAATACTCTCCCTTCCACCCCAATCTACCATTACCAGTAAAAATAAATAATTTGAAAAAAATGCAGAAAATATAAAAATATAAACATTATAGAATTTATGCACACAGTATATTGAGAATGGAAACAAGCTTAAGCAACTTTGACCTGATATATTTTTTTAAATATATTTTATTGATTTTTTACAGAGAGGAAGGGAGAGAGATAGAAAGTCAGAAACATCGATGAGAGAGAAACATCGATCAGCCGCCTCCTGCACATCTCCTACTGGGGATGTCCCCGCAACCAAGGTACATGCCCTTGAGCGGAATTGAACCTGGGACCTTTCGGTCTGCAGGCCGACGCTCTATCCATTGAGCCACCCTGGTTAGAGCTGACATGATTTTTTTAAAATTGTTTTTTTTTCTTTATTGATTAAGGTATTCCATATGTGTCCTTATCCCCCCAGTGCCCCCCCCCCACGCACGCATGCCCTCACCCCCCTTGTGTCTGTGTTCATTGGTGAGTCTTATATGCATGTATACAAGTCCTTTGGTTCTTTTTAAAAAATATATATATTTTTATTGATTTCAGAGAGGCAGGGGGAGGAAGAGAGAGAGAAACATCGATGAAGAGAGAGAATCATGGATCGGCTGCCTCCTGCACGCCCCTCACTGGGGATCGAGCCCGCAACCTGGGCCTGTGCCCTTGACCGGGAATCGAACCCTGACCTCCTGGTTCACAGGTCGAAGCTCAACCACTGAACCACACTGGCTGGACCTTTTTTTTTTTTTTTTTTAAGTCCTGGTAGTACTAGTCTTTTATTTTTTTATATTTATTTTTGCTTACTGTTCTATTTTTTTTCAACCTTTAATTTCTTTATTGATTAAGGTATTACATATGTGACCTCATTCTCCCCATAACCCCCTCCCCTACTCATGCTCTCACCCCCCTGTTGTCTGTGTCCATACCAGTCTTAAAGAATGAGTTGCCACTCTCCAAATTTTGTGGTCATTTTTGTCTACACGAGTACAACCCTGCACCGATACTTAACAAGGGAATTGCTTGGAAGTAATCTTGCATGGACTCCGGGTGTGGAGGGTGCGGGCTGGTGAGTTCGGATGCCCCTGCTGTTTTCTCTTTTTTTAAAAAAATATATTTTATTGAATTTTTACAGAGAGGAAGGGAGAGGGATAGAGAGCCAGAAACACTGATGAGAGAGAAACATCGATCGGCTGCCTTCTGCACACCCCCTAGTAGGGATGTGCCCACAACCAAGGTGCATGCCTTTGACGGGAATCGAACCTGGGACCCTTGAGTCCGCAGGCCGACGCTCTATCTACTGAGCCACACCGGTTCGGCTGTTTTCTCTGTTGTGGGTGCCCCGTGGCCTGCTTCTCACCCCCTGGGCACGTCCTTGTCCGTCCTGTGCAGGTCTGACTCCGGCCGGCCGAGATCTCACAGGATCCTGTTGCTTGCTTTGTGTCTTCCCTGGAGCCATGGTTACATGAACCTGCCCTCGACAACGCTGCCCTGCCCCTGGCTGGCACGGCCACGTTTCCCCGCGTAGACATGGGAAGATGTTGCCTCCGGAGAAGGGGCTCCGGCCGGAGGAACGCGAGACCACCTGCAGGAGGACCCCGGCCGACCTGGACGTCTCCCACCTGCTCCGGAACTTCACCCCCGAGGCCCTCGCACAGCTCCACCAGCTGTGCCACCAGCGGCTTCAGCCCGAGGCGTGCCCCACGGAGCAGGTGCTGCAGCTGGGTGCGTTCCTCAAAGTCCTCCTGCCCAGCAAGGTCCGCTCGGCCCTGGCTGCGGGCGCCCCTGCCCGCGAGCTCCCCGAAGGTGGCCTTCCCGGCGGAGGGCCCCCCCAGAGACCGGGAGGAGCCAGGTGAGGGGAGCACGCCGCAGAGCAGGGGTGGGGAACGTCCGGCCCGCGGGCCGATGCAGGCCCGCAGAACCATTCAGTCTGGCCCTGCCCAGGCGTGAGGGGCGAGTTCATTAAACATTGGACCAAATACGGCAGGCTAACGGTTAAGTGGGTCGTTTTGTGTGGCGGCCGAAGGGTGTGATCAATACCCGCATGGCCCAAGGCAGACACGGGCCCCCACCCTGGCTTGAGAGGGAAGGAGAAGGGGCCGGCGCTGGGAGTAGGTGTGAAATTGACCTCCGGCGACCTAGATCCCAGGCAGCGGCTCCCCTGAGAGAGTTTAGCTCCCCCACGTGTGAGCGGCTCAGAGGGGAGCGTCCCTCCGCTGATGGGGCAGCTCCCCAGTCCCCAGGAGCCAGGCCCACCACCCTCGAACCTCGACCCTGGGCTCTGTTACAAAACCGTTGGCCTGGGCGACGCTGACCCCCTCATGGGGCTTTGGTCGGGGCACCCAGTGTGTTAACTGTCTGAGCTTGGGTGCGTTGTGGGCGTATTTGACGTGACCTTACATGAGTTTGCCAGGAGCCCACCTGGGCCTCTGCCCTCCCTGGGCCTTGGAGCCCGCAGCCCCTGCCCGAGACCTGCAGTTCCCGGATTTGGAAAGGCTCCATGGTCTGAAGGCACTGGCTTTCCTGTCCTCCCCACCTGGCCTTCGCGGGGCTCCCCTCTCCGGCGGACAGTAGGAGGGCCCCACAGACCCCTGAGCCCCTCATCGTTTTAATTTTAGGTCCTTTTCAATTTGGCTTTCCTCTGAATTGCCACCACTTCCCACCTGCCCACCCCCCAACCTCTTAGCCTGTCCGTCCCCCAACCCCAAGCTGGGTGTGGGCCCGGTAATTTTAAAAAAACAACTAAATTTACTATTTCAGCTCTTGCTCCTAGCGTGACCCGTGAGTTCCGTTCTGCCTCGGAGACCCCTCCCAGCATGCACCCCACTCAGCTCCCAGGCCCACGGGTGACGCCCCACACGCCGCATCCTCAGCTCCCCGTCCCGTGTCCCAGTCAGTGCACAGCTGGATGCCTGTGCGTTGTTTACTTTATTTGGAAATGACTTAACCCCTTCCCCGGCAGAAACATGTATACTCGTTTTCACAAAATGTTTTTCAGTCGTCGACGAGTATACTAAGAAAATATGGTAAAAAAATATGGTTTATAGGAAGACGAGTTACAAACTGTTTTCATAACCAGCATCAAAAATACTATATAGAACCAAAATAAAAAAATTAGTCTGAAAAAGAAACGTTTTTAACAAAAAAATTATTGGGGAAGGGGTTAAACCTGATAGAAAAGGCACAGAAATAGTGAAAACAGTACCAAGTTCACACAGATGTCCTCACCCGGACCCACCTGTTAACATGTTCACACACACACACACACACACACACACACACACACCTGGGGGTGTGCAAAGCCCCCATTGGTCCTGTCGGTGACTCTTTTGTTACCCAGTGTTCCCCAATTTCTCCCCCACATAGTTACTACTCCCCCCGTGAACTAATGATGGATCTATGGGGAGACCTTGAAGATAATGCAGATATCCAGTTTCTCACCAAAGCCCTGGTCCAGCCTCCACTCCTTCCTGCCCGAACCAGTCTCTAGCACTGAAGGCTGCAGGGTGTCGCTTACCCAGTGCCAGGGTGTCCCGCCGTGCCCACGCTCAGCCCTGGGCACGCCTTCCTGCCCGTTTGTTTATCCTCAGACGCACTCGCGGGCTCCTGTTTTCTCAATGGTGTATGACTCACCGCTGTCCTTACTGATTTCCGTGCCCAGGTTGTGCCAGACGAGCTCAGGAGTCTTACAGGAATCCCGCACCCTGTGGCATCCCTCCGCCACTTCTGGAACAGTCTGGTTTTTTTTTAAGTATAGGATGTTCCAGGCTTATCTTTCTACTTGCTTCAACTCTGAAATCAGCCACTTCTCCAGTTTCAAATAACTCATTCCCTTTAGTAGGGGGCGGTCATAGGGCCCAAATCTGGGTGCCAGGTGTGCTCCCTGCTACTAGCCTTGTCTTCTGCTGAGTTAGAAATACAGGCACATAAATGAGCACACATCAGTACACAAATAAAGGTACGTATACGTGTGAACAAATACAATGCCAATCTATTCTTTTTTATAACTATGTAGTTTACAACTACATTTTCACTCTCCATATTTCTATGTCCCTATAATGAGAACTCTGGGACCCACACAATTAAAAGAGTGCTGGATGCTAAAGTACCTCTAAAATAGTTTCAGGCCCTGACCATTTTTGCTCAGTGGATAGAGCATCGGCCTGCGGACTGAAGGGTCCCAGGTTCGATTCCGGTCAAGGGCATGTACCTTGGTTGCGGGCACATCCCCAGTAGGAGATGTGCAGGAGGCAGCTGATCAATGTTTCTTTCTCATCGATGTTTCTGACTCTCTATCTCTCCCTTCCTCTCTGTGAAAAATCAATAAAATATATTAAAAAAAAGAAATCAATAAAATATATTTTTAAAAAAAGTTTCAGAATTGCTTTCTCGAATCACTCCTAACCTACTGAAAAGGATTAATTTATTGCAAAATAATGCAGATAATTTAATTCTGTTTAAAATGCACCGATAGGTCACATGGGATTCAAATCTGAGAGACTGGTTCCATGTATCTTTTTTCTTTAAGAGATAAAATCTGATTTTATTTTTAAAATATTGGCATCATTTTGTCTTGTAAAGGTGGGGACAGCACCCCAGGTTTGTTCTGAAGGGGCAGGACACGGTGCACAGATGCAATCAGGGGGGTCAAGGGGAATTGGTAACACCATCACCAGCATTCAGAGCCTGGTCGTTCCCACCTGGGACACGTATTTCAGGGGAAACGCAAACATTAGATGTGTTCTTGGACCGGGTGAGTGATTTATACACAGACCGGAAAACTTGGTGGTGAGACAGCCGAGTAGGCACTGGCGAGTGTTTATATCCGTCACCTGACACCACTCATCGACACTCCCCAACCCAAAGAATAGAATGTGAATTAACGATCAAGTCTCACCGCCCTGGGTTCTTACCTATGAAAGGCACGTGTTGGGTTTTCACCAGCTGGAACCTTGCGAATCCGTGGACATAAGTCACGTCCAAACTCACGGCATTTCCCCACTAATCTCTCTTCTGTAATGTCAGAGGGTCCTCGTGGCTGAAGGCCCTCCACGTAGGCCACCTCCACATCTCCCTCCTGTCAGGACGACCTGGGGAGCGTACTGTGTGTGAAGGCCTGTGTATGTCCTACTGCTCATCAGAACAAACGGGCTCGTCTAGGCAGGGATGAACAATGGCTTCAGCCATGGGCCCAGCTCCCGAAGGTGCCTCTAACCTAGTGTGAGTTCACCCCCAAGCTGTAGCTGTCCTGCTGCGCCACCTGGTGGGCAAGGTTGGTGTAACCGTGAGTCCCCGGAATTCTCAAAACCTGGGTGTCTAGGACTCTGTGGACCCTACAGCTGCTATTCCCGAGGTCCGAACGCTGCTCCAACGGCAGGGTCTTGGAAATGCAGTGAGAAAAAGCTTCTCATAGCGGCCAGACAGGGTGGGGGGCGCCCGAACTACAGTTCCCAAAAGGCTTCGATCCCAGGTGAGGCACCCTCCCTTGGGACACCCGCCCTGAGCACCTTCGGGGAGCAGTAGGAGGCTCCAGGTGTCGGGGTTTGCAACCTGGAGAGTAAGGTCCGTGTAGTCATGATCCCCAGCCGCTGCTGGAATTCGCAAACCGCAGCGAGGCTCCCCGGTCTCTGCTGCAATGTCCCCCCCCGGCCCCCCGCCTTGTGGCTGTCAGGACGTCCACGCAAAGGTGGACACGTTTCCTAGTGCGAAAGCGACCTCAGTGCTACGTAGGCAGGGCTGGGAGGCTGCACTGCAAGCCCTGCAATGGCCCATCAGCGCTTGGCCACCGAGTGCGTCTCCTGGGACAGGCGGCTGGGCCCTGGGGGCGTGCTGGCACCTCCGAGAGCAACGCATGAAGGGGCTGAATCCCCACACACCTCTGGAATCGTCTGAGAACTGCTGTTCTCCAACCTCTACAAGAACCCAAACCTTCGGGAAAGATTTCAGGAGTTTCCTCTTGCCCTAACCACCACCTCCCTGCAAAAGCTCCTCAGTCAGTGATGGCGAACCTCTGACACGCGAACTCATTTTTCTGGTTGATTTTTCTTTGTGAAATGGCATTTAAATATATAAAATAAATATCAAAAATATACGTCTGTTTTGCTATGGTTGCAAAGATCAAAAAATTTCTCTATGTGACACGGCACCAGAGCTAAGTTAGGGTTTTCCAAAATGCTGACACGCCGAGCTCAAAAGGTTCGCTATCGCTGGCCTAAGTCGATGACTTGTTCAGGGACAAAGTTACAGCCAGATGTCCCCTGCTACTGCCGGGGGAACTGGTTGGCGCAGGCATTGGGCAATCGGTCGGTGCTGTGGGTCAAATTAGGGTAAAAGGCGGGGGGGGGGACCCTCATTCCTCAGTGGGTCAGAGAGTGTGCCCCCACCTCCAGTCGGCCAAGGGGAACAGTCCGTAAACCAAGAAGCAGACGAATAACGACTGTTGTGTGAACCTCAAGTCTCTGGAGAGGGCGCCTTGAGGAAAGCTTCCTGGGTCAGAGACGGGGAGCATGTGCACATGACCTCGTGGCCGGTGGAGGGGGCAGCCCCGTCGGGAAGCAGACAGGGCCCCCCACCAGGCCCCGAGAAGGGCAGCAGGGCCTTCACCACGGGGAGGATGCAGTCGCCGGCCTCATCACCCCACCCCCAAGATTTGGGCTCATCTGCTGGGATGCACGGCCCAAGAGTCTGCATTGGTGAGCAGCACCCGGTAATTTTGGTGACAAGCCTGGGGTCCCACTGTGAGACACTAGTTCCGAACGACCAACCAGGTCTGTGCGGCTGGCACACGGGCATCTGGGGGGCCGGTGCCCTCAGTGGGGCCGATGCCCGAGCTGGCAGCGCCTTGTTGGAAGGTGTCAGGGGTTTCTCTTTACCTGAGGTGGGAGGAACCACCCATTGCGGGGTCGGAGGCACGACCGACCCCATCGCATTTGTATGAAGAGAGATTCTTTCCCAGTGTTATTAGTTATTGCCGCCGTGTGGCAACCGTCAAGGGTGGCAAGTCACCCTTGAAGGGGCGTGGTTGTCAGCCAGATGCTCTTAGAGGATTTAAGGTTCAATGAAGTACAATGGATTTTCAAGTGAAATTATAATAGAAACAGTGAAGAATCAAGGAAAACATGCTGCAAGAAAGGGTTGTCTTTTACATTTATCAAAGGACTAAATCTTGCAAAATAAAAGGTTACAACATGGAATTCCTAGTTTATGAGACGGGAATTAGGAAAAACCTTGCTCTGTTTGTGCAATGGCACCGTCTGTCTTTTTCTTTTATTTTTTTAAAATATGTTTTTAGCCCGAGCTGGTTTGGCTCAGTGGATAGAGTGTTGGCCTGCGGACTGAGGGGGTCCTGGGTTTGATTCCAGTCAGGTGCACATCCCTGGGTTGTGGGCTCCATCCCCAGTGTGGGGTCTGCAGGAGGCAGCCAATCAATGATTCTCTCTCATCATTGATGTTTCTATCTCTCCCTCTCCCTCTCCCTTCTTCTCTGAAATTAATAAAAATCTATTTTAAAAATTAAACATGAAAATTTAAAAATGTATATTTTTATTGATTTCAGAAAGGGAGAGATAGAAACATTAATTATGAAAGAAAATAACTGATTGGCTGCCTCCTGCATGCCCCACACTAGGGATCGAGGCTGCAACCCATGCATGTGCCGTGACCAGGAATCAAACCATGACCTCTTAGTTCATAGGTCGATGCTCAACCACTGAGCCACACCAGCTGGGCTCACCTGTCCTTTTAATTCCTATGAGTCCTGTAAAAAGAGAAAAAAAATTATAGCCTGAACAGAGTAGCAAAAGCCATCACGGAACCTGCAAGGCTCCATGGAAGTTACATTTCACAACTTCCTATTCCAGCGATGGCGAACCTTTTGAGCTCGGCGTGTCAGCATTTTGAAAAACCTGAACTTAACTCTGGTGTCGTATCACACATAGAAATTTTTTTATCTTTGCAACCATAGTAAAACAAAGATTTATATTTTTGATATTTACTTTATATATTTAAATGCCATTTAACAAGGAAACATCAACCAAAAAAATGAGTTTGCGTGTCACCTCTGACACGCGTGTCATAGGTTTGCCATCACTGCGGTAGGGGCAAGCACCCCTCAACCAAAAAAAATGAGTTCGCGTGTCACCTCTGACACGCATGTCATAGGTTCGCCACCACTGTCCTATTCAAAAGTTTTCAATTCCATGACAAATATTTATTGCAAACTAATGCAGAAAACTAGTTAAAATGTTTACAGTACACACACACACACAAACAAAAATTAAAAAAATTCGCCGAGACTGGTTTGGCTCAGTAGATAGAGCATCGGCCTGCGGACTGAAGGGTCCCAGGTTCGATTCCGGTCAAGGGCATGTACCTGGGTTGCGGGCACACCCACAGTGGGAGATGTGCAGGAGGCAGCTGATCGATGTTTCTAACTCTCTATCTCTCTTCCTTCCTCTCTGTAAAAAATCAATAAAATATATATTTAAAAAAATTAAAAAAAATGTTTACAGTACACTTGGCACTTTGTCATATGGAATTCAGATCTGTGAGGCCGTCTGCCATGTACCTTGATCAAATGCTTTACACACGGATCAGAACTTCTTACTGGGTCAGTTGCGTGCATGGGGATTGCACATGGATGCCACTCTCACGTGTGGGGCACAGCCATGGTGTTTACAGGGCGTATCAGTGTCAACACCATTCATGAGCACGTCTCCCCACTCGAGCATATAACGTGCATTAAAGATAAAATGTCACTGCACTTGGTTCTTTTTGATGAACAGCATTAGTTGGGGGGGGTCTCACCATTTTGAAATTCTCAAGTTTGGAAGCTGGTGAATTCTTGTGAAGTCATGCCCAGATCCAATACCTCTTCCCCATCCTCATTTTCGTGGCGTCTATAATACAGCATTGACTGGCACTCGCACTGAAGGTCTTCAACACTGATCATCCCTCCATTTCCCTACGTTAGAGTGATCTGAGGGGCATGTGAACTACTCCTATTTGTGGAGGTGTATGCATGAGTCTGTGATGTTACCCAGGGGTATGACTGGGTCAAGTGTAGGAAGGGAAGACTTGAACGATGGCTTAAGGCTTCCTATGGCCCAGCTCCTGTAGGTGCCTCGACCCAGTATGAGTTCTCTGGTGTCTGGTCAGGGAGGAGCTGTGTGTGAAGGCCTTCCCACTGTCCCTGCACGCGTACGGCTTTCCTCCTGTGTGGCTCCTCCGGTGCCGAGTGAGGCGAGTGCTCTGCCTGAAGGACTTCCCACATTCGTTGCACGTGTAGGATTTTTCTGTGGGGTGGGTCCTCTGGTGTCCTACGAGGAGGGAGCTCTGACCGAAGGCCCTGCCACATGCATGACACGCATAGGGCTTCTCCCCCATGTGGACTCGCTGGTGCTGGGTGAGAGATGAGCTGTGGGTGAAGGCTCTGCCACATGCATTACACTCATAGGGCCTCTCCCCCGTGTGGATCCGCTGGTGCTGACCGAGGTGTGTGCTCTGCCGGACGGGCCTTGCCACACTGACGACACCCATAGAGCTTCTCCCCCGTGTGTGTCCGCTCGTGCTGGTGGAGTGACGAGCTGTGGCTGAAGGCTTTCCCACACTCGTGGCACCCGTAGGGCTTCTCTCCCGTGTGCGTCCTCTGATGCTGGATCAGTGGTGTCGCCTGGGTGAAGGCTTTCCCACACTCGGGACACGTATAAGGCTTCTCGCCCATGTGGGTTCGTGCGTGTTGGCTGAAGGAGGACCGGAAACTAAAGGACTTGCCGCATTGGCTGCACACCTAGGGCTTCTCGCCCATGTGCGTCCTCTGGTGCTGGATCAGCGGGGGGTTTGGTTGAAGGTCCCCCCACAGTGCGGGCACCTGTAGGGCTTCTCGCCCGTGTGAGTTCTCCGGTGCTTGGTGAGTGCCGAGCGGTTTCGGAAGCCCTTCCCGCATTCCTGACACTCGTCGGGCCTCTCCCCGGTGTGCGTCCGGCGGTGCTCAGTGAGAGCAGAGCTGCGAGCAAACGCCTTTCCACATTCCAGACACCGGCAGGCTTTCTCTTTCCCGTGGGTTTTCTGTTGTGCGTTCGGTTTTGAGCACGGACTCTCCTTTTTTCTGTGCATTCTCCGTGCATGCGAGTCTTGTCCTCCAGGAGTCACGGGTTGACTTGGGCGATCAGGGCTCAGAGGTCAGTTTTCCCCAAGCCCATTCCCAGGCTGCTGCCGCCGAACAGAGGTCTTCGCAGGCCGCCGGCCCCCCACGGCCATCCGGGCTCTCACAGCTCTGTTCCCGGTGCCCCACGGCGGCGTCACTCTCAGCGCTTCCCAGACCGTCGTCCCACCGGAACCCTTCTACCAGGACAGGGCTGGACGGTTTCTCAGAGGCGTCTTGCTTTGCAGCTGACAGTTCCGTTTTCAATTTCGTTTCCAAGTCTGAAAAAAAATAAAAATAAAAAGGAATCGTCCCGCAATCGCCATTCTGGGAGGAAAAGTTTAGTGGTGAATCTGTGAATGGAAGAATCAAACCGACATTTTCTAAAAGTTCAAGGCACCAGTGGCCTTGACCATTGAGCCGTATGGTTTTGCAAAGCAGAGAAGGAAGAGAGTGTTCAGAGGACGGGAAGCTGAGTTAGTATAATGGGTAGAGACGGAGTTTGCACAGAGAGTTTTGGAGGAAGTCGGTGCTGAAATAAAAGAGTGAGCCTTCAGGGAAAATGCACCGACGCCCAGGCTTGGAGGGAGCGGAATTACAGCCAGGTACAGGTTCACGCAGCCTGTACTGCGGCAGACGTCGGGGGAGCAAGGGCGGGTGAGGTGTGGCCTGCAGGCTGCGAAAGGCCCGCTCAGTCACCTGGCCTGGCCCTGCCAAGGCACTAGGGGGGACTTAATTAACTGTGTGGCCAAATACAGCAGCTACATTTTAAGGTGGTAATTTTATATGCCCTGCGAATGACGCTATCAATATCCAAACGGCCCGTGACAGAACAAAGGTTCTCCAACCCTCCGCCCTCCCGTTTCTCAGAGGCCGTCTCCTCCCGGGGGCCCCTCCCTCCCTGTTGTGCCGCTCACGGCAGATGTGAAGAAGCCCATCAGATCCCCACAGTGGGAACTGCTGACATGTCCGTCTATAAGAGGATTGACAGCCGAAACCGGTGTGGCTCAGTGGATAGAGCGTCGGCCTGCGGACTGAAGGGTCCCGGGTTCGATTCCGGTCAAGGGCATGTACCTGGCCTGCGGGCACATCCCCAGTGGGAGATGTGCAGGAGGTAGCTGATCGATGTTTCTCTCTCATCGATGTTTCTAACTCTCTATCTCTCTCCCTTCCTCTCTGTAAAAAATCAATAAAATATATTTTAAAAAACAACAACAAAAAACAAGAGATTGACACATGGTTGTGGTGCATGACAGCCCTTCGAGCTGGTTCAGTCTGTCTGTTTCCCTAAGCGAGAAGACCCCTCGGGCAGGATCTTCCCACCGTACCCCAACAACAACTGGGGTCCACACACACGCTGAACGAGAAATACAAGCAGTGTCTCCCCGTCCTTCCTGGCAGGGTGGCAGGTGCCCAGCCTCCACGCGACACTGAGCTGGTGAGAAGGTGTGACCTGGCACCTTTCCCATGGGTGCTGCTCTACTGAAAACTTAGGGGTACATTCTAGTCAAGTGCATCTGGCAGAACAGCGTCTCCCAAGATGGCCACGTCCTCAGCCCCGCAGCCCGAGTGTGCTGTCCTCTACACGTGGACAAGGAATGGAGGGTGCTGATCTGTGACATTAGCCCGTCACCTGACATCACCCTGGATTGTTGGGGTGGCCCCGTGTCACCACGGGTTCTTACAGGTGCCAGAGGGGCAGGAGGTCGGGGGCGGGGGGACACGATGCGTGAAGGCTTGACCCGCCTCTGCTGACACGGAGATGGACAAGGCCACGCGCCCAGGAATGTGCCCCTCTGCATGCTGGGCAGGAACGGCCATGGGGCCTCCGACCCTCGGGAAGGAACGCCGGCTGCTGACCCCTCACACGTCGCCCGGTCAGACCCCTCTGGACTCGTGGCCTCTAGAGCTGCAAGGTCACTTGTGTTGCTTCACATACTACATTTGTGGTCGTTTGTTACGGCGGCAAGAGGGGGCTCACATACGAGGTGAAGGCGGGTTCTTATTTGAGGCGGGGGAGACCCTGTTGTGACCCCCCCACACCCGTCCATCCTTCCTGGGCACTGGCGATGGTCACTGCTTACACGCGTCACGGCCGGACGCCAGGGGGACGTTGGCCCCCACTTCCCACCTGCACCACCAGGGCCTCTGCACTTGCCGTTCCCTCTGCCTGGATTCTGTGCCCGTGGCCCAGCTTCACCCCCTCATCACCTCCTTCGAGAGGGACGCCCTCACCTCTCTGCTCACGTCCTCTCCCCGACTCCGTCCACCCATCACCGGCTGTCACATCTGTGATCATCCCTTTCGCGGTTATTATTGTTTTCCGGCTGTTTACCCTGGGCCCCTCCCCCTCAGCAATAAGTATGTTCGGTGAAGACAGGAGCGAGGTCTCCTCGTGGCAGACCGGTGCCTGGCGAACGTTCACCGAGAGAATGAGGAGTCAGGTTGCTCTGCAGGACCTGGGAGCAGATACGAAGAGAGAGATGCGGGGTGTGGGGAGCGGGGGCCCCTCCCTGCCCTGCACATCCTCACCTCACTGGGCACACACCTTGCAGAACCTCCCGGTCCCCCAGCCACGGCCCGCCTCCTGCTCCAGCATCAGCGAGATGAGGGGGGGCCTCAGGAGCCACCGTCCGGCTCAGGGGGAGACCCAGGACGAGAGCATTCGTGTCCCAGGGCCGTTCCCACCCCCCTGCCCACTCCGCCTCCACCCGTTCAGGACTTAAGTCCGGAACCCAGACAGGCCCCAGTGACTTAGGTGATAACAGCCTCTAGTTGCCTCCACTCACTCTCAGCCCTAACCCCCCCTCTGGCTCTGGGGGGGACACGTGACCCCGATCTGGGCACCCAGTGAGAGTTCCTCTCCCGCTGTCCACTGGCAACAATGACCAGTAGGGAGGGGGCCTGGTGGCTGAAACAAGACAGCCCACAGGCCTTCCCTGGGCCCCTTGGACTCTGGCAACTGTCTTTTCACCGTCAGAGGGCCCACGTGTGAAAGGTGACTCAGAGAGGTGCAGAGGGAGAGGGGGCCACACGGGAAGACGGCACCTGGGGTTCTGCAGCTCTGGACCCAGTGTGCCCCTTTTACCCCGCGATTCCTGCCTCTGGCATTCTTGGTGGGATCTGTCACTTGTAGGCAGAACATCCTGCCTGACACCCTCTAAACCCAGGCAGTCTGGTCCCTCGGGCCCAAGGCTCATGAGTTTTCTGCTCTTCAGGCCAAGACCCCCCCCCCCCCCCCGTGAACCCAGGCGAAGTGGGGTCCATCCAGGGGAGGACAGTGAGGAACAGGGGGTGCCTTACCCACAGAGACCAGGAGCCCCCAGGTCTCCGGCATCACCTCACAGTGCAGGGTCCTCTGGGCGGGCGTCAGCTGCCCCCACTCCTCCCGCGTGAGGTCCACGGCCACGTCCTCGAAGGCCACCTGCTCCTGGAAGGTCACACAGGAGTTTCCTCACCGGGGAAGCCGGAAAAGGCCGAGCCGGACACTCAGGGGAGGGGTTCCCTCACGTCGGAGGCCCGAGCGTGAGGGCCGTGGTGCACTCACCGGGAACCCCGTGTCCAGGAGCCCAGCGTCCATCCCTTCCTCCTCTGGCCTCTCGCAGGAACGGCTGGCTGCTCTGCAGGCCGTTCTCGGGGGAGAGGATGCGAGGCACCGAGCCGGTGTCCGTGGGGACAGGAACCAGGGACCAGAACCCCTGCCTTCAGGTGGAAGGAGCTATGGTGCCAGAGCCTGGAGCCCAGGACCCAGGCCAAACCCAACAGCTGCGAACCTGAGCTTGGCATTTCCTGGGCCCCGGCGGTGAGCCAGAGCTGTTCCGGGCACGGCTGATGAACGATGGCGAATGTACGCACGCCCATTCCAAAGACGGGAAAACTGAGGGCCGGCGTGAGCAAGGGGCTCGGGCCTGGTTACACAGATGACTTTCAGGGGGGCAACTGTTTCTGTTATCGGGACAGGAAGCCAGACCTTTCTGGGTTCCCTGGGCACGGCTTGGTGTGCCTCAGTTTCCCTCTCCCCTATAGTGAGCGTGGTGATGCGACAAGCTGGACCCCGTCCGATTGGCCAGAATGAAGTCAGGCCCCAGGTCGGATGCATTTCCCTCGTGTTCGTACCTGCCCTTGGCGGCCCTGACTGTGCGTCCGGATTCTGCCTCGTGTGTTTGTTCTGTGTTGTCCTCACTGAGTGTTCTGGATGGGAGCTAGTTGGCTGTGAAGTGTGTACGGCTTTTTAAAATCATCTCCCGGACAACCCCCACTCCACGCCCTGCCGGGGGCAGAGGCTATGTTGGGTCTACGCAGATGCTCTCGGGCATGAGATGGGGCTTGGCATCTGGGACATCTGGGTACGTGGTTGAACGCCCGTCTGGCGTGGCTCAGTGGCTGAGCATCGACCTAGGAACCTGAACCTGGGTCGCGGCCTCCGTCCCCAGTGTGGGGCCTGCGGGAGGCAGCCCTTAGTTTTTCTCATCGTCGATGTTTTTTTTTTTCTCTCTCTCTCCCTTCCTCTCTGAAATCTATAAAAAATATATATATTAAAGCCCTACCGGTGTGGCTCAGTGGTTAAGCAGTGACCTATGAACCAGGGGGTCACGGTTCGTCTGGGTCAGGGCACATGCCTGGTTACGGGCGGGCTCCATCCCTAGCAGTGACCTATGAACCAGGAGGTCACGGTTCGTCTGGGTCAGGGCACATGTCTGGTTACGGGCTCCATCCCCGTGTGGGGCATGTGGGAGGCAGCCATCAGTTATTCTCATCATTGATTTTTTTCCTTCTTTTTTTTTAAATGGCTCAGTGGCTGAGCATCGACCTAGGAACCTGAACCTGGGTCGCGGCCTCCGTCCCCAGTGTGGGGCCTGCGGGAGGCAGCCCTGAGTTATTCTCATCATCGATGTTTTTTTTTCTCTCTCTCTCCCTTCCTCTCTGAAATCTATAAAAAATAGATATATTAAAGCCCTACCGGTGA